>NC_134087.1:115834028-116144028 GCF_000715075.1 Nicotiana tabacum
AGCACTAAAGGTCAAAAGCACACTAAAGGACCTAGATATTGCCAGAGTCCTAAAAGCTAACTCCACAAGTTGATGAAAAAATGGTTGGTGCAAGTCTTCCCTTCGCAGGGAAATCTATATTCCTCTTCTGTATGAAGGTATATACAGAATGCTGTTATCAGTAACAGGTTCAACCTTATGCTGGCTGAGGACTTTCAATACTCATTGTAGGGAAGCATTAACTACTCAGTGGTAAAATAGTGGAAACTTGATGGCATGACAATTAACTGGTGGGAAAGAATGTAATGAGAAAGATCCAAAGGCAATTTATTTATCAGTATCGGAGTGAAAGATTCGAAGAGAGGAATGGAATAGAGGATTCGTACAGCCGACCAAACTAGTTTGGTAGTGAGGAATTCCTTGACTGACTGAATTAAGAACTTTAACCTTGGGATAATCACAGATAGATGATGATGTGGTAGCTGCTTAATTGGACAATAATTTCTAAAAGTTCCATGCCGAGTGTTCTAATGCAATCCCAGCAAAATTAAGAAGGAAACAATCTTTCGTATGAAATATTGCTAAATGCCAAAATGAATTATCAAACTTTTCACATGTTCGCTTTCCACAATCCACCATCAAAAAGACAACTAACAAATAGATGGCAATGATGCTAGAGTGCAATGAGAAAAAAAAAAAAAAAAAAAAAAAAGAGAGCTTCAGAAAGTTTACCAATCATGATATATTCCAATCAAGCCTCGTTCATATATAACTCCAAGAGTGTCTTGTTCAGCTATATTTGGAACAACATTCATGACCCATAACTTGGGTGATTCAAGTGCTGCAGCAAAACTTCCTAGGCCAGCATTCATATCCAGTATATTTCGATACCTCCCACTGTCGACGATTTTATTAACTCTCTTATAAGAATTCACATGCTTTTTCCATAACTTGTTGTCCTCCTGGAATGACTCAACAGATAATCCAGGGACAAATCCACTTGCTATTCTCGGAGGAACAGTATTAAGTCTCTGTGGGAACGGCTTAAGTTCCCCACCAGCAACTTCGTCTGAATTAGTTGTCTGAGGATAAGGAGTTACACATGCCTCCATCTTCTTATACCTAAAACCCTCGAATATTGGTTTAATATTGAGTACTTAGAAGGGCAATCAACAATCAAAAGATCAAATGTATCACCAAATCAACTTATTCAAACATAAACCTCAGAGATATTCAAAATGTTATGCACTTCAATGTTATAAAAAGTTTCTGTTTTCCATAGAACAATCATTCACCAGATATCTTTGTGGTTTCAACATCCTTCATTTACTCCACAATTACTGAAGCAGGAACATAAAACTATTTTTTGGCATGGAAAATTCAGACCAAAATTAGCAAGTCCTTGCAGGCATGGACATAACGACTACAAGACATAGAACATGGCAACAAGAAGCAACATTCACATACATATATTACTGAAAACTAAATCTACCACAATATAATCACATTGCTTTACAACTCAAAGTCAATTGTGACGCAAAGAAAGTGACTAGAATCTTAAAGCAAGTACTTGAGACTTTATCTAATATGCCTCAACAGAACAAGGAGGAAGAAAGAAGACAATCTCCATCACTTTGGTTATTTAAAATATTTATAGAATAATATATTGTAAGGTGCAAGAATTTACCAGACATTTTCTGCATTCGAGGATTCACATAGAGTTACACGAGAATCACGTTCCCTGCAGTACTCATTGTTTACTCTTTTTCTCCATATGGCAATCTCACCTTTCTCATGCTTCTTTTCCCAGCAGAGAAGTTCAGCTATTTCTTCAATCTTTCTCTGTTCCTCCTCCAACTCCTCTTTGGGACGCTGCCACGCTTGATAATTATTCCGCCAGTTAATTGGAGGACCTGAAAGTACCCAGTAGCCCCCTGGTCTGAGCACTCGGTCGACTTCCATCATGTACTGTCCATCTGCAAAAATGTAGAATTTTGTTAGGAAACAAAGAAACAAACTGAAGCGAAAAATTAATCACTATAAGAAATCCCCAAAATACAAGCACCCAGTCATATATCCTTGACTCTTTCCTGAGAAGATAGCTGCCCCAAGATTCCTTGCATATGTCAATTGTCCAGTTTTTTACCCATATTTTCAAAGAACTTAAAACCTTTAACCTTTTAAATTAAATCCTGGATCATAGCTTGTGTACTAACTCTTTCTTATTAATGAAATCCTTTCTCCACCCAAAAAAATCCCAAACAAAACATCACATCGATACGAATACTGGTACAGATACTCCGCGTTCAATTTGCTTGTTAGAGTTACCATTAACCAAATGAGAATTAAATATTGATTAAAAGGAAGAATATAAAAGACACAAGGTAACTTTGGTTTTTCAAGATTAGCGAAACTTTTGAAAAAGATGATATTCAATACAGGATGTAATGAACAGTGAGCCGGTGATGTTATCCTGCATTTTGGTGACTAGTGCAAGAGAAGGAGCCATACATTAATACAAGCAGTACAAGGCACAATAAGGAAAGTCTGCAAAGGTACTGATCCTTACCATTTGCACCCCACGGAATCAAACAACGTGAACAATGAGCCATATCAAAAGCTCTAGATGGATATGGTAATTTTATGGTTCCAAGCACACCAATAACTGCGGGAACACCTCTTTCCAAAGCAAATTGAACTTGAGATTCATGCGAGTCCCTTGGTGCGAACGACATGGTTAGAACATTCTTCTTGAAAAGGTATGCACCCCAACTTGCAACCTAGGATGCCGCATGACATTACAAATTTCAAACTGGTACACAATCAAACACCAGCTTGATGGAAAACAGCAACAACATTAAAAATAACAGAAAAACAAAGAAACTAAACTATACAAAGTACCACTTGTAGTCATGATCTTTAACTTGTATAAAAAATTAAGGAATTCATGGAACGAAACTACTAGATAGATAAAGCAATGGAATATCTGAAGCAACGTATTATCCGTAATGAGTGATATCTGGAACTTCAAAGCATTAAAGCCTAGTAAAAATTAATGCAGAATATTGTGGAAAGATTTGACTCACCCCACATCCGGTGTCCAATGCAGTTCGCACTGTACCATTGTCTATTGGGATCACAGAAGCAAGTTGATCAATATATGCATCTGCTCCATTAGGGAACTGTGTACCACCCCCTGGAAATCTAAATACATTGCCTTCATATTGGACCCAATTTTGCACTGCTTTCTCAATTGTTAAGCTTTTGTATGGTGCATTTGCAAAAGGTACATAGTCACGACTCTTTGGCCACGGAAAAGGAGTCACATATCCTTTTGGGGCTGGAATGAGACAATGCAGTTTCTCTTCCTCCGGAGGACAGTGTCTCTCCCTATAGTTCATATTTTCTCGAGGAAATGTCATTGCTCGCATTTGATCGTGACATGGTGTGTAATCAACATATTGCTCAGCACATGGCTCAATCTCCTTGATTTCTTGGTTAGGATCATCGAATGAGCTACTTTGATTCCCATGGTGTGTTTCATACTCCAAATTAGGGAGGATGCCACAGTCCTCTGCCTTCTTTGTTATCTCAAGAGCTATGCTATCTCCCTTTCCGAAACCGCTTTTTTGCCACACTCCTAGAAGATAGAAAAAACAACAAAGTCCAGCTACAATAAATAATGATGATAAAGGGCTTCTACTTCTGTTATCCCCTGGATTTCCTTTTGTTGCCATGGTCCACCTGGGATTGATATTTCAGATTTCAGACTAATTTGGAAGCAACACTGAAGCATATAAAATGATGCTCAATGAATTATACTCGAACGAAAAAAAAAATCAATAATGATATAGAAGAAGCAAGAGGCATGAAGTTGACTATTCCCTACTATTAGTGAAAATATCTTTCCATGAAAAATATGATTAGGCAATTAAAAGTTTCCGGCTCACACTTTTACATTAGCATGTCCACCACCACCTGCAGGTTTCCTATTTCTTTTCTCTTTTTTTTTTTTTGGGTGAATTTTTGTCAGCCCTCTCCCATTTTGTGCTTCTTTCTTTTCTGATAGAAGTACTTATTGTGTACAGCGAAGCTTGCGTATACCCATCTCTATGACGATAGGACATAATACATACTCCTCTATTTCAACTTAGATGATACATTTTTCTTAAACTCCGTGCCGAGTCAAACTAACTCATCTAAATTGAAACATGGAGTAATTAAAATTCTCATCTACCCCAATAATTTTTGTAGGTCATCCTAAATGGGGATATAATGCCAAAATGTAGATGCTATGTTGTGTCGAAACAGAAAATTATCCAAGTAACTGCATTTAAAAGTGACTTTCCTATGGATAAAAGGAGAAAAGGCACATGCTTTCCATCCCCAGTAGTATATTAATTGCTACCACGCGTTCTTCTTCGGGCTATTTTCCTTTTATCCTGGACATGCAATGCAACGATGGAGCAACATAGTAGATGAATCCAGACAAAATTGGAATTGTTGTTTTGACTTCTCAACTTGAAGATCTCAACAAGAAAAAGAAATTGAATCACATCAAACAAAGGCATAAAATCCGAGGTTAATTGAATTAATAATACACGAATCTGAATACAGGAACCAACAAATATTCACTCAGTACATACCCATCAAACTTCACAAATAAGCACTATATCTCCTATTGTCACCAATAGATATAACACACACACAAAAAGTAATCCAAGGAGAAGAAAATTAGTAGGAAGCACCAATCATTATAATGTTGCACCTCTTAATATACTTTTAGAAAAGAAAAAAAATCTTTAAATTTCCTATGCAAATACGTAGGTGCACGTAATCCCATATAAATGCATTTGCATTACAAAAATATCTTACGAATCTCCAAAAACAGCAATATTGCAGTTCCAATTTGATTAAATCATTGTGTCAACGAATATAAACACCAAGCTCTTTGTCAAAAAATAAATAACAAAAAAATGCTGTTCTTTGTTTTGAATTTGGTTAATGGCAGAGAGGGGTAGGAACGGGAAAGATAACACTTACGTCGGATTCTAAGAAGTCACCAATTGGACAAAACCAAATCCGATGTTTGCAATGATGGGGAGTGATTTTTGTCGTCCATAAACTAATTGTCGTGTCGATTATTAAAGAAGGAAAAAAAAACCAAATTTCCCGCGAACCAGGGAATTCATGTTTCCATCTCAACCAATTATATCTTTCACTTATTTTTTTCTTAATTAAATCTAGGTAATTTATAACCCTTGGTAATAATATAATTTCTTCGTGTCCCCCAAATGAGAAGGTGAATGTTAAATAATCTAATTTTCGTTGGGAATTCAAATTCTTGAAATAACATTTAATATAGTTAGAAACTGCATTAAAATAATCTAGATCATAATATCTTATAATAAAACTTTTTGAAATTGCGACAGAAAAAATTATTTGACTTCTCAAGTAGCATCAGGTGGGGTACAAATTAGTTATACCTCCTTTATAGTGAAAATTTTATGTTAACTTCTATTACTATTATTATTATAAAAGTCAAGTCCCTTTCTTCTCATTTCTTCTACCTCGTGGCACTCCCACCTCCCCAAAGTTTATTTTTAGAAACACAGTACTCCCTCAGTTTCAATTTATATGAACATGTTTGACTGGGCACGCAGATTAAGAAAAAATGAATACTTTTGGAATTTGTGGTCCTAAACAAGTCAAACGGGGACCCAGAATATTTGTGTGGTTATAAAAGTTTCTCATTATGGGCAGAATTGTAAGTTTAAGCTAAATCGTTACCAAATTTAGAAAGGGGTCATTCTTTTTGGAACGGACCAAAAAGGAAATAGGTTCACTTAAAATGGAACAGAGGGAATATTTCATTTTATTAGTTACACACAAGACTAGAGGTGGCAAAATGGTTAAAAGAAAACAGTTATTCACCCATATTATCCATCGAAAAATGGGTTGGATAATGAACCATCTAAAAACCGATCGAATATGGATAAAGAACCATATTATCCACTTAGAAAATAATTAACCAAATAGATAACCAATGGATAACTAATATGTTTAACTTTGACATTTGTAAAGCCTCAAATTGGGGTTCCTCATGTTTGGAACACTAGGAATTCTCTCATAAGTGAACATATTTAAGAAGCCATGGATAATATGGATATCCATATTATCCGCCGGATAAACTCGTTTTTATCCATCTCAAATATGGGTCGGGTCGGATAATTTATCCGATATTTAAATTACCCATTTTAACCCGCTCTATCCTATCCGACCCGCCCGTTTACCACCCTACACAGGACTAACAACATGGCGGTGTAATAGCTAGTACAACCTGCTTAAGGTGTCGCCTCTCATTGCACAGTTGATATCATGTGTTTGTAGTGATAAATTAAGTATGGATAAGAAAAACTCTCAGATTGAAATTAAACTACAAAATTTGACGAGCGCAAAACACACGCTTAAATTGTGCTCGCTAGTCAAAGATAGTATAGTATAATATCGTATCCACATGGATTGGATTTAAACAGTATTCTCGCAGTTTCTAACTTGATTGCTATCCAGGTGGATCAACAATTGAGATTTATATGATTAATAATTAAAATTAACTAAGAATCTAAAGCTATTGACTATCGAGACAAGGAATAAGCAAATAAGTTTATCAGTGGGAGAAGGTAGGGCTTTGATAGGATAGGTGCAAGATAATTGTTCGAGATCTAACGCTAGATAATTAACTTTTAATGTTCAAGTGAGTCTCTCGAGTTCACTCAATTATTGGTTCAAACGTTCAGTAGAAACTACTCTCTCGATTAAGCTTTAACCTCACGAGCCGAACCAAATTAAGCACTGTGAAGATATGCAAGAATGCGTGATGGATTGGCCTTTAGGAAAACCTCTTTCGATTATTCTCCTAACTAGGTTTAATCAATTATTCAACTAGCCTCTTTCGATTACTTAGAAGAATCTATGAACTCAACCAACAATATAATGCAAAGATATCACAAGTTATGCCTCTCTCTTGATTACATGAACTAGTCTGATGGGTTTTCAATGTCTTTGCCTTATATTTTGATGATCTAACAAACTTATTGTCAAGAACCAGATAAGGAACCTGACACACTTGGTACACATTACAAATGAACGGATTCCAGCCTGGACTCCAGCAAATGTGAACTACTGCAAGTGTAGAAAATGAAGAAACAAGTCAAGGACCTAATCCCTTGTGTTTCCCTGACAGCAGTATGAAAGTCAACTGTGCACAGCTGGAAAGTGACTGCCACAGAAATAGTGCACACAGTGCAGCAGTTTTGCAGTCACTTACCTTTGACCTACTAAGTGCTTACATTATTCAAGTGATGTCATCAAGGGTGTATTAACAAGAGAATTATAACAAAAACATCACTTGAATACTTAAGAATTCACTTCAAACATTCAAGCCTTCTAAAGACAGTGAACTCAATTCTCAAGAGCTTGAAGAACAAAGTTAAACGCTACTACGGACCAGTTCCTAAATCTAGTATTTTGTTGTCCTTAGTTGAGTTGTAACTTTGTGATTGTTCTTATTGTAATTCCTAAATTGCTTAGCTAGAAGCGTTGCTTCGGAACCCCCGTGTAAAACCATAAACTTCTGAGTTTGTGTTGTGACTAGAGTTAGTCATAAGTTAAAGTCTTTGTAACTAGTGAGTGATAAAGTGGCTTGTGGTAAGAGTATCACAAATTAGTTGTGTTGAAGTCTTAGTAATAGAGTCATTACAAAGTGGCTTGTAATAGAGTATTTACGAGTTAGTGAGTGTAGGTCATGGTTTTTGTCCCCTTGTGTGGAATTTTTCCACGTAAAAATCCCGTGTCTCATTCACTTACTATTTTCATTAGTATTCTCAGTAAAAACTCATAGAGGACCAGGTACTCTATAGTTTGGTGGACTCATATAAACTAACAATTGGTATCAGAGCAAGTTTCTCCTATCAGGCTAACACCTAAGAAGGATCCATATGGCTGCTCCACCAAATTTTGAAGAAGGTCAATCTACATACAGACCACCCAGGTTCAATGGGTAATACTTAGGGTGGTGGAAGACAAGAATGCATGATTTTATCATGGCTGAGGATTCTGAGTTATGGATGTCATATGTGATGGTCCTTACATCCCAACAAAGGTACTTGAAGAACTTCCATCCTCAATGCCAAAAACCAGAAAAGAATACACCGACGCAGACAGGACCTGATGAATACAATAGAATTTCTGCTTGTGAAACTGCAAAGGAGATATGGGAAGCTCTACAAATAGCATATGAGGGAACTACTCAAGTAAAGCAATCTGAGATTGATATGCTCACTACCGAGTATGAACTCTTTAGGATGAAAGATGATGAATCTATTCAAGATATGCACACTAGCTTTACCTCCATCATAAATGAGTTACACTCACTTGGTGAATCCATTCCTAGGAACAAGCTAGTGAGGAAAATTCTCAGTATTCTACCCAGTTCTTGGGAAAGCAAGGTGAATGATGTTACTGAAGCAAAGGATCTGCAGGAGCTAACCATAGACAAGCTGGTTGAAAATCTAAAGACATACGAGATGATGAAGAAGATAGACAGTGAAAGAAGAGAACCAAAGAAAGAAAAGAACCCGGTACTCAAAGCTAATAGCAATGACTTAAGTGAGGAGGATAGTGGCATGGCTTACTTAACCAAAAGATTTCAGAAGATGGCCATAAGAAACGGAGGAATGCTGAAAAGGGGCAGCTCTAGCAAACCAAAGAACTATGATCTCTGCCATAAGTGTGGAAAGCCTGGGCACTTCATCAAAGACTGTCCTTTCCTGAAGCAAGAGCTCTCCAAGTACAACTCTGAGAAAGCAGCTAAGAGGAACCTGGTTCCTAACAAGGATTTCAAAAGGAAGAGATTTGCTGACAATGTGGTGAAACAGGCTCTTGCAGCATGGGGAGACTCCTCTAGTGAGTCTGAATATGAAACTGATACTGGTGACAGCTCCATGATGGCAGTTGAAAGTGAGGAATGCTTTGATGGCCCAATCAGATGATGATGAAGACGATGACAACAGTGAGGTAAATTTCAGGGATGTTCAGAGAAATTTGAAATCCTACTCTCCTAAGAAACTCATGTCTATAGCTAGTGTATTGATTGATGCCTATCATAGTCTTGTGGAGGATAAGGATGCCTTGACCTTAGAGCTAGGAGAAGCTAAACAAACCAGAGATGATCTGGTAGTATGTGTTGTTGATCTGAAGGAAATCATTTGTGAGCTGGAAAAGGAAAAATCTATTTTAATCAAAAAAAAAATTGCTAACATAGAACATGAAAGAGATGATTTAGTGGTTGTAGTTGTTGAACATAAGGAAACTATTGAAAACTTTAGAAAAGAAAGAGAAGCCTTGATGAAAAGAGTGACTGAGATTGAGGAAGAAATAGATGATCTCTTGGTAGTGATTGCAGACCTAAGGGAAACAATAGAGGGACTAGGGATTGAGTCAAAACCTGGAAATTTTGGAAAAAGAAAGGAGATAGCAAGTGAGGAACATATTAGGCTTGAAAACGAGCTGAAGGCTGTGAGAACTAGTCTATGCGTTGAATATGAGAAAAACAAACATCTCCAGACTGAACTGGAAAGAATAAAAAATGATCTTGAAAAATCCCTAAAGTGGACCTGGCCCTCAGAAGCTATCACTGCCATGTACGCTAATAATGGTGGAAACCAGGCAGGGAATAGGGTTCCAGAGGGAAAAAGCTCCATACAACCCCCATAGCAAGTATGTTATTATACCAGATAACTGGTTGTGTACCCAATGTGGGAACAATGGGAATTTCAAGGAAATTGCCAAGCCAAGGTCTAGTCCTTTCAGATAAACAAAGTGTTTGCTGAAAATGTAACTACTAAAAAAGAACCAGGTTCCACCCACAAAAAGTGCATATTACCTGCATGGACTCTGTTTCTTATACCTAAAGATGAAATCTTTGAGGTGTTTGTGGCTTTTGTAAAGAAAATCCAAGTGAAGATGCAATCCAAAGTTGCATGTATTAGATTATATCATGGAACAGAACTTGACAATGCCAAATTTGATGAGTTTGCAATGAAAATGGCATTACTCACAACTTCTCAGCTCCAAGAACCCCCCAGCAAAATGGAGTAGTAGAAAGGAAGAATAGAACTCTTGAAGAAATGGCAAGAACAATGTTGATCGACAGTGGAATTGCAAAGAACTTCTAGGCTGAAGCTGTCAACACTGCCTGCTACTTGGTGAACAGGTGCATGATCAGATCTCTCCCGGAAAAAAACCCCTATGAGTTGTTGAATGGAAGGAAACCCAAGCTGACTCATCTAAGAACATTTGGGTGCAAATGTTATGTTCTCAACAATGGAAAGGATCAGCTTGGTAAATTTGATGCCGAAAGTGATGAAGGAATATTTCTGGGCTATTCTTCTCAAAGCAAAGCTTACAAGATATACAACAAGCGGACTCAATATGTTGAGGAAAGTGTTCATGTTATCTTTGATAAGTCATATCCTTACTGTGAGAAAAGTTCTAAAGATGATCAAGATGGAGAGCCCATACTGGTTCCTGGTGAAGTCATTGACATGACAAATGGAAAGGCAGATATGATGATCCAAGTGAAAGAGCCGAGTGAAGACAATGGTGTCTCTTCTTCAATGGAACCAGGTACCTCAATTACAACCACTGAAGCTGAAGAAAGAGTGGGTGATGCAGTCCAGGGTACTCCACTAGTACCTGAGAGAAAAACACAAGAGAACCAGTTAAATATACCCACCTCCTCTACTAATGAACCTCAAATGTCTAACTGGAAACACAAAAGTTCTCATCCTATTGACAACATAATTACCCCCTTAGATTGTGGAGTACAAACCAGGTCAAAAGCCAGAAATTCACTTGCCTTCTCTGCCTTTCTCTCCCAAATAGAACCCAAAAATATCAAGGAAGCCCTGAAAGATGCAAATTGGATTACATCCATGCAAGATGAGTTGCATCAGTTTGAAAGGAACAATGTCTGACACCTGGTACCTAGACCCTCAGATCGAACCATTATAGGAACCAGGTGGGTATTCAGGAACAAGCTTGATGAACATGGAAACACCACAAGGAACAAGGCCAGGTTAGTGGTTCAAGGCTATAATCAGGAGGAAGGGATTGATTATGATGAATCGTTTGCTCTGGTCGCTCGCATGGAAGCTATTAGAATCCTAATCGCTTTTGCATCTCATATGGAATTCACCTTGTTCCAAATGGATGTCAAAAGTGTATTTCTAAATGGACTTCTTAAGGAAGAAGTCTATGTGAAGCAACCTCCAGGGTTTGAATGTCATGAACACCCTGAATATGTGTTTAAACTGGACAAAGCATTGTATGGGTTAAAGCAGGCTCCTCGAGTTTGATATGAAAGGTTGTCAAAGTTCCTGTAAGAAAATGGCTTTAAAGAGGGAAAATTGACAACACCTTGTTCCTAAAGAAACGGGGAAGGAACCTGCTCATTATTCAGGTCTATGTTGATGATATTATTTTTGGGGCAATAGCTGACTCTCTGTGTGAAGAATTTGCAAGACTCGTGGGAAGTGAGTTTGAAATGAGAATGATGGGGGAGCTGAATTTCTTCTTGGGTCTTCAAGTGAAGTAGTCCACACAGGGTACATTCATTTGTCAGCAGAAATACATCAAGGAGCTCTTGAAGATGTTTGATATAGAAGCATCAAAAGGGATATACACTCCCATTGCAATTGCTACTCGATTGGACATGGATGAAACTGGATCTCCTGTGAATCAAACTATGTATAGAGGCATTATTGGGTCTCTTCTCTATCTCACTTCCAGCAGACCCGATATTTTGTTCAGTGTGGGGCTATGTGCAAGGTTTTAATCAAGTCCCAAAGAATCTCATTTAAAGGCTGCCAAAAGAATTTTGAGATACCTTAAGGGTACACATGACCTAGTCTTGTATTACCCCTCAGGTGACAGTTTTAATTTCATTGGATATGTTGATGCTGACTACGCAGGTTATCTTATGGACAGGAAAAGCACTTCTGGAATGGATCACTTTCTAGGATCATGTCTCATCTCTTGGGGCACAAGAAAGCAAAACTCAGTAGCTCTTTCAACAGCTGAAGCAGAATATGTAACTGCAGCATCTTGCTGTGCTTAGCTCCTATGGATAAAGCAGCAATTGGAGGATTTTGGAGTGTTTACTAAGTGTGTGTCTCTTCTATGTGATAACACCAGTGCACTTAACATGGCTAAGAATCCAGTTCAACAAAAAAGAACCAAGCACATTGATATGAGACATCATTTTCTGAGGGGAAATATGGAGAAAAGGTTGATCTGCATGAAGTTCTGCAACACAGAAGAACAAATTGCAGATATCTTCACCAAAGCATTGGGTAGGGAACATTTTGAAAGAAACAAGGTGAAACTGGGGCTTTTGAAGCCCAATTGAGCACCTGATTCCTCATCAATTGGCTATGAAAATCACCTTCAGGTAAAACTAGCTAAAGTGTTTTCTGGCCAAATTTAACTCACTTCAATATTGTTGCAGGTAAACACGCATGATAAGTATAGAAGCAGTAGATGCAGTTCATGGATGATAAAAGAGGATTGATACTTTCAAATAACAGGTCAAGAAACTGGTTCTTGTACCAAAGGTTAGTAGTTTTGTGCATTCTTTAATACACGTCTTGAAAAGGTACAAATATCAACTGTCATGTTATCCACCTTTTCAAACCCTGATGTCACGTCTCTTCTCTTCAAATCGTTCCATCTCCCTCTGAAACATTGCACTTCTCCAAGCACAACCGCCGTTTCAGAACCAGTTCATATCTCTCTCTTCATAATTATCCACTCTTATTAAAACCCTTCTCTTTTCTCCACAAACCATAAGTCCTACATTAGAACTTCTCCAAAGCACCTTCTCTCCACCTCTTTAATGGATGACACCAACTCCAAAATACCTGTCTCAGTCGTCTCTAATACTGAAAAACCCATGGAATCCTCCGTCCCCACTGAGTCCTCTGTAACCACTCCTGCTCTTACCGCTGAAATCACACCTAACCCATATTCCCCGTTTCTCTCCATCCCAGAAACCCCTAAAATTGTTGATCCGTCCTCTCTATCTTCTGAGGTTCCCATTGATCAAAGAAAAAGTGGAGAACAGGGTCAAAGTCCTGAGGTCATAGAGGTTTTCGCCATTGTTGCTACAGATTCTGTGGTGGCAGTGGAGCCTATTGAGGAAGAAAATATCATAACCATCTTTGTGGTATCTATTGACGGCGTCCTGCATGAGATAATTTCTCAGAGAAACGAGATATAGGGTATAGGGAAAGAAAGAGCCATGGTGACTGTTGAGGGCTCTATACTAGCAGAAACTACTGGGCCCTCACGTGAGGAACCTGACCCCTATCGGAGGAAACAAGTCAGGGTTCTCACTCCCAGGCCAATTCTGCTCCTATATTTGCTATTGCGCCCTTGGACATTCAAGTCCGTGAGATGAGGTCTAGTGATGAGGAGGATCTAGACAACCTTGCTCTTGATGCTTTCATAGTCAAGCGAAAGGTGCTGTCCACTCCTGAGTTTTCTACTAAGCGACCTACTACCAGGTTGCAAGCAAAGGTAGCCTATGACTCTGCCCTTCAAAAGAGCAGAAAAAGTAGTAAGAAGCAAATGAGGAGATTGATGAAAGACAATGTGATGGTGTGTGATAAGGTTGTTCCAGTGGTGGAGGTTGAAGAGGAAACAATTGAGGAACCTAGTTCCCTGGTGAGAAGGTCCCAAAAGAAGAAGGCATTTGTTTCCATAGAGAATGTTACAACCCCCAGTTCCAAGTTGAAGGATGTTGAGAGTGAGCTCTCCGTTTCTGATGAGGATGTGTTAGTCAAGTCTAAGGGAACAGCAAAATCAAGTGGTATTAAGTCTGGCAAACATAAGTCTGAAACCGTTAAGGAACCTGGTTCTTTGAAAAAGCTGAGGAGTGAAAGTAGTTCTGCTTCAGAACGCCTAAGGCACCAAAATCCCGTGTCTCATTCACTTAGTGTTTTCATTAGTATTCTCAGTAAAAACTCATAGAGGACCAGGTACTCAATAGTTTGTTGGATTCATATAAACTAACATAGTGAATATAGATGCAACAATTAAATCGTCCAAGACGATTCAATACATAAAACTAGAGTTATAATCCACAAACAATCATCAATACACCAAATCCATCAAACTCTAAAGGGAACTACTCCATAGACATGGAGAAATTCATCACAAATATAATTAAAGTATAGGAAAACATAGATTCAATCCAAACTCGGGTTTTGAGTAAGGAAGGAATGATGAAATCCTTGTGCTTTTGTTCTTTCAACTCCTCCTTAGCTTCCTTAGGTCGAAAGTATGTCAAAAGTCCTCTCAAAAACATGTTTCTAGTGTATTTATACCATGTAGGAACGAATCCGGACGAGACTACGCTTTTTGAGCCGAAGTGGGAAAACCTACAAACTTTTTACACTTCATGTGTCGCACTATGCTACGCAGGGTGCGTAGCATTAGTGCAATTTGCTCGGTTGTAAACTCTCTGAACTTAGCTTGTCTGACAAAATTTTGTATTGATGCTACGCACTATGCCACACACCATGCCTAGCATTAGTGTATTTTTCTATCAAACCCAAAAACTCTAAGTCTCGAAACTTCTCAAATTTCTGACGAAATTTTGTACTAATGCGATGCTTAATGTCATGCCTTTGCGACGCACTAGTACTTTTTTGCCCTAGCCCTTGCTCTTTCTTCCAACTTTCGTATGCAACGTCGGTCCACGAGCCCCGGGCGTGATCCCGGTTTAATTCATTGGCTTTTACTCAGACTTCAAAGCTCCAATTATTCGATTTAGCTCCAGAACATCTTAACTCGGCATCATCTCTTACAAAGCATAAAACACACAATTAGTGCAAAACACTACTAATTGAAGCTCAAACACAAGTAAAGTGCAGTGAATTAGAGTGCAATAAGCGATTAAAATATGGGATTATAGTCTACCATCAATAACAGTGCGCTGACAGTCCACATAAGTTATAAATACTTATAATAGTGGAGTAAGTATTGCTTGAAAACACAAAGTTGCTCCAAAATCCTGCAAGTTGAAACACGTCATTGGCCTTTTTCCATATTATTTGATAGTTTTCCCCGTCAATAGACATTGTATTGTATAAAACGTTTGACTAATGACTAGAGTGGCTCATTAGGCCTTCGCTATTAGAAAAGGTTAATCGCGGACTTGGTTGAAAGTACAAGTACCTATATAGGGGTTCCCCTGTCACTGCCAGAACTCAGCAGCATCCGAGCAACAACCTTCACAACTCAGATTAAGAGAAAATGCAAGAGGAGAACAAAGCTAATTCTTCTAGGAAATGATAGACCCTATTCAAAGAGAGCTGAACTTGCTCTCAAGATCAAAAACTTGCTCTCAAGTTGAACTTGCTCGAAATGATAGTCCCTTTCGAGCTTGTCCGAGAAGGACACTTGAACAACAAGAGTCCATTGCTTCTCCAACACGACCTAATCCACAAAAAGGTTCCCGTGTTGATTCACCACGGTAGAGCTGTTGTGGAATCACCAGTCATCATTGAATATATTGATAAAACTTGGAATCTCATACCTAAACTCTTGCAAGAAGATCCATATGAAAGAGCCAGAGTTACGTTTCTGGACTCGTTACATCCAACTGGTACGATTATATAATCGTGTGTTTTTACATTTGAATTTCAAGATTTTGTTAATTTGTGCTTTCCATATTTTCAATTGTTTGACAGCATATCCAAGATCATGGTTACCCAGGAGGAAGCGTGTGAGGAACTGTGGGAGAGAATAGAAGTGCTGTTAGAAAGAAAGAGAATTTTCTTCACTGAAGGAAATCGCGAAATCCACGGGGAAGATCCAGGTGTTCTGGATATCATGATGGTTGCAACACTATGATTTCAAGGCTCAAGAAAAGGTCCCTGGCCTGAAGATTCTGGACAAAGAAAAGAGTCCACTCATGTACACCTGGGTGACAACCTTACTAGAGCAAGCTGTAGCGAAAGTTTTAATTTATAGGCAAAGCATAGTCGAAGTGCCAAGTAACTAAGCACAATATAGTTTTCAGATACAGCAAACCAATTCATTAAGTTGCCGAAGAAACCTTTGTCTCTAATTTCATTGCTCTAGATGGTATACTTTAGAAGAGAAGTCCAGGCCCTAGATATTTGGATAAACCATTATTAATGTGTATCAGGGCAAAATCACCATATGGTGCCACCTTTGTATTTAATCCATGGCCTCTAAAAATTACCCTTCTGAATCAGAGCATTATACCTTATTTCCTTTAACTTCATCAGAGTATTACACCAGCATGCAATGTTCATCCTCACAATATCAACAAACCCGGTTTTGGATTCACTTGCAACTAGGATCACTAAGCAATGTATACATAGTGATCCTAGTTGCAGCTTCATGAATAATAAAAAATCAAACAAGAGATAGACCCCCATTAACCGAGATCCAAGCAAAATGACCTCCAAACATTCAGACAATGCTTACACATCTACTTGCTTTTGGCACATTTCTTTCACCATCAACTGAGTTGCTCATAATAATGATTCAACTGGCCAGATGAAACCATTGTGTGATATATTAGGTAAATTAAGACAAGATTGACAACTCAATTTATATAGAATGGGGAATGAAGTCGGATATAATCAACTAAAGCAAAATGCTCCTCAAAAGCTGCAGCAATCAGGTCAATTTGTAGTGCACAACTAGTAAACACTTGAATGTCAAAATTTCACCAAAATTTAAAATAAAGTCCCTCTAAACTCTCAGCTTAGCTCTTGGCCGCCAGCTTTTCTTTGGCTTTTTGGATCTTCAAAACCTTCTTCACAATTTTCTGCTCTTCCACCAAGAAAGCTCGAATAATCCTGCAAACCAACATTACACAGTTATAAGACAAAGGAGCATGAATTAGACAAATAATGGAAACGGACAAGCCAACAAACACTAAGACAACAAACCTCTCCCTTACTGCACTTCCAGACAATACTCCACCATAGGCACGGTTCACAGTCCTCCTGTTCCTAGATAATCTGGATCTCTTATACTCAGTTGGTCTCAAGTGTGGAATCTGCAAGACAGCAAGGTTTGATGAATATATTGCACCAAATGCTTGAATTAATTAACTAAGCTAAAAAAACACCGAGACCAATGAACTACATGACAATAAGAGTTTAAATACCAAATACAAGGGCAAAGAGTATTATAACCATAAGTGGGGCTAAAAAGCATCTAGGTAATACCTAACATCATTTCAATTAGTCATTGAACGAAGCACCAGAAAAGCTAAAGTTGGCATTAGCAATTCTTATGATGCTTCAGTTTCTACTAAAAAGGATCTGTAAAAGAGAATATAATAAAAATTCAAATAAGAGAGATATTTAAAATATCAAAGCCTGATTCTTCTTTCCTAATTCTAGAGACTGAAGAAGCAATCTTGTCAACGGCTTAATGAAGAGCATTTTAGTCAGAGATGGGAGAATTCAAATAATACAAGCTGATTCTACTCACTCCAATAGCACAGTTTAAAGATAGCTATCTCAATATACAACATAACTATGATAATCTGACAGCAGAATCAGTATCTAGAGTTCACCTTGTATACAGGATTTACTGCCAATAATAATTAAATTATTTACTTATTTAAAAAACTTCACCTCCACTATTTTAATAATGGTAAAAATGAAAAAATGAATCAGCATATGCTTATACAATACCAAGAGAGATGCTTTGGCCTCACTCTGAGTAAGAAACAGTAAATAGAAAAAAGACCATATTGAATACGACTAACCATAATTTTCCTCAAAAAAAAAAAAACTAGCCATAATCAGGTATTTTAGAAATGTTTAAGATCTACATCTAGGATATCAGACAATGCAAAGTGGATCATGTACACTACACATCAGAACCAACACTAATTTCTAACAAAATTGTAAATGAAGCTCCAAGCACAGAAACATGACCGAATTTATTGCTGTGGAGCACATAATGGTAGAGCAGCAGAACAGGAAATACATGGTGAACAATATGAGCAGAATGCAATTCTATTCCTAGAGGTATCAACGACTTAAACAAACATGATATATGCAAAGCACAACTCTGGAATATATATATATATATATATATATATATATATATATATATATATATATATATCTTAAGATGTATATATAGATAGCACAGATTTAGCTCCATCAACGCATCTAGAAATGCAGAATAAGAATATGTGGAAAAAAAAAAGATGACATTACCCCCTGAATCCTCTTTCCAGTTACAGGACACTTAGGACCACTAGCCCGCTTCTTGGTACTCTGGTAAATCAACTTCCCACCTGTACAATAAATAAATCAATCAATCAACTAAGTCTCAATCCCAAATTAGTTATAATCGACTTTTTATAAAGTCTATATCCATTCCGCTCAAATCGGTAAATTGCTTTTTGCCTGATCGGTCCAATTCATTGAAATACTAATTCATACTTAAAATTGAATGAATCAACAAGAATCAAATTAAAGACACTAATATTAAAGATAGTTTTTGTTGTACCTGGGGTTTTGACGACACGGTGCTGGTTGGATTTGGTGGCATAGCTGTGGCGCTTCCGGTATGTGAGTCGCTGCACCATCTTCGGAACCTCTCTCTCTCTCTCTAGGTTTGAGGCTCAGGCTCGAACAGAAGAGGGAGTGAAGAAGGTTTTGAGAAAACAAGTTAAAAGGCAAAACCCTAGCCGGGAATTTGCCCTAGATCTGACGGCCACTAAGAAATATGCTTGGACGGTTAGGATTGACAATGATTTGGACAAACTTTGCTCTTTTGGGCTTCAATCCAATCCAAACCCACTAGTTGCTTGGGCTGGTATTTTGGGTCGTATCCCCGAAATTTTTCCATTGTTGGGTTTTCTTTTATTATAGGTTAATTTCTTATTCAGTCATTGACTTTTGGAACATATCATTATTTGCTCACTGAATTGATCGATTATTCTTCATTTGGTTAACTGAGAGCTCCTTATTGTGTTTAGTGAGACATTAAAATAAGGATCATTTAATATGGTGACATATTGGACTACGTATCCCACTTCAAGATAGTTCATTCAAAGATGATAAGTCATTTCAAATAGAAGGAAGATATTGAGTATGAGGATTTTTATATTGAGTGCTGCTATTTGGCCACACTCATAATGGCCCAACGATGGTCACATTGTTGAAATACCATTAAAGCCCTTAATTTCATATTTGGCTTAATAGCCATTATTTTCCTCCAAAATATTTCTCTCCCAAATTAGTTAATAACTATTGATTATTAAAAAATATTGATCCCATAAAACCATCAATCTCTCATGGGAAGATCAAAAGCCTTTGTATGTATACCTATACTATTACATTTTTTTTTTAAAATAAAATTTTGTACGGATGGGGAGATCAAAAGCCTATGTATGTATACATATATTGTTTTTTGAAAATTTATACGGTATACATTGGTATACCATACACATATGATAAGAGAGCTTTCATTAAACACATAGTTCACCGCCCTTCTCTGAACCTAAACATGAATGCTAACCAAGAAACTAGTTTGGAGCCATTAAGCCCGAATAACAGCCTAGAAACTAGGTCGGAGCAACTAAGGAATGCATTACACATATCATTGGGGTTGAATTCGGACGATAGTTTGATGAATGAAGATGAGTGGGTCAACATTGATTCAAACGGCAACTTCAATGATAGAGAAGATCATGTTGACGATGTTGATGATGATGATGATGATGGCCATTATTTAGAGGAGGAGGGAGAAGGTGGAGAGGACAGGGAAATATCTAATGAGTTCAATGAAGAAGATCTAGTAATTTGTCCAATTATTGGGATTCGGTTCAGTAATAAGGATGTTATGTTTGATTTTTACAAAGAATTTGCAAGATTATCAGGGTTTTGCATTGTCAAAAGAACATCAAACAAAAAAGATGGTGATATTGTTAGGTATATGCAATATGGTTGTAATAGATCTAGGAAACCAAGGAATAAGCATGTTACCAAGAGGAGGAATTGCCATGCTAGAATAAATAGAATTTTGGAGGAGAATGGTTCATGGCGTGTTTCAAATGTGGTTAAAAAACATAGTCATCAATTGGAACCAGCACTATCACGATTGATGGCTGGACACAGATCGCTTAGTAAGTCTCTTAAGAGAGCTCTTGTAGCCGAAGATATTGCTGGCTTAAGACCCTCAAAAAATATAAGAGTCGTTGAAGTACTTGCTAGTGGCCCCGAAAATCTGGGTTGTACACCAAAGGACTGTAGAAATTATATTTTGAAGAGTAGAAAGCTTCAGAAGAAGGGGACGCACAATCATTACTCAAGCTCTTCAGTGACAAGTAGCAAAAAGATAGGGAATTTTATAACTCTGTAGATGTGGATGTTTTGGTCGACTTCGTAATATTGTCTGGGTTCATTCACACTTTAAGGTTGCATATGAGGAGTTCCTTGATGTAATATGCCTTGATACCACATACCTTGTGAATCGATGTAATATGCCATTTGCTTCATTTGTTGGTGTCAATCAGCATAGGCAGTCCATACTTTTGGGATGCGCTCTTATGTCTAGTGAGGATATAACAAGTTACAAAATGGTGCTCTCTACATGGCTTGGGGCTCTAAACAATATCCACCCATCAGCTATCATGATTGACCAATATGTTACTATTAAGGCTACCATAAATGCATTGATGCCAAATACGGTACATAGATATTGTATATATCACATATTCGCAAAGTTGCCTATGAAGTTAAGCGGAGTTCTTGATGGTAAGATTGCAAAGGCAGAGTTTAAGGCTTTAGTCCTTGATTGCATTAACATTAGCTGAGTTTGAGAGAAGATGGACTGATTATATTGCAAAATATAACTTATATGGAATGGATTGGTTTTATAAGCTTTATTTTGAGAAGGAAAATGGGTTCATGTATACTTTAATGACCACTTTTGGGCTGGGATGTTGTCCACACAAATAAGTGAATGAATGCATGCTTTCTTTGATGGATTTATCACCCGCCAAAATACTTTGAAGCTATTTGTTCGGCAATATGAGTTAGCCATAAGAGCTAAGTTCGAGAACGAATTGGAAGCTAGATATAGATCAAGGTGTTTTGAACCAAAATGTTTGTCTAAATTCGCATGGGAGGAAAAACTTCAAGCATGTTATACTCGTGAAGTGGTTGAATTTTTTCAAGTATAGTTAAGGAAATTGTACCATTGTGAAATCATCACCCCTGAAGATCATCAAGCAAACCCTGGAGTGGAGAAATACATTATAACAGATTATTCGCTCAGGAGTTTTAACACTAGAGATCCATTTGAATTCACGGTTGAATATACATATATTGGCGAATATCTAAGATGCAGTTATAAATGCTTTGAAACAAGAGGTATTCTATGTTGTCATATACTTAAGGTGTTATCTCATAAGAAGATTGAAAACGTTAATGAGAGGTATATATTGATAAGGTGGAGAAGAGATGTTGTTCGTCCACACTTGAAATGTTTCTTTATAGAAGGTTACCCACGTATGACTTCTGAATATATGATGTTCAGGGAACTATTAAAGCATTTTGAATGGGTTTGTGATATTGCACTGGACATTGAAGTGATGAGGCAATATATTAAGTATGATTTGAACAGATTGGAGCATGACCTTTTAAATTGGGATGATGATATGATAGTTCCAAATTGGGAAGGATTTATTCAAATGGCTTATGTTAATTACATCGTTGTGATTCATAGTTATATTGACCGTTTATATAATTGCCAATATATAATTTCATTCATTAAGGTCATACGTATCGGCCTATAGTTATTCATAGCAACTTTATAAATCCATTGACTAGGGTTATAGTAATATGGCCTATGCTAATTATATCGTTGTGATTCATAGTTATATTGACCGTTTATATAATAGTCATTTATATAATTTCATTCATTAAGGTCATGCGTATCGGCTTATAGCAACCATATAAGTCCATTGACTAAGGTTGTAGTCATATAACCTATGTTAATTACATCGTTATGATTCATAGTTATATTGATTGTTTCTATAATAGTCGTATATATAATTTCATTCATTAAGGTCAGTTCCACAAGTCGAGTTGGACTCAAGTTCTTCCAATTTGTTGCTTGGTCCACAGCATTTGAGCAGAATAGGAGGTTGATGATACATATTTTGCTCCATCTGTTGAGAGTGCCATTGAACTTTGCTTCCTTGAGCCTCATGAGACAAGATAGGAACCCGGAGAATGTCCCATTTCAGGCGAGCTTTTCCTATCCATTACTTGAAGGATAGTAGAGAACCAGGTCCTGTGTTCCTCTAAGATATCTCAAAATTCTTACACTAGCCTTCAGATGAGAATCCTTTGGATTTGATTGAAACCTTGTACAGAACCCAACTCTGAGCATGATATTTTGCTCTACTTGCAGTGAGATACAAGAGTGATTCGGTGATATCTCTATGCATGGGTTGATTTAGAGGAGAACCAGGTTCATCCATGTCTAGGCGTGTAGATGTGGCAGTGAGAGTGTTGATGGCTTGTAATGCCTCTATGTCAAACCCTTTTTGACAACTCGATTTTCAATTTTTGTTGTTGTAGTTATGGGACCAGGTTCCTTATTGTAATCAATGAGCGTTCTCCACCTTGATCAATATTCAGCTTCTTTGCAGACAATGAGACTCCCAGGTACTTAAAAGGAATAGATCCCTCGGTATATCCTGTGAGTTTGAGCAGTGATTCTTTGATATCCTGGTGTACTCCAGCAATGTACATAGAGCTCTTGTTTGTATTTGCCTGAAGACCAGATGCAGCAGAAAATCTTTGAAAGGCTTCCTGCATTTTGGTTACTGAGTTTATATCTGCCCTGCAAAATATTAATAAATCATCAGCAAAATAAATACGAGTCACTCCCAGCTTTTTGCATCTTGGATGGTATTTGAACTCATTTGTGGCTGTTAGTTGGCTCATCTCTCTTTGTAAGTATTTCATTACAATGACAAATAGGTAAGGAGACATAGGGTCTCCTTGCCTAATCCCTCTCTTGGCCTGGAAAAGTTTGGTAAGGCCATCATTGAGCACCAAAGAATATGACACTGTTGAAACACACTCCATTACCCAATGGATGAACTTCTGAGGGAATCCAAAATCAGTTAGCATACACCTAAGAAACTGCCAATCCAATGAATCATAGGCCTTTTTAATGTCAACCTTAAGCACATATCTGGGAGATAAACCTTTCCTATTATAGCCTTTGAACAGCTCATGGCTAAATAGGATGTTATCAATGATGCTCCTTCTTTCAATGAATTCAGATACAATTTCTTTCAAATTCATTAAAATTTCATGTACCGATTCTTGAATGCCCGTTATGGTAGAATATTCATGTGGGACTTTCTCAGATTTTACACGTGTGATACATGTTCCTTGAGACTTCCCAATAATCACCTCTATTACTTTCTTTATTCTACTAGTCAGGATCTTAGCAATAATCTTATACAATATAGTGCAGCATGCTATAGGCCTGTAGTCTTTCACTTTAGTTAGAGCTGTGACCTTAGGAATCAACGTAATAGTAGTACAATTCCATGCTGGCATCATTCCACCTATGTGAAAGAAGTAAGACACAACCTCATATGTGTCCTGCTTCATAGTCTCCCATTGCTTGGTAAAAAACTCTATTTGATAACCATCCACTCCACAGGCTTTATCCTTAGGCATATCCCTGATTGCTTCATCGATCTCATCAAAAGTTATATCCTTTATTAGTTCGTGTTGATGTTGTAATGTGAGACAGTTTCCTGTTCTAATGATACTGGTATTAGGACATGGCATTAATCCATTTGCATCCCCATTAGTTGTGTGAAGAAATCAGTAAACTCCTTTTCCACAGCCTTTGGATCAGTGATCTTCATCCCCATGTCATTATATACAAATGTAATATTATTCTTGCTTGCCCTTATTTTCAGTTGTGCATAGAAGTATTTAGAGTTAGAGTCACCATAATCAATCCATGTTGCTCTAGATTTCTGCCTCAATATTCTTTCTTCTATTGTACTTCATTTCTCCAAATCACTTATAATCTGTTGCTCCTGCTCTTTCAATAGCTGATTAAAGGGATCAAGGACCATAGTTGCCTGAACACATTTCAACATTTCCCTAATTTGAGTCGGTCTTTGTTCATAGCTTGCCATATCCTTGTTCAGTCCTTTAGCCTCATCTTTTAGTTTTTTTAGCTTCAGCCATATATTAGTCATAGTATCCTGCTCATCCTGCTATTGCCATACTCTATTCATCATCGGAGTGAAGTTCGTATGGTCCATTATCACCATATATAACTTGAAAGGCTTTGGGTGGATAGTTCTTCTCTTCCATAATTGAATAACAATTGGGGAGTAATCAGAAACTCCAGGTTCCAGAAACTCAGCTTCCAGATGTGCATAGTTTTGAGTCCAACTAAAATTACCAAAAGCATAATCAATTTTACTATACACTCTTTCATTAGCATTTTGTTTTTGCACCAGGTAAAGAAGCACCCCTTTGTTCTTAGTGGAGTCAGCTGCATATTGTCAATACATTGCTTGAAATCTTACACCTCATTAGTTGTCACTGACTGTCCTAACCTGTCATCAGTGGTTAATACACTGTTGAAATCCCCACTGATAAGCCATGGTGTTTGAATTTGACCACCTAGTATATGCAATTCATGCCATAGACTTACCCTTTCCTGCACCTTATTCATAGCATATATTGCTATCAACATAATCAGGAAGTTTGTTGCTTGATCTTCCACTGAGCAATGAATGAATTGTTCATGAATTTGGAGTACCTTAACTATCAAGTGTGTCTTCCATAAAAGCCAAATCCTTCCATTTATAGCTTTAGTTTAATTACAACGGTAACCCCAATCTCTAGCTACCTTGTTCACTATACTTTTTGCCTTTCTTTCCTTTACTCTAGTTAGACATCCAAGGATGTCTATTTTATGCTTTTGCAGAAAGAGTCTTAACTCCTTCTGTTTATAGGGCTTATTCAGCCCTCTTATATTCCAAGTGCACACAATCATAGTGGCTTAAGGATAGGTTCAGTACCAGTCACATCTCCTTGTGAAGTGCTCGCCCCACACTCTTCCAAAATCTTGAACCTATTTGTAGTGATGGCCTCATCATTATGAGATTGTTGTATTGCTACAGGACTATGCTGACCCTTGCACTCTTCATTTCTACTGATCAGTCACTTGTGTAGAGGCATCTTCAGCTACTGCTTTTTGTTTACCTTTTCCTGCCTCTATTTGTTGGTTCTCTTCTCCTTCCCCATCTAATTTCCTTTCTTGCTCTTGTTGTTCCTTTGGCTTCCCTTCCTGCATTGTCTTCTTTTTTCTACCTCTATTCCTTCTTTTTGGAGCCTTGAATTCAGTCTCTTCATTGTTCTACTGCTTAGTCCTCCAACATTCAAAATTTTCAAGGCCAAAATGGATACATTCACTACAAAATTTTGGCCTCCATTCATATAGAATTTCTTGCTGCATAGTTCCTGATGGAGTAATAATCTCTATACTCTCCAATAGTGGTTCAGTGATATTAACCTTCACTAAGACTCTTGCATAAGAAATTTTGTTAAGATCAGCCGTGAATCTGTCAGTATACATAGGAATTCCAATAGCACTAGCCACTTTGCTAAGTGCATCTGCAGTCCAATATCCAACAGGTAAGCTAGGGAAGTGAATCCACAATGAAATTATTGTAATGCATTTAGGGTCAAAATGAAAATCTCTTTCCCAATTCTGTAGAATGAAAGGCTTGTTGTGACACGAGTATGGGCTTGCTTGCATCACTAGGTCCCTTTATTCAATTGTTGAGAACCTAAAAACATAGTAGCCATCACTATGATATAGAATTTGAGGTTTTGAAACAAAATCCCAAACAGAGTCAATATAAGCCTCCATAAATTTCTCATAGGAGCATCACCTAGGACATAACCAATTAAGGTCGTTGCCCAATGGTCATTCAATTCTCTCACATCTTCCTCAACAATTTGAATAACTATCTTACCATCTCGGTGACTTGGTGGAACATATTCCAGTCTCATTCCCGTTACGATTCAGCTGCCTAAGCTCCTTTGCATGTTGTTTCTGCTCGTTTCCTTCTACTGTTGTTTCTGCATGTTGTTCTAGATCTTGAGTTGGTTGCACTGAAGATCCAACTTCTGAGAACTGTAATCTTCACGGAACTGTTGGAAATTGGCCTTTGCACTTTTGAATTTCCTTTTCCTTCACTAGATCTGTACTGTTCCATTGCTTATCATTGTTACATTTATCTTCAGCATTTAGCTCACTTTCCTCTCGAATTGATTGGAACTGAGAAGGAAGGAAGCTACCAAATGTTAGTGGAGTGAACGCTTGCATCCGTGAGGTCACCGGAGTTACAATTGCATTTGCTATTGATGTTTGTTTACGCCTTCTAGCCATCAATGGTGCAAGTTAGCCTACCTTGGATTAATGTGCGCCGAGAGAGACATCGGGCGTAACCTTACTTTCTAATGCTTCATTTACTCTCTTCTTAACAAGATCACATTTTCGGAGGGAAACAAAGGGAAAAGTAAAAATATGATTGGAGGGAAACTAAAGTTTTAACTCTTTATATATCTCTTAAACACAAGTTAAATATTAAAAAACATTTCCAACTCTCCAAACAAAATAGATACTTTAAATATGAATGTTAACAGATGGATTGAAGATGATTTCTATCCATGGTTTCGGATGAACGTGCCCAGATCGTACATTAAGCGTGATGATCTGGTAAATTTTTTTATTTTAAATTTTCATGATTTGATAATTATTGATTATTCCAACTAACAATGAACCCTGAACCCTATCTTTACATTATGTTCTTGCAGTTTTTTCAAAGAGTATATGTGACTATCTTCCTCCTATTTTGGTTAAAACAATGCTTCTATGTAATGGGAAGGAGTGGTCTGTGACTCTCACAAGTGGGGTTTGGAGAAGACTCGTTAAGGGGTAAAAATAATTTGTTGTCGATAATAATCTAAAGAAAGGGAGTGTTCTTCTCTTTGAACTTGTCGAGGCTACATCCGGGGTTGTGATCGTCTTTGTTGAAGTGATAGGAACACCTAATGCGTACCTAGATATGTGCTTTTAGTTATATGTAGTGACTTCAAATAGATCAAAGTAGTATTATTAAAACATGTTTATGGATTGATATGATTGTTCCTTATAATATTGTTTGTGTTTTTTCCAATGATTATTATTATATTTATTTATTTTAAGAAGACTACTGGATTAAAAAAAAACATATTTAAATTGAAAATCATTTAATATATTTGGTGCAGAAAATGACTAAACTGGAACTACAACTAAGATATTCTTTAGCATTCATCGTTTCGGCCAAGTCCCCCTCTTCTTTTCTATAATTTTACAACCAAGAACAAGACTAGGAAGATTAGTTTTTTAAAAAAAAGTCTAAAAATCGATATTAATTGCTCATAGAGAAGTGAAAGAATCAACACGAAAAATCAAAAATTGTATTTATCAATATAAAATTTCGGAGATCGATCCATTATTAATTAGAATTCAACCACCAAAACCTAAACCTAAACCTAAATGAACCTAAATCAAAAGAGAACCTAAACCTAAACCTCAACAAGGATCAAATAACTTTTACACGGATTACTCAAGTCTTCTAAGGTTGAGATTATGAGATAAAACCTATGAAGGGCACTGCCACTATATGGCAGAAGTTTAGAAATTTTTTTAATCCAAAATCTGTATAGGCGGATGGATAAAGACAAGTTTCTATAATTAATTGTAGTCATGAAGGAGAGTAATGGTTGCATGGAGGAGTGTAATGGTGCATAGAGGAGTGAAATTGACTACTGGAAAGTGTAATGGTTATATGGAGGAGTGGAATGGGCTATTGGAAAGTGTAATAGATGCATGGAGGAGTGGAAGTGGCTGCTAGGAAGTGTAATGTCCGCATGAAGGAGTGGATGCGGCTACTGAAAAGTGTAATGGTTGCATAGGGTCTCTACAAAGAGACTTTATGTCCTATTGGGAAGTGGAATAGCTATTATAACTCTCTCTCTATATTTTTCTCATATGCTAACCCTACATAAAACAAACAAACAACAACAACTACTACATTTAAGCATAACGATGGATAAGACTCCGATTAAGAAAGCTATTGAACAGCCACTCCATGGTTCACCTGTTAGTCATAATATTTTGTACCAAGATCTTAAAGCGTGACTTTACTAAGCTAAAGCATGAGGTTAATGAATTTCTTGAGAGGGTGGTTCGTGACTCAAGCATTAATTACCTAAAAAGTGTCATGTTGGAGGAGCATCCGCTAACTTCAATCTATACCATGCTTGATGATATGACCACACCATCTGTCCAGAATGGAGCTATGAGCAATTCTATTATTGTTATCGCTAGTGACACTGAATCCGCCTCCAAGACCACCAAGTCTCTTTCTGTGACCCAGAATATTGAGTAGTCCATGCATTATGAAGTTTTATCTCAAGTTGTCTTTTTGCTTATGGTGATGTTTTTCTAATAGTCTATGAAGTTGTCTACCATTTATGGTGATGCTTTCATTGATCTTATTATGTTTTGGTGATGTTAGGAAATCTCATATTAATGAAACTATATTATTATGTCTTTGAATCTTTTTTTTTTTTACTTAAATGATTGTTTGATTCAAGTTAACAAAACAATCATATTGTCTTCAATATTGCAATTGTTCATTTGATGCCTAATGTAATGAAAGTAATAAGAGTAACATTTGTAAATATTAATTAAGTCCTCTAAAGGTGATCAATTTTTTGCCAAATTAATATAGTACATTGAACTTATGACACCAACCTTGGACAGTAGGAAAATGTATTGTCAAGAAATATATGAAAAATTTAAAGATAGTTGAGAACAAAAGAAGTACTTATGAAGCAAACTTCTCAAGTTCTTGTCAAAAGAAGGAGTTTTTTTTTAAGAAATGAAACAAACAGCGTCCAAAATCTGACATTACTACAATTTTTCAAAATCAAACAAATGTGAAAAGTTCATCTAACATTCCAGACAGTATCCAAAATCTGAGGAATCTCATGAATCAATGTAGTAAGGATTAAAACAGGTGCAAAATGAATCTAACGCTTATAACCACTTAACATCTAGTCAATAGATGATAACCCTTTGGCACTTAGAACTAAACTTTTCAATTGAGGTCCAACAATATAGACAAAACATTCGGTTCACAAGGGAAAAGAATACTCTTATTATAATCAAACTGAACAATTTTCTGATATATACATCCCTACAAACATTCCGGCTAACAACACAGATGATATAACACTTGCTCCATTGTCACCTTCAACCCCTACACTACTTTCATCTACAAACGAACTTGAAGATGGTTCTTCACTGTCAGCATTTTCTTCTTGAAAATCATTGAATGCTGCTATGGCTTCATCATAAGATTTGTAAGAATTGAAAATGCTTCTTTTGAAACCTATAACTATATGAGCACACTCACACCAAGAGTTGTATAATCCGGGCCTTTTACCACGAAATACCACATACACCTCCGATGCCGATATATTATCAACTTGAGATCCATTTCTAAACTTATTGAACGCTGCCATGGCTTCATCATACGATTTGAATGCCTTGAAGATGCTACCCTTGACACCAGTAATCATAGGAGCACATTGGTGCAAAGAGTTGTATAATCCAGGCCTCTTGCCACGAAATACAACATAGACTTTCGAAGCATTATTGCTCTTTCCGTCCCCCATTCTTTAATCTAACCCTAAGAAAGATAAGAGATGAAGAAGGAGAAACAAAGATAGAAAAATGGGGGTTGGAAAAGCTTTTTAGGTGATGCACTATATATTTAAGTGTTTAGGGTTAGAAAGTGACCAATGCAAGATGAGTATAATAGTTTAATTTTATGCGTATTTCCTCTAGTATACTATGTGTATATTTCAGTGTATTTCGTTTGTTATAGTATATGTATATGTGCATTGAGTGTATTATGGAAGATGATGTAACATGCATGTGTACATATGAAAGAAGCCTTGGGAAGGTAAGATAATTAAACTAATGAGAGAGAATTGTTTGAAAAAAAAAAATTAAAATAAAATATGCTAAAGGGTATATATGGAAAACGAAAATACACAATTATCCATTATGACCTCAAAAGCCGTACGAAATTATCATAATGCCCTCAATCTGGACATTTGGGCCATTTTTAGTGTGGCCAAATATATTTTCCGTTTTGTATTAGCATTATTTAACTAATACTAGTATAAATTATCCTTGAAACTAATTTTGAATATTAATTGCACTAACTACCCTCAAGGTCAACTGATCAAGAAGACATCGAAGAGATCTCCTACGAAATGACAGGTAAGCATTCAAGGAGACGGTCTCGAATGAATAAGAGAGCAGGGGTTTGACTTTTGTTAGCCACCCCAAAACAATTAAATGCCACATAGCAAAGGTCAACATTTGACATATTTGCGTGTTTTTTCCATTTGCATTCAAGGGAAGTGGATACCCAAATCACATGGCTGAAACGTGACCTACTGATCTCCTTCGCCACGTGTCAGGTTCCCAAATTGAAAATAAGCCCACCTTAAATTGGCGCAGAGAGCGGTGGACCCAGGCCCATCTCAGAATATCTCTTTTTAATTGGTGGGCTCCAAGTGTAGCTGCTAGCTAGCAAGCCCAATCATTTTTCACTTACCCTATTTATTGACGGTTTCTTCATAAATTGGAGTGCTCAAACAGTGCAGACACGGTTTGTCCGAAGACCCATTGGGCTATGTGGGGCTCGAAAAGTTATTGACTTTTGGAGAGTATTACTTTATTGTAGTACATGTTGTATCATATATCCTCACAATTTTTAACCTAGCTAGTGACACTCGGGTAATTAACTGACATAAAAAATAAACAATCAATCCGGCCGTCTATTTGTGTAAAATACCTTGAGAAAAAGGTTCGGTATCCCAGTAAAAATTACACGGAACGTCCTATTTGATCGTCCTCATTTAACCTATATTCATTTTTTTTTAAACTTTTAACTTGTACCCATTTTTTAAATAACTTCAGCTCCTTTTCTGCTCCTCTTTCTTCTTCTTCTTCTTCTTCTTCTTCTTCTTCTTCTTCTTCTTCTTCTTCTTCTTCTTCTTCTTCTTTCTTTCTTTCTTCGTTCTCATCGTCCAATTCATAATCTTATAGGGAATCGAAGGAATCACTTAAACTTATTCTTTTTACTTTCTCATGTACATAATAATAATGTGAATGCTTGAATTAGTCAAAAAATGAATTAAGTTGACAATGTTGAGCATATACCATGCTATAAATATCACCATTTTTGTTGTCATTTTCCTCACCAAGAAATCCAAAAGGAAAACAAGCTAGATATGGCTAAATACACAACCTTCATTGCCCTTCTCTTCTGTCTTCTCCTTGTCGCTGCTACTGGTGAGTCAAATTAAGTAGCTTATTTTTTTTTAAAATCAAATAAAGGATTGGGATGTTCAGGATTGTCCCAAGATACAAAACAAAAACTTCCTTTGATAAAAACTTTAACTCTAGAGCTGAAGTTCGACAGTTCCAAAACAAAAACTTCAGCTCTAGAGCTGAAAACAAAAGTTACAAAACAAAAACTTCAGCTCTAGAGCTGAAGTTCGCCACTTACAAAAACAAAAACTTCAGCTCTTCGCCAGTTACAAAATAAAAACTTCAGCTCTAGAGCTGAACTTCAGGCCCAACTACTAGAATGCTGAAGTTTTGCGTGATTGTCTTTGCTACTTCAGCCCCGTATGCTGAAGTTATGCGAAAAAGCGGGTACGCTTGCAATTTTTTTTGTAAAGCGGGCACAAGTTAAAACGTGAAACAAAAAGCGGGTATAGATGCAAATGCCCCGGTGAAAGAGTTGTTTGACTCAAAAGATATCGGAACCTTTTTGAATAAATCAATCAAAGAAAATGAAGGGGTAAATCTTAGCTAACTATAATAATCTCTAGAACAAAAGATAGATAAGGAGAATATCGATGATAAGAATTCTTTATTGAGACCAAAAACCTTTTAAACGATAATCCTCTCCGTCGTTTTTGTAAGCAAGTTTACATCAAGTGTTATGGGTTAGGAAAAGTGCTCAGAGAGCTTACAAGGTTGTTTTTCCCTCTATATATAAGGAACAAAACTCTTCTAAGCTCTAAAAGACAAGTTACACGGAATATTCGAAAGAATATTCCTAATGTCCCCTAATGGGCCTGCGCTACTGCAAGGGTCATATGATCTCTTGTTCGCCTTAAGGTCGTCCTCTACAAGATGTCGAACTACGAAGATCTCGTCGTTCGTCGTACTCATCAACTGTCGGGGTTGTTCAAATTTGGACTCATACAAGAGTATGGGCTATCGAAGAAAACTTTATAATGATGAATGAATAATCTTAATCTGGATAAAGATACATTCAGCCAACGGCGAAGCCACATGGATATAAGGGTGGTCAACTGATCACCCTTCGTCTAAAAATTGCACTATGTTCATAGGTAAAATATTACATTTTAGAGGTATATAACACATATTGAACACCCTTTATCGATTTTTTTTTTACTTTTTTCAAAGTTGAACACCCTTGAAAAAATTCCTAACTTCGCCACTGCATATACACCTTGCGGCAAACGGTGTCACGTGACATCGCACCAGACCAATTTTCTTATACATACGTGTGATATACACAACAGTTAGAAAGTATGGTGTACATTGAGTTGAGTAATGAGAATCGCAAAATCCAAGATTCAGCCTTGAACAGATAAGTTTTCTTTCAATATTGCACACATTTGGCTATATTGTTTTTCTTGTTCCATTGCACTCCACTAAAAGATACTTTTCTGTATTGCCTTTTTTTACAAATAAATTTTGTTTTTCCATTGCACTAAAATTTGGTAAAAAAAAATTCAACCCTGGAATCGTTCACTAAGCAAAGAAACGAAGAATTGGTCCATATTTATTGGAAAAAGACCATTCGTGTATTACTAGTCCCACCCACTTCAAACTTATACGATCTGAAAGATAACTTTTGAAATTAATAGAGGGCAAATTTGACAAAGGAATCAGGCGTGAAATAGACATGAACCGAATATCTTATCGATAACATACTTTGTTTGATTGGGAATCACACTTTAAATGGTTTAGCGCAATATTTATATCATCACTAATCTGCTAAGAGAATAGTAGTAATACAACCAAATTTTCATAAAACTAAATGCTGGATTACTGCCTTAGCCCTCAAAATATATACTGCTCCTTGTTTAACCAAAAATCTAAGTCTTTGATCAAAACTAGAAATAAAGAAAAATTCGGGTTACTGATAATCTGGAGACGAAAATAATAGAAGATTTCTGAGAATAATAAAGTAATAAGATGTTGAGTTCTTCTCCTTTTATAGTTAATTCTAGGGGAAGATGTAATGCCTTTGTCTTAATGAGGCAATTATGAGCAATAAATGACATTTAAAAGAAACGTTACACAATCATTTCTATTTAATTCAGATTCTCTAACGTATTTGATATTTAATGCTGTATTTAGACTCTTTTACGTCATCAGATTCGTATCTTCAACTTCTTCCGATCTTTGATCTTTAAATGACTTGAATAGGTACGAGACTCGTACCTATTTTAGTAACGGTCCCCACCTATGTTGCTTTCTTTTCCCCATATCTGTTGTCGCCCGTGCCTCTTGGCTATTTATTGCGTTTTGACCTTTTGACCAGTCCACGTGTCATGACACGTCATCTTCAATATTCAAACTCAGTTTTTTTCCAATATAGATAGTCCTCCCACTTTCCATTTATTTATCAATTAAATATTTGGGAAGTGGATCTTCACGAAAAAGGAATTTTCGCCGTAATTAATGTTATGTCAGTACTGACGCTTCAATTGTCTTTTCTATTTAATGCTCTGCACACGTGTCACCTTCTGATATGTATGTAATTCTACAGCCTTTTTCCAAGGTTTCTTCATCCCCTCTATTTACGAAGTGATAGTTGCCTTTATTATAGGCTTTCCATCATTACGCTTTTTAGTTTGACAGTCGCTGTTATACACATATTTAACCCTTTTTTCCTTTGTCTTCTTCTTCATAAACCCTTAACAGATACTTTACTCTTTACTTTTGTTCCTTTCTCCTTTAGTTCATCCTTTCTCTGCAATGGCATCTCCGAATCCTAACCCTAAGAGAATCCCAATTCTGGATAGCTTCCCCAACGCCCCTGTAAGACATAGAAGGGGTAGAGGTGGCAGGCTTCGTAGCCTAGGATCCGTTCGTGGTGGTTCCTCTGGTTCCATCACTCCTTCTTCTAGTTTTAACACTATTTCTAGAGGTTCTATTACTAAGAAATCCTCTTCTAAAGGTAAAGAACTTTCTGAGCCTCTTCAAGAGCCTTTAGTTGAGGAAATAGTACCCAATGACTTGTCCTTTGAGAATGATAGGAAATCTCTTCGTGATCAAGTTGTTAATTTAGAGAAAGCTGACACTTTTCCTTCTCTAATCACTGAACCTTTGATTTCTATTGTTCGAAAAGATTGCAACTGGAGAAGTGATCTTCGTATAGTGATCCCTAATCCAAACCAAAGAATATCTTCCTTTAGGATTGGATTTTCTTTTGTTTATACTTATCCCTTCACTTTAGGATTTAATCCTGCTATTGAACCGATTTTACTTTATTTCTGTCGCTTTTTCAAAATTTGTTTGGGACAAATTAGCCCCTGGTATGGAGAGCAGTGGCTTGTTTGAGATATTTATCTATAAAAGCCAATGTTAGCTTTACCTTCCCCCACCTTATTCATCTTTACCACCCCAAATTATTCTGCCATGGGTTTTTTACTTTAACTGCAAGAAGTAAAAAGGGTCTTGGTAAGCCTTGAAGATGACAAGGATCGTGGGTGGTACACTCGTTATGTCGCTGTTCGCACAATTGATTTGGTGGGTGAAACAAATATCCCCTTCCCTGAGAAGTGGAACTTTGCACGTAATTTTTTTTACTTACCATACCTATCTTTAAGAATTTCAATTTCTTTTCTAATTTCGTTTCTTTTTGCTTTTCTATAGCAACTATGGGAGATGAGGAACCCGTTCCTAATTTCCGTGGTTGGGTAGATTCAATCTTGAAAGTCGTGCCTATGGAGGCAAGAACTTGGAAATCCATTTCCAATTTACATGGTTGGAAAGTAAAAACTCACGGTATGCATCCCTTTATGCTTTTTTTATGTTAAGTCCATTCTTGTTTCTAACTTTTTTTTTCATCCTTCTTTTTGTCAGGATTTGCTATTCGAGGAATGACAGCTGAAGTAGTTATTGCCCTTCGAGCCTCTTCTGGTACTTCACTCTCTTTGTAGAGAACTCAAGCTACGCTATCAAAGAGGAAAGTTGTAGAAGAGGATTCTGAGAATGATGAAGACACCTCTTTAATAGCTAGACCAAGAGTTAGGAGACACATCGTTTCCGAGGATGAAGTTAAAGTTACCCCTGTCCGTGCCTCTCTTACCGAACCTGTTCGCATTCCTTCTGATGATAAAACCACTCCGAGGGACACCAATGAGTCTATTCAACGCCTCTTTGTTAGTGGTTTTGAAAGTGGAGAACTAGGTCCAGTTTTAGATGAAGTTCCTTTTTCTTCCTCTGTTCCTCCGTTGGTTTCAAGTGCTTCCTTGCCCATTCTATCTGTTCCTGCTTCCTTATCTATTTCTGCTCCCTTGCCTGTCTCTTCTTCCTTACCTGCTTCGAGTCCTTCGACTCCTGTTATTTTCACTTCTTCTACCGCTCCTCCTTCTATAGCTCCCCCTCCCTCTGTTCAACATGCAGGGGAGGGTTCCAGTAGCAGAAGCTTGGCTATAAGGAGCGTTACACTTGAAGTTCCTGCTAATAACAGTCTTTTAAGGAAGTCTGGTGGAGCAGATGCCTGACTTAGGCCTTTGATTGGAGATACTGAGAAGAAGAAGAAGATAAGCAGTCACAGTTGCTTAACTCTGGTGAATGACATAGTTCATTCTACTTTGAAGGTATTTTCTTTCTACTTACTAACAAGCTTTTTTTTATTTCTAAATTCTTACTTCTATGAGTTGTCTCTGTAGGCTAACCTCATTGGTACAGAATTGATGGGAAGAATTTCCCTTCTGGAAAAGAAAACTCGTGAGTCTGAAAAGTCTATCCACGAGGCTGAAGAAATAGCCAAGAGAGCCCAGCTAGAAGCAGATAATTGGAAAGAGCAGTTTGAGAATGCTCAGGGAACCATAGAAGAATTGCAAGAGAGTAGAAATCACCTGGAGCGGCAAAAGCGAAGTCTGACTTCTGAGCTAGCAGTTGCCAAAGCTTCTTCAAGTCAATTTGAAAAAGACAAGGAGCGCCTTGAATGTTGCTTTTCAGAACAACTATCAAAGTCAAGTGAAGAAATCAGAGAACTTAAGGCACTCTTGGACAAGAAAGAAGAATATGCAGGAGAATTAGTGCAGAACTTGACTCAAGTTCAAGCTGATTTAAAGATTTCCTCTGACAAAGTACATGCCTTAGAAAGTTCCCATGCCTCCCTTGAAGCTTCCCTTGATTCTCATTTAGCTGAACATCAAGTGTTAAAGAATGATCTTGCTATGTGGGAAAGGGAGTATGGACTTCTTGAGGAGAAGTTTGATTTAGAGGTGAGTTGGGCTTTCTTAAACTCTCGTCGTGATGCTTTAATGGAGGCCAGTCAAGAAAACTTTGACTTAGACTCAGAGTTGGCCAAAGTTTTAGAGACCATTGAAAGAACCCAACAATCATTTGACTTTCCATCTCCGGCAATTGAAGCTCCCATGGCTAAGGAACCTGTAAATGACGAAGCCGTTGCTGTGGCAGTTGAAGTTGAAGATGTTGCAATTTCAGCTTCCGAGGGTGAAATTTCTACGACTCAGTCTATGGAAGCTGAAACTTCCGTGACTCTTACTCCCCTCATTGAACCTAACACTTCAAGCCCAGCTAAAACCACTCATGTTGCTGCTTCTTCAGAAGTTGTCACCGTGCCTGTGGCTGTTTCTGAAAGTGAAATTAATATTGCAACTTCTGATGTGCCAACCTCTTCAGTGACTAGTTAAATTTCCAGATTTTGTTTTTACTTTCTTTATTGGATGATGGTTTTATCCCTTAGTTATTTTTTTAAGGGATTTTTTGGTGAAAGTCCCCAGTTATCATAATGGGGCATTTGTATAAACTTTTTTGTTGACTAAGTTCTTACTTAGTCTTTTTAATTATATCAAGAAGTTTGTTAGTAGTTCAATGTGCTCTATTCTTGCCTTTTCCTTATCTACTTAGGACTTATAAAATAGTTTAGCATTTTTATCCTTTGAAAATGCTTTATGATTCTCCTCATGACTTATTAACATGAGGTTTATAAAAGAGGGCCCTTTTATATATCGACACTTAATGAAGAAGACGTCTCAACTTCATAATAGTGTTATAATACGATGAAAGAAATAGGAACACACATGTTTTGTTTGAAACAACTTTGACAAGTTTTTATTCATGAACTTGGACAAGCTTTTGAATATTACATGTATTGAGATACATCTATAACTTTCTTGTAACTATTTTTCTTGCAACAGATATTTATAAAGTAAATACTTTTTAACAAAGTTTTTCCTTATAACCTGCTTCAATACATAGTCATGACCCTATCTTAATGTATTAGGAAGGGTTTGAGAGGTGATTCCGTTGTTCTCATGGGAAAGAACACTACGATGAATCTTTTGCATCTTCCTTTGTTTTGATAGGAAAGAACACAATGATGAATGCTGAGGTTCCGTAACTTTTGCTCGATACTTGTTTCAATTTACGTCTCCGTCTTACCGCACATATTTGTGTACAATATGCAGTCCCCCAAGTGTTTGAGCGCTGAAGTATGAAGCCTCGAGCACTTGTTTGTTTCTCACAATTTGGTCCTTTTTCCTGAAAACAGAAAAACATACGGGACTCGGAGGTGCGATTAAAGATGAAGACTGCCTAACCCGTGTGTATTTCCATCAGATTAATTTGTAACCCTGGGCTGGGAATTTTAGAATATTCCATTTTGCCGTGCAGGTCGTGACACGTCATTTGGCACAAGTTAGGGTTTTTGCCTAACATCTAAAATCGTTAGTAAAATTTTAACAATTCAAAGAAAAATTCTAATACAGCGATACCTGATCGTAGGTACTTTCTCAGAAATAATATCGCTTTAGGTGGACAACATTCCAATGCGAGGGTAGAACCTTGCCATCCATTGTCTCCAACTCGTATGCTCCTTTTCCCGCAATGTCACGAACTCTGTAGGGTCCTTCCCATGTTGGACTTAGCTTTCCTGAATTAGCAGCTTTTGTAGATTGGAACACCTTTTTAAGCACGAAGTCCCCAATTTTAAAGAATCTGAGGCGTGCTTTCCTGTTATAATACCGTTCAATTACTTGCTTTTATACTGCCATCCTTATTAGTGCAGCTTTTCTTCTTCCTTCGAGCAAATCAAGATTCACCCGCATCTCTTCATCATTTGATTTTTCCGTTGCTTGAACGTACCGTGTGCTCGGTTCTCCTATTTCAACTGGAATTAAAGCCTCCGCACCATAAACCATTGAAAAGGGTGTTTCTCCCGTGCTTGTTTTTGTCGTTGTACGATAAGCCCATAATACTCCAGGTAATACCTCAGGCCAATTACCTTTTGAATCCTGTAACCTTTTCTTCAAATTGTTGATAATGACCTTGTTTGTGGATTCCGCTTGTCCATTACCCACTGGATGGTATGGTGTAGATGTTATCCTTTTAATTTGCCCACTTTGAAAAAATTCAGTGATTTGAGCTCCTATGAATTGCGGACCATTGTCACATACGATTTCCTCTGGTGCTCCAAAACGACATATTATATTTCTCCAAATGAAGTCTTTAACTTCCTTCTCTCGTACCTGTTTAAATGCTCCTGCTTCTACCCATTTAGTAAAATAATCTGTAAGTACAAGTAGAAATTTCACCTGACCTTTTGCTTGTGGCAATGGACCTACGATATCCATTCCCCATTTCATAAAGGGCCACGAGGCTATAACAGGGTGCAATAGCTCAGCTGGTCTATACATATTATTGCCGTATCTTTGACATTTATCACGCTTGGACATGAAACCGTTTGTTTCTTCTTCCATTTTAGGCCAATAATACCCTGCTCGAATCAACGTTTTTACCAGCGACCTCCCTCCTGCGTGATTTCCACAATGTCCTTCATGTACTTCTCTCATCACATATTCTGTTTGGGAAGGTCCGAGACACCTTGATAATGGCCCACCGAACATCTTTCGATAAAGATTTCCTTGATGTAAACAGTAACGAGCAACTTTTTTGCGAAGTGCATAAGCTTTTCTTTTGTCAGCAGGCACGGTTCCGCGCTGTAAAAAAGCAATAATTTCGTTTCTCCAATCCCATGTTAAATGATTAAAATTTACCTCATTCTTATCAGGTTCGAGAACGGAATGAAATAAATGTACGACTGAAGCATTTGCGTCGTTTGCTACGTCTGCTGCAGATGCGAGATTAGCTAAAGCATCTGCCTCCACATTCTCATCTCTTGGGATCCGCATTACTTTCCAAGTTTAGAATTGCTTTATTAGTTCCCGTACCTTTTCGAGATATTCTTACATTCGTGTCTCCCTGGCTGTATAAGTCCCCAACATTTGATTGACCACGAGTTGAGAATCACTCTTGATTATAATCTGTGTTATGCCGAGTTCTCGTTCCAATTCTAGACCTGCAATTACAGCCTCATACTCTGCTTCATTGTTAGTTATAGAATGACATTTTATAGCCTGTCTAATAGTCTCACCCGTAGGTGGTATGAGAACTATCCCTAGGCATGCTCCTTTTACATTAGACGAACCATCAGTGAATAAAATCCAAGTCCCCGGGTTTGCACTACTAAAAACTTGTAATTTTTTTTCTGCTTCTAAATGCATCCCCTGGCTAAAATCAGCTACGAAATCGGCTAATACTTGAGATTTTATAGCAATCCTAGGTTGATAAATGATTTCGTATTCACTTAATTCTATAGCCCATTTTGCTAACCTCCCTGACAATTCATGTTTATGCAAAATATTTCGTAATGGAAAAGCAGTAACTACAACAATGAGATGACATTGAAAATAAGGTCTTAATTTTCTAGATGCCATGATCAAAGCTAATGCTAATTTTTATAGTTGTGGATATCGTGTTTCAGCATCTAATAAAGACTTGCTTACATAATAAATAGGATATTGTTTAACTTGGTCCTCACGGACAAAAACAACACTTACCGCAACTTCTGACACGGCCAAATAGATGAGTAGCTTTTCTCCTTCTTTTGGTTTTGCCAATAATGGTGGATATGACAAGTAGGCTTTTAAATTTCTAAGGGCTTGTTGGCAATCTTCGTTCTACTCAAAATGATCTTGCTTTTTGAGTGCGGAGAAAAATTTAAAGCATTTTTCTGAAGATTTGGGAATAAATCTCCCCAAAGCTGCAATTCTTCCCGTTAGCCTTTGGACTTCTTTTTTACTCGTAAGGATATCGGGGATCTCCTCTATTGCTTTGATCTGAGAAGGATTTACCTCAATACCACGGTTAGAAACGAGAAAGCCCAAAAATTTTCCTGAGGCAACCCCAAATGCACATTTTTCTGGATTGAGTTTTATATTAAATTTTCGTAAAATTTCAAATGTAACAGATAAATGAGAAATATGATCATGAGAATGCTGGGTTTTGACGAGCATATCGTCTATATATACCTCCATGGTTTTTCCTAAATGTTCTTGGAACATTTTGGTGACCAACCTTTGATAGGTTGCTCCAGCATTTTTGAGACCAAAGGGCATTACTTTATAACAGTAAGTCCCCCTGTCTGTGATGAAAGAAGTTTTTTCTTCATCACTAGGGTCCATTTTAATTTGGTTGTGCCCCGAATATGCATCTAAAAAACTCAAAAGTTCATGTCCTGCAGTTGTATCAATTAACTGATCTATATGCGGTAAAGGGAAAGAATCTTTTGGGCAGGCTTTGTTAAGATCTGTATAATCCACGCAAACCCGCCACTTACCGTTTTTCTTAGGTACAACAACTGTGTTTGCTAACCAATTAGGATACTTTACCTCGCGTATTGACCCAATTTTTAATAGCTTTTGGACCTCATCTTGAATCACCTGATTTTTGAAAGCTCCTTGCTTTCTTTTCTTTTGCTTTACTGGTGTGAAGGATGGGTCTTCATTTAGTTTGTGAGTCATCACATCCGGTGGTATCCCTGTCATATCAGCATGGGACCAAGCAAAACAGTCCACGTTAGCTTTTAAAAATTCAATCAACATACCTCGCATGTCTGAGCTTAAATTGGCTCCAACATAAACCTTCCGTTCAGGCCATTGCCCAAATAATATCACAGCCTCGAGCTTTTCAATTGTTGTTTTGATATTTTCATTCTCTTCAGGTTCCTGAATTGTATCAGGTCTCGAGTCTAAATCTGTTTTTTCTTGTTCGGTTGAGGTTTGATCCTTGATACCTTCAACTATTTCCTATAATTGCTATATTTCTTTATTTACGGTGCTCGTATTTGTTACAGTGTTGATACTCCTGGCTATCTGCTGATCCCCACGAATTTGGCAAATTCCCTACAGTGATGGGAATTTAATAACTTGATGTAGAGTTGATGGGACAACATCCATGTCATGGATCTAAGGTCTCCCCATGATCATATTGTAAGCCATTTCCATATCTACTACCTGAAATTTAGTTTCTTTAACAACACCTACAACAAAAGTTGTTAGAATTACCTCTCCTTTTGTTACCACACTTGAATTGTCGAACCCGGATATGGTATGCGCCTTAGGTATCATTTTGTCTTCAGCTTGCATTTCACGTAATACCCTTAATAGTATAATATTCACGGAACTTCCTGGATCAATCAAAACTCGTTTTACATTAGTATTATATACAAGTAAAGATATTACCAGTGCGTCATTATGTGGGGTCATTACTCCTTCGGTATCTGCATCATCGAAAGAAATACTTTCGTTTTCTAAAACCTGCCGTACCCGTTTACCGTGTGTTATCGTTACTTTAGAAACCTTGTTGGTAGCCATATATGTTACACCGTGAATATCTTCCTCCCCACTTATAACATTCACAGTTCTCTTGGGTGAAGGGGGCTTTGGTGGCTCCTGCCTATTTTTTATATAGGCTTGCTTACCTTTCTCACTAAATAACTCAGTGAGATACCCCTGTTTCAATAGATGATCCACTTCACTTTGTAAGAATCTACATTCTGAAGTTTTGTGCCCGTGATCATTGTGGAATTCGCACCAATGGTCTGGATTGCGTCTATTTGGATTTGACCGCATCTCTTTTGGCCATCGTACCTTATCTCCCATGCTCTTCAAAACAATTATGAGCTCGGAGGTAGTGACATTAAAGTTATATCCGCCGAACCTTGCCTTTAAACTTCTGTCATCATCTCGTGACTCTTGTCTGTTTCGGTCATTTCTGAACCTTGATGAAGAACCAGATTCCCTGTTCCTCGATTTTTGATCATATCGTTGACTATCCTGCTTTGACCGTGAGTCTTTCCCTGCAGGTCCCATATATGGATCGTACCTGTTTTTACCTGATCGTTTTTCTGTTTCTGATCTCCTAGATTTGCTCCTTTCTTCATGATGAAACTGAGGTACGGTATCTTCCTCAATTCGCAACTTCGTACTATACCTGTTATAAACGTCATTCCACGTGGTTGCAGGGAACTCTCGAAGGCTTTCTTTAAGTCTTCTCGTGGCTTCTGAGCTTTTGTTATTTAAGTTGCTTGCAAAAGCTATTGCAGCCCAGTTGTCAGGTACACGAGGTAAAATCATTCTTTCACGTTGGAATCTATCAACAAAATCTCTGAGCAATTCGGAGTCCCCTTGCTTAATTTTGAAAATATCCTCCATTCTTTTCTCAACATTTTGAGCTCCCGAGTGTGCTTTAATAAAAGAATATGCAAGCTCAGCAAAAGAATTAATAGAATTTTCGGGTAAAAGAGAGTACCAGGTTAATGCACCCTTGGTGAGTGTTTCTCCAAATTTCTTGACCAGTACTGATTCAATTTCTTGTTTGGTCAAGTCATTGCCTTTCACGCCTGTTGTAAATGCAGTTACGTGATCACGTGGGTCTGTTGTGCCATCATATTTCGAGACGTCAGGCATTTTGAACTTTTTAGGGATTGGAAGGGGAGCAACACTTGGTTTCCAAGGTTGTTGTGAGTATTTATCCACATCCACTCCTTTGATTACAGGGGGAACTCCAGGGATTTGCTCGATGCACTCATTCTGTTCCTTAAGCTGTTTCTGCAAAGTTAGTACTAAATTTTGCAAATGAGAATTATTTGAATTACCTGGTTCTCCTTTCTGTGGTTCGCTGGGGGTTCCTCCATTTCCAGAATTAACAAGGCCAGAACGAGGATTCTCCAATGTATTATTATTAGGCGTATGTGTGGGTGGTGCAACAGGTAATCGACTAACTAGAGCCTGAAGAGTTTTGCTAACCCGTGCATCAATTACTTTTTGTAAAGCTTCATCTACCCCTTCAAAATGTTCAGATTGCTCTTGTTGATCAGCACGAGATTCAGGAGCAGGAGTGCCTTCACGAGATTGACGTGGTGAATTTTGAGGGGAGGGAACCACGTCAATGTTCTGTAAATCTCCTTGATTTTGATGAATTTGATTTTCATGGTTTCCCAATGTATTTTCACTGTTATTGTTGTTTGACATGATGTTAACAACGGCTGGAATGTAGCTTAAAAGAGAATATTATCAGATTCCCGGCAACAGAACCAATTTGTTTAACCAAAAATCTGAGTCTTTGATCAAAACTAGAAATAAAGAGAAATTCGGGTTACTGATAATCTGGAGACGAAAATAATAGAAGATTTCTGTGAATAATAAAGTAATAAGTAGTTTTGTATTTCAGTGTAATCTCAATAATATTTTGTGTCCTTACAGATGTTGTGTTCTTCTCCTTTTATAGTTGATTCTAGGAGAAGATGTAATGCCTTTGTCTTAATGAGGCAATTATGAGCAATAAATGACATTTAAAAGAAACGTTACACAATCATTTCTATTTAATTCAGATTCTCTAACGTATTTGATATTTAATGCTGTATTTAGACTCTTTTACGTCATCAGATTCGTATCTTCAACTTCTTCCGATCTTTGATCTTTAAATAACTTGAATAGGTACGAGACTCGTACCTATTTTAGTAACGGTCCCCACCTATGTTGTTTTCTTTTCCCCATATCTGTTGTCGCCCGTGCCTCTTGGCTATTTATTACGTTTTGACCTTTTGACCAGTCCACGTGTCATGACACGTCATCTTCAATATTCAGACTCAGTTTTTTTCCAATACACTCCTGTTTAATGTAACTCAAACTAACACAACCAAAAGAGACTGGAGTGCCATCTCACTAAAGAGCAGTCACTTTATATTCACGACCGAATAAGAGATTGATTTATATCAAACTATTCGTTTGTCCTTTCTTCTAACTTACTTAGCTCTAGCTCGTTCAACTCTCAAATTTAAAAAATAAAAAATTAGATATACTTACAAAGAAGGAAAAGAACTGCTTTTATTTAGACTAGTTTCTCGATACGTAGGTCTCCCTTGTACAAGTGGCTTAAACTTTATAAAAGCCACATAATATTAAAATGACATAAATATTATTTGAATTATATAATAAAAGTTAAATTTAAGATCATGAAAAAATGAATGTCAATCCTTTTTAACTAACTAAAAAATCTAAGTCTCCAACTTATTTTCTAAAGAGATAATATTATTTTTTGTTGAAGGAAGGTGTTTATTTTGGTGGAGCTTTAAACTCAACAACTTGTCCAGAGTTTGTTTGAGTCATACGATATTGTCGGGCTGTTATATCCTGGAGGGGACAAGTTAAAAGTATTACTGCTGGACCGGTGAAAATGCTACCGCAGTGGGCTTGAATCTCCTTAAATAGAACGAGATATCTGTGCCTCTGCCTGAAGAATTTTTATTTTATTTTCTTCATTTTATTTTCCAACTTTAATTACCTGTAATTTCACCAATATTTTCCAAATGACATATATGACTAAAGAAATAGTAAGTAATTTCAAAAAATAATTCTTCCAAATCATCTTAATTGATTTTTCCAAAGCCAAAATCCTCGTCGTTTTCCAATATTGGCTCTTATAAGTTTCAGAGCTATTTAGGTATTCTTATTATGATGTAATGTAACATAACTGTGTGTCTATTTAACTTGAATGGCATACTCATATTTTTTCTTAATAATTATTTTACCTGTTTTCAGTAAGTAAAATATTTATGTAAGTGCAATCTTACTTGACTTCAAATTCCTAAATATTAGGAATTGTCATATAATTCAAATAAAAAAAGATTTTATAATCAAAATTTTAGTTAATTTTAAAATTCTAAATAGTAGAAAAGTAACTTAAATTATAATTTTGTCTGATATAAAATTTATTTTTAAAGGGTAAAAAAGGCGAACGATATTTCGCTAAGGGCATTCGTGCTTTTAATATAGTATATATATATTAGTGTACGTGCGTTGCACGTGTCTATCGTGTTAATCAATAAAAAAGAGTATCATTTTTCATTGGCTTCATCATATATATATATATATATATATATATATATATATATATATATATATATATATATATATATATATATATAACTATTAAAATTGTGTTTTATTAGATTAAAACAATACTTAGGATAGAGCTTGACCAAAGAAACATAGAACGAGTAAAAATTATGAATTAAATTTTATGCAAGCACAAGTTGCTCCTTATTAATGAAAAAACTCATTGAGAACATTTTGAATTATTTTATCTTTATTGCCTCAAGTTGCATAATTAATTTGATTTTTAATATTATACTGTAACAACTTTGCTCTATTTATAATATCTTTCATCATCAATGTACTTCTTATAAAAAAAATATATAGCCTAAGACTTTTGTCAACTTGAAAAAGGATTTTACTTATATAATAAACTTGGGAAAAAATTAAGCTGGATTCTATTAACTTCTAATTAGTTTGTTGAAGATATGAAGCTCCTTTTTAACTTAGAAGAAGATAAGTAAAGAGAAGAACGGGAAGAAGAAGATTTCAGATCTTTGAATAAGGGATTTTTAGACATATCTGTGTTTTAGACTTATGTTCTAATATTCCTTAAGTTGTTGACGGGACACATGGACACATCAGAGCCCTAAATCAATTCTTATGAAGACTGCATCTGGGCCATTGATTTTAGGAAAGCCAGCTGTGAAGAGAAAGATTCCTCTAAATTTCTTTACGTGCTCTGTACATGTATATAGATAGGAAGGAATAAAAGTTTGTTATACAATTATACACATAGCCAATAGGATATTCACAAGTGTATAGGAATATTTTTCTTTTTACATTTCTTTTACATCAAATACTTCTATAAATGTACCAGCGAACAATAAATACAACCAGAGAAATTTTTTACACTTCACTTCTTCAGTTTTCCTTCATGGTATCAGAGTAGTGAATTGCGCGATCCTTTAATTTTTTCTCTCAACTTCATCTTTCTATTTTTCTTTTCTTTTGTTCCAGCCATGACCGGAACAGAAGCTACTTCTGTTATTTCAACCTCAGGTTCATCCTCCTATGGAAACAGTCTTGATTCCATTCATCCTTACTACCTACATTCATTTGATGCACCTGGCATGACACTAGTGAATTCACCTTTTGATGGAAGAGGATTTTCAGGGTGGAGGAGATCTATTCTCATAGCACTCTCTGCTAAGAACAAGGTTGGTTTCATCAATGGAACTTGTGAACAGCTAAGTCTGGATTCCAAGGACCATCCACAATGGAGTAGGTGTAATGACATGGTGACCTCTTGGCTGTTGAATTCTCTGTCTAAGGAGACAGGAGACAGTGTCATCTATTCGAAAACACTACAAAAAATTGGAATTACCTACGAACATTGTCGCTAATCTGTCTCTAAAACGCTCATAGCTAGTAGAATTTCTTGATAATTCGCTGCTAATCCATCGCTAAATGAGATTAGCAACGGATTTATTGTTTAGCTACAGAATTTGTCCGCCGCTAAAACCTGATTTTTTAGCAGTGAAGGCGCAAAAGATCTTTGGAGTAGTCTTGGGCATAGGTTTGGCCAGTCAAATGGGGCCAAACTCTATCACCTGCAGAAAGAAATAGCAAGATCAGTCAAAGAAAATAGTAGTATAGCTGGTTATTTCACCACACTCAAAGAGGTTATGGGATAACCTAGATTCACTAAGCACACATTTAGGATGCACTTGTAACTGTGTCTGTGATGGAAAGAAGAAGGAAACAAAGTTTCTAGAAGATCAAAGGATCATTCAATTCCTTATGGGATTGAATGATGTATATTTACAAGAAAGAAGCAACATCCTTATGATGAACCCACTTCCCTCAATGGATCTTGCCTATTCTCTATTGTTGCAGGATAAGAGTCAAAGAGAGATATATGTCAATCCACTTTATCTTGTTGATGGTTCAACATTCATGGCAACATGACAAGGAAAAACCAACCTCTACCCTACTGATGCTTCATCATTTATGGAAGGTGCTCAAAGCAAACCCCCACAAAGAAGCAATGTACAACCATACAAAGTGTGGAACACAAACCAAAAACCTGCTAACAATCAACAGAAATTCAAAGGAAAGAAATCTAAGTACAAATATAACTTACCTAATTAGCTTACCTAATTCTTTATCACACACTGCATGAGGAAAGGGCATTCAAGGGCAGACTGTTACAAGCTTATAGGATTCCCAGAGAATATTCAGTTTACTATATCAAGATCAGAGAATTATCAAGGAATGGTGAAGGCAAATGGAGTAGTTGTAGGTCAGGAAGATGAAACAACAACAAACACTTGTGGAGAGGGCAATCAGGTCAATCAAAACCAACATTTCAGTAGAGAGCAACTTTCAAAGCTGGTCAATATAATCAAACAGGTTCAAATTGGAAATGTAGGAGGTACAGAAATCAATGCCAATGCTGTTGATGGTACTATTCTTGAGTATTTAGGAATATGTTGTGCTGCTTTTAACACTAAGACTTGGTTAATTGACTCAGATGCCTTTGAGCACATGTGTTTTGATTCTAATTCTTTCATAGGTCTTACTCCACTCCCAACTCCCCTGATCATTAGCTTACCTAATTCTTTTCAGTTATATGTTACACACATAGGGAATGTATCTATTCAGCCAGATATGATCCTTAAGAGGGTTCTTCATGTCCCTTCTTTCAAATATAACTTATTGTATGTTCATAAGTTATGTCAATAGTTCAGATGTTCTCTCAATCTAACTTCTGATGGGTGTATGTTACAGGTCCCTTTAATGAGAAGGGGACAAGCTTTTGGTAAAGTAAGAAATGGGTTGTACCTATTGTAGCCTACTAGTGACATGTCTAGAGTTTTTAATCAAGATGTAGTTTCAATTGCAAAAGGAAGAAATTCCAATATTGTTTCTAGTTCAGTTTCTCCTCTGGTACCTCAAGTTGCTACTGTAGTTTCTGATGTAAGACTCTGGTATGCCAAACTAGGGCATTTGCCTGTTTCAGCAATGAGAAATCTAAGTTTTATTCAATTTTCTTCAGAATTTGATTAGCTGTGTAATGTTTGTCCTCAAGCTAGACTACATTTTCCCTTAAGTCATATCGAAACATATTGTCCCTTTGAACTAATATACATTGATACTTGGGGATCATTTAGAACAATTACATACAATTATTATAAATATTTTTTAACCATTGTAGATGATTATACAAGATGAACTTGGACTTTTCTACTAAGTTAAAAAAAATGCTTTCTCAATTTTGAAGTCTTTTCTAACCATGATTGAGAGACAATTTAATTTGAAAGTAAAGAGAATCAGGTTTGATAATGCTTTGAAATTAGGAAAAGGGACAGGTCAGGCTGCTTTCCTTGCTTCTCAAGATATTGTACATGAAACATCTTGTGTAGCCACTCCTCAACAGAATGACATTGTTGAAAGGAAGCATATGCATCTTTTGGAGATTGCTAGAGGATTGTTTTTTTGGTCAAAGCTTCCACTCCAATACTGGGGTGAGTGTGTTCTGACTGCAACCAATTTGATTAATAGGTTTCCTTCTAGAGTTCTCAAGAGAAAGACACCTTATGAGATGCTATTTGGAAGACAACCTACTTATGACTCTCTCAAGACTTTTGGGTGCTTGTATTTTGTTTATACTTTGGCTCACAATAGAGGAAAGTTTGAGTCTAGAGCAAAGAGTTGTGTGTTTTTGGGATATCCTCAGGATCAAAGATGATACAAGCTGCTGGAGATGAGTAGTAAAAAAGTATTTGTTTCAAGGGATGTCAGATTCATTGAAAATCATTTTCCCTTATCTAAATTGCCTGATTACTTTTCTCCCTCCTATTTTCCATTAACCTCCATCAACTTAGATGTCCCAGCAGATGATACATCATTTTCACCTTCACCTCTAGAATACCCTCCTTTCAGTCCAAATCCAACATTAACACCAAACCAACCAGCAACATTTGGACCCTATACTCCATAACCTTCTGCCTACACCCAGAATCAATCCCAGTCCTTTGCATACTCCTACCAAGTCTCCTTTTACTAGTCACCTTACATCTAACAGTCCTATTCCTTTTCATTTTCATGATTCAAGTGTTGACAATTCCCCTGTCCCTTTACCATCAATCCCACTCAGAAAGTCTGACAGAGTTAGCCATAAGCCAGCACACCTTGATGATTATATTTGCAATACTATTTTGCTCTTTGATCTCACTTTTTCATGTTTTACTCTTAGCTATAAATCTACAACTTTTTCTTTTGGAGCTCTCTCACTCAATAATCAGAACTGGTTGAAGTGTGTTACTCATATTTCAGAACCTAATAGCTATGCCCAAGCTTCTACTCATCCAGGATGGAAGAAAGCCATAGAAGCAGAGATTGCAACTTTGGAACTCAATCACACTTGGGACATTGTATACTTACCAAAAGGCAAGAAGGCGTTGCCTTGTAACTGGGTGTATAAGGTGAAATATCATTCTGATGGAACAATTGAAAGATTAAAGGCAAGGTTGGTGGTTAGGGGGAATATACAAAGGGAAGGCATCGACTATTCTGAAACATTTTCCCCCGTAGTCAAGATGACAACTATTAGTGTCTTTTGACTGTGGCAGTCAAGAAGGGTTGGACAGTGTCACAACTTGATGTCAACAATGTATTTTTGCATGGAGACCTCCAGGAAGAGGTATATATGAAGTTCCCTGGCGGATTATCCCCTCATAAACCTAATCAAGTGTGCCTCTTACAGAAATCTCTCTATGATTTAAAGCAAGCGTCAAAACAGTGGCATGCTAGACTTGCGGGGGCTCTAAGCTACAAATGATATTCTAGTTCCCTAAATGATTACTCCTTATTTATCAAGAAAAATAGTGATCTTATCTCTATTCTCGTTGTGTATGTGAATGATATATTACTTACAGGTAATGATACAAAAAAGATCACTCAAATTACCAATTTTCTCAACACAACATTCAAAGTTAAACATCTATGGGACATTCATTATTTTCTAGGAATTGAGATTCTACGAGAAAAATAGGGATTCATAATTAGTCAAAGACAATTCACCTTAGACCTGCTGAATGAGTTTGATTCTTCTAGCGCATCAGTGTCCTCTCCCATTGATCCTTATTGCAAATTACTGGCAGACCTTGGTCCTCCCTTGATAGATCCTACTATTTACTATCGGAGCATTGGAAAGCATAATTACCTCACTAATACAAGACCAGATCTGTATTTTGCCTTTTTGAGTCTGAGTCAATATATGCAAAGACCCTGTCTTTCACATTTTTGCTACTTTGCGTGTCTTACGATATTTGCGTGCAGATCCTGCTTAAGGAATTTTCTTATCAGCAGATCCTTCTATTGATTTGCTTGCTTTTTGTGATGCCGATTGGGCTGCGTGTCGAGATTCAGGCAGATATGTGAGTGGATTCTTTATTACTCTTGGGGGGGTCATTATCTCATATCTCATGGAAGTCCAAAAAGCAAGTATCCATATCCCTTTCTTCTGCTGAGACGAAATACAGATCCATGAGAAAGGTTACTGCTGAAATCACCTGGTTGGTACGTCTGCTCCAAGACCTTTCCATTTCTCCGGCTCTTCCTGTCCCCATTCATTCTGATAGCCAAGTCTCCATTCATATAGCTTGCAATCCCATCTTCCACGAAAGAACCAAACACGTAGAACTGGATTGCCATTTTGTAAGGCAATAATTTTTATCTGGGCTCATTACTCTTTCTTTTGTCCCATCGGGAAACAACTTGCCAATTTGTTCACCAAACCCTTATCTGGGGCTTCTCACCAAAATGTTTTGTGCAAGTTGGGTGTTCTTTCTCTCTGTGATTACGACCCAAAGGTCATCTTGAGTTTTAAAACTCGATTCTGTGTTCCAAGTCCTTCAAAACCTCATTTTCTTCCTCCCCGATTTTGCGTGTGCAGTCTGAGCATCTTTCCGGAAAGCTTTTATATTGAAAGTTGAGAAAAATAATAATTTTTGCCTTTAAAGGTTGATTTAGTTGACTTCGATCAACGTTTGAGTAAACGAACCCGGACTCATATTTTGAAAGTCCCGGTGGGTCCATATCGGAATATGGGACCTGGGCGTATGCCAAGAATCGAATTCCGAGGTCCCTAGCTTGAGAAATAAATTTTTGATGAAATTGAAAGACTGAAAATTTAATGGTTTTAAGAATTTGGTTGATATTTGATCTTGTTGGTATCGGGCCCGTATTTTGGTTCCGGAGCCCAGTACAGGTCTAAAACAATAGTTGTGCCTTATTTGTTTAATTTGGTGATAAACGGAATTGATTTGAAGTGATTCGGACGTCCGGTTGTGAAAAAAGGAATTTCAAAGTGTTTTTAAGAATTTCATGTGATTTGGTACTAAATTCATAGTTCTAGGTGTTATTTTGGCGATTTGATCACACAATCAAGTTCGTATGATGTTTTAAGACTTGTGTGCATGTTTGATTTGGAGCCCTGAAGGCTCGGGGTGAGTTTCGGATAGGCTACAAAGTGATTTGAACTTAGTAAATTTTGCTGGTATGGTTTAGGTCTGCAGACTTTGCAATTGCGAGGTCTGGCTCGAAAATGCGAGCCTCACATTTGCCAAGAAAGTTCGCATTTGCAAGCAGTGGGGCTGGGAGGGGACGTTCGCAATTGCAAAGCTCAGGATCGCAATTGCGATCAGCATTGGCCGCATTTGCGAATGATTGTTCGCATTTGCGATGTTAGCAGGCCCAGGACAATCTTCGAATTTGCTAAGGGATGTTCGCATTTGTGGGGTATGTATTTGCAAACCCCTGATCACAAATGCGATACATGCAACTGGTCAAAATGATTTTGGACGGGATTTTTCATTCATTCTTCAATTTTTCAAAATTTCCAAAGACTCCTTCCTCCCCAAATTATAGGTAAGTGATTCTTAACTAGTTTCTTTCAATCTTTTATTTCATTTTACAAGATTTAAACCTAGAATTTAAGGTTTTCATGGTGGAATTGGAGATTTTTGAGTAGAAATTAGGGATATCAAATTTTAGAGATTTAGACCTTAAATTAGGGTCGGATTCCAAAATCAATTATATATCCGGGCTGGGGGTGAGTGCGTAATCGGGTTTTAGTACAAATTTCATGTTTCACCAAGCGGGCCCGGATGTTGACCTTTTCAAAAATGGTCTAAATTGAATTCCTTGCTGTTGTGGGTAGTTCCTAAGGCTTAAATTGAATTGTTTGATTGGTAATTTGCTAGATTCTATTGGTTCGGAGGCTTGTGTGAAGGGAAAAGCTGTGATTGAGCTTTGAGTTAGTCTGTGGGATCGAGGTTAGTGTTGTGTCTAACTTTGACTCGAGGGACTAGGAACCCTTGACTTAATTGCTATGAGAAAATCCATGTGAGTGGCGTATATGTGAGGTGACGAGTACCTATGCGCCGCCAATTTATCTGTTTTGCCTGTTTTCTTCCCGTTGATAATATATTGTTTCCTGCCTTAAACTGCTACATGCTTCATTGGTATTTTCATGCTTAATTGCTACTTGTCAGACATTGTTTTTCATTATTGAAGGTATTAGCTATTTCGTAGTTTCATTGTCTTATATTATTGGCTCAAGTTGGTTTATCGGTGTTTTATGGTATATTTTGGATTGGTTTCGCTAAGTAGTTAATTTAAGTGAAGTTTCATACTTGTACAACTTTTCGTTTGCTTTAGTTTGAGGTTTAAATATTATGTAGAGTTTTGAGCTAAATTATGAAATTCCTATTCTTATTGTGGGATTGGTACTTATATGGTGGGATCGGGTTGCACGCCGCAACAGAAGGAATAAAGAAGATATATTGAGGAGGAATAAGGGTAAAATGCTATTATCTGGTGGGATCAGGTTGCACACCGCAATATGAAGAATAAGGGTGGTATATTGAGGAGGAATAAAGGTGAATTACTATTGTATGGTGGGATCGAGTTGCACGCCGCAACACGAGGAATAAGGGTGGATTGATATGGAGTAATAAGGGTGAATATTCATATTTATATTGATTATATGGTAGGATCGGTATGCGCGCCGCATCAGTTTATGTGTTTATGTATCTTTCTTCTACTGTGAAGTTATTCTGTAGTTTTGCATTTCACTTAAGGATTGGTTATAGCTGGGTTCCGATGAAATAATTGAGTTCTGTATTTTATTCCTTGCAAGTTATGGTTTTATTTTGTTCCGTTCTTCTTTTTGTTTTTATTATACACTATATGTAGGTTATATTATAATTGCCCCGTCGTAGCCTCGCCACTACCTCGTCGAGGTTAGGCTCGGCACTTACCAGTACATGGGGTTGGTTGAACTGATACTGCACTCTGCACTTTTTGTGCAGATTGAGCTTAAGCAGCAGTACAAGTGGCGGAGTCTTAGGTAGAGTTTGATGAGGAGGCTCCAGCCCAAACCGTTCCAGCAAGGCCAGCTCAGGTTCCAGAGGGGTTCATCGCTACCCCAGTACTACATGATGCTTTGGTTCGTCTAGTGGGCCTTATAGAAAGTGTTGCTCAGACCGGCATATTTCCTATAGCCCCAGCCGTCTCTCGAGCTAGGGGAGGAGGTCAGACTCCCACTACCCATACTCCGGAGCAGATGGCTCCCCAGTTTTAGACTCTAGCAGCCCAGCTAGTTGGGTAGTTCTGTCAGGTGTTGTAGCACAGACCGGTGATGGATCAACTATGTCTTCTGAGGCCTTGTTGAGATTGGACAAGTTCACCAAGCTCTTTCCAGTTCATTATAGTGGGGCATCTTCTGAGGACCCACTGGATTATCTTGACCGCTATGGAACATGGGGATAGTGGACACCAATGAGGTCGATTTTGCTGCGTTCCAAATTATAGGGTTCGCCAAGAGATGGTGGAATGATTTTGTGTTGACTAGACCAGCTGGGTCGCCTGCTTTGACTTGGGACCAGTTCTCTTAGATATTTCTCGAGAAGTTCTTTCCGGTTACACTGAGAGAGGACTATCGCAGGCAGATCGAGCGTCTCCAGCAGAGCAGTATGTCTATCACTTAGTATGAGACCCGCTTTATTAATTTGGCTCGTCATTCTCTTCTTATACTTCCTACCAAGAGAGAAAGATAGGGTGATGAGGTTTATTGAGGGACTTGCTCAGCCTATTAGATTGCAGATGGCTAAGCAGACAGGGAATGAGATTTCTTTCCAGAATGCCACCAATGTTGACAGACGAGTTGAGATGGTTCTAGCTTAGGGGAGTGGTCAGGGGTCTGATAAGAGGCTGCATCACTTCGGTGGATTCAGTGGGGCCTCATCTGGAGGTTGAGGTACATTTGGTTGGGGCCATCCTCCCAGGCCGTTTCATTCAACACTTTAGACATCTCATGGAGCTTTAGGGAGTCGTGGTCCTTATGTGCCTTCTTCGGAGCTACCAGCTTATAGTGCACCACCAGCTCCGATCAGGGCACCTCCTCTTCAGAGTTATTATTGCGGTCAGTATGCTATGGGTCAATCTCAGTTTCCACAACCTCAGTATCAGGATAAATGTTTTGAGTGTGGTGATTATGGGCATATCCGGAGGGCCTGCCCGATATTAGTGGGCGTTCCGCCATAGCAATAGGATTCTCGTGCCATGGTTCCGGCACCAAGCGTGCCACCGCCCGCTCAGTCAGCTAGAAATAGGGGTCAGGGAGCCAGAGGCAGAGGTCAGGCTGCTAGAAGTGGAGGTCAGGCTGTTAGAGGTGGACGCCAGGCCGCTAGAAGTGGAGGCCAACCAGTAGGAGGCCTTCCCAGAGATGTGATTCAGAGTGGTGGGGCCCATCCCCAATGTTATGCTTTCCCAGCCAGGCATGAGGCTGAGTCATTCGATGCTGTTATCATAGGTACTGTTTCAGTTTGCAGTAGAGATGCTTCAGTTCTATTTGATCCAGGGTCTACATACTCCTATGTGTCATATTACTTTGCTTCATATTTGGTTGTGCCTCGTGATTATTTGAGTGCTACCGTGTATGTGTCCATGCCAATGGGGGATTCTACTGTTGTAAATCGTGTCTATCGCTCGTGTGTGGTTAGTATTGGGGGTCTTGAGACTAGCGTAGATCTCCTACTTCTCGATATGGTTGATTTCGATGTCATTTTATGGATGGATTGGCTGTCACCTTATCATGGTATATTAGACTGTCACGCCAAGACCGTGACCTTAACCTTGCCAGGGTTACCTTGATTAAAGTGGAGAGAGACTCATGATTATTCTACCAGCAGGGTTATCTTTATATGAAGGCTCGACGTATGGTCAAGAATGGGTGTTTGGCTTATTTAGCTTATGTTCGTGATTCTAGTGTGAAGGTTCCTTCCATGGATTCTGTACCAGTTGTTTGGGAGTTCCTAGAGTTATTTCCTGTAGACCTGTCGGGGATTCCACCCGATAGGGATATTGACTTCTGTATTGATTTTGGTTTCGGGCACTCAACCCATTTCCATTCCGCTATACCGTATGGCCCCTCCAGAATTGAAAGAATTGAAGGTGCAGTTTCAAGATTTGCTTGATAAGGGATTTATTAGACCTAGTGTTTCGCCATGGGGTACGCCAGTGTTGTTTGTAAAGAAGAATGATACATCGATGAGGATGTGCATATACTATCGGTAGTTGAACAAAGTCACCATCAAGAACAAGTATCCATTGCCAAGGATTGATGACTTATTTGATCAGCTTCAGGGTTCCAAGGTGTTTTCAAAGATCGATTTGAGGTCTAGCTACCATCAATTGAGGATTAGGGCATCCGATGTCCCTAAGACAGCCTTTCGGACTCGATATGGGCATTATGAGTTTCTAATGATGTCATTTGGGCTGACAAATGCCCCAACAACATTTATGGATTTGATGAATCGGGTGTTCAAGACCTATTTGGATTCTTTTGTGGTTGTATTCATTGATGATATCTTGATTTACTCCATAGTCTAGAGGAGCATGAGCAACATCTTTGGGTCATTTTTCAGACTCTGAGAGACAACCAGTAGTTATATGCTAAGTTTTCAAAATGCGAGTTTTGGTTGAGTTTAGTTGCTTTCTTGGGTCACGTTGTATCAGTAAAGGGTATGTAGGTATATCCTAAGAAGATTGAGGCGGTCAAGGACTGGCCTAGACCCATATCAACTACAGAGATTCGGAGTTTCTTGGGATTGGTGGGTTATTATCGTCGGTTTGTGGAGGGGTTCGCATCTATAGAATCCCCGATGACCAAGTTGACCCAGAAGGGTGCCTCGTTCAGATGGTCAAACGAGTGTGAAGCGAACTTTCAGAAGCTCAAGACAGCTTTAATTACGGCGCCGGTACTGGTGTTACCCACAGGTTCAGGGCCCTATACAATATATTGTGAAGTATCTCATATTGGAATTGGTGCGGTAATGATGCAGGGTGGCAAGGTTACTGTTCATGACTTGGATCTAGCAGCCATTGTTCATGCGCTGAAGATTTGGAGGCACTATCTATATGGCGTGTCGTGTGAGGTATTCACGGATCATAAGAGTTTGCAGTATTTGTTCAAGCAAAAGGAGCTCAATTTGAGGTAGAGAAGGTGGTTGGAATTGTTGAAAGACTATGACATCACCATCTTGTATCATCCCAAAAAGGCCAATGTGGTGGCCAATGCTTTGAGTAGGAAGTCAGCTAGTATAGGCAGCCTTGTGAACATTCTAGTCGGTGAGAGACCGCTTGCATTAGATGTTCAGGCCTTAGCCAATCAGTTCGTGAGGTTGGATATTTCTGAGCCTAGTTGTATTTTAGCTTGCACAGTCGCTCGGTCTTCCTTGTTTGAGCGTATCAGGGAGTGGCAGTATGATGACCCTCATTTGCTTGTCCTTAGGGACACAATGCGACATAGTGATGCCAGGCAGGTTAGGGTTGGAGACGATGGAGTTTTGAGGATGCAGGGTCGTGTTTGTGTGCCTAATGTGGATGGACTTCGTGAGTTGATTCTAGAATAGGCTCATAGCTCCCGGTATTCTATTCATCTGGGCGCCGCCAAGATGTATCAGGACTTGGGGCAATATTATTGGTGGAGAATGATGAAGAAGGATATTGTTGCATATGTAGCTCAGTGTTTAAATTATCAGCAAGTAAAGTATGAGCATCAGAAACCTGATGGTTTGCTTTAGAAGGTAGAGATTCCTGAGTGGAAGTGGGGGCGTATCACTATGCGTTTCATTGTTCGACTCCCATGGACTCAGAGGTAGTTTGATGAAGTTTGGGTTATTGTGGATAGATTGACCAAGTCAGTGCATTTCATTCCTGTGGCAGTTTCCTATTCTTTAGAGCGGTTGGCAGAGATTTATATCCGTGAGATCGTTTGTCTTCAAAGTGTGCTCGTGTCTATCATTTCTGATCAAGGTACGCAGTTTACCTCGTATTTTTAGAGGGCAGTACAATGTGAGTTGGGTACCGGGTTGAGTTGAGCACAACATTTCATCCTCAGACGGACGAACACTCCGAGCATACTATTCAGATCTTGGAGGATATGCTCCGCGCCTGTGTTATTGATATTGGAGGTTCTTGGGATCAGTTCTTACCATTAGCAAAGTTTGCCTACAATAACAACTATCAGTCGAGCATCCGGATGGATCCCTTAAAGGCATTATATGGTAGACGGTGTCGATCACCGGTTGGATGGTTTGAGCTAGGGGAGGCTTGGTTATTGGGTGCAGATTTGGTACAGGATGCCTTGGATAAGGTTAAGATCATTCAGGATAGACTTCATACAACTCAGTCCAGGCAGAAGAGTTATGTCGACCGTAAGGTTCGTGATATGGCATTCATGGTAGGAGAGAGAGTGTTTCTTCGGGTGTCGCCTATGAAGAGTGTAATAAGGTTTGGAAAGAAGGGCAAGCTAAGCCCTAGGTATATCAGGCCTTTGAGATCCTTGAGAGAGTGGGAGAGGTGGCCTACAGACTTGCGTTGCCACCATGCTTATCAGCGATACATCTAGTATTCCATGTGTCCATGCTTTGGAAGTATCAGGGGGATCCATCCCACGTGTTAGATCTCAGCACCATCCAGTTGGACAAGGATTTGACCTACGAGAAGGAGCCGGAAGCTATTCTAGACCGGCAAGTTCATCAATTGTGATCGAAAAGTTATCCTTCGGTTTGAGTGCAATGGAGAGGTCAGCCTGTTAGGGCAGCTACCTGGGAGTTCGAGTCCGATATGAGGAGCAGATATCCCCACCTTTTCACCATCTCACGTACTTTTCTACGTCCGTTCGAGGACGAAAGGTTGTTTTAGAGGTGGAGACTGTGATGACCCAAAAGGTCATCTTATGTTTTAGAACTCGATTTCGTGTTCCAAAAGGCCGTCAAAACCTTATTTTATTCCTCCTCAATTTTGCGTGTGTAGTCCGGGCATATTTTCCGAAAGCTTTTATGTTGAAAGTTGAGAAAAATAATAACTTTTGCCTTTAAAGGTTGATTTAGTTGACTTCGGTCCATGTTTTGAGTAAACAGACCCGGACTCGTATTTTGACAATCCGGTAGGTCTGTATCGAAATATGGGACATGTGTGTATGCATGGAATCGAATTCCGAGGTCCCTAGCTCGAGAAATAAATTTTTGATGAAATTTTAATGGTTTTAAGAATTTGGTTGATGTTTGTTCTTGTTATTATCGGGCCCGTATTTTGGTTTTGGAGCCCGGTACAGGTCCAAAATAATATTTATGCCTTATCTGTGGAATTTGGTGAGAAACGGAATTGATTTGATGTGATTCGGACGTCCGGTTGCGAAAATAGAAATTTCAAAGTGTTCTTAAGAATATCATGTGATTTGGTGCTAAATTCGTAGTTCTAGGTGTTATTTTGGAGATTTGATCGCACAAGCAAGTTTGTATGATATTTTAAGACTTGTGTGCATGTTTGGTTTGGAGGCCCAAGGGATCGGGTGAGTTTCGGATAGGCTACAGAGTGATTTGAAGTTAGGAAATTTTGTTGGTATGATTCAGGTCTGCAGACTTCACAATTGCGAGGTCTGGCTCGCAAATGCGAGCCTCGCATTTGCGAGCAGTGGGGCTGGGAGGGGACCTTCGCAATTGCGAAGCTTAGGATCGCAATTTCGATCAACATTGGCCTCATTTGTGAACGATTGTTTGCATTTGTGATGTTAGCAGGCCCAGGACAGTCTTCGCATTTGCGAAGGGATGTTCGCATTTTCGGGGTTCGCAGATCGCAAATGCGATACTTGCAACTGATCAAAATGTTTTGGGATGGAATTTTTCATTCATTCTTCAATTTTTCAAAATCTAAAACATAAGGGGCGATTTTCCAAAGACTCCTTCCTCCCAAAATCATAGGTGAGTGATTCTTAACTAGTTTCCTTCAATAAGTCACTTCATTTTAAAAGATTTCAACCTAGAATCTAAGGTTTTTATGGTGGAATTGGGGATTTTTGGGTAGAAATAAGGAATTTCGAAATTTGAGGATTTAGACCTCAAATTGAGGTCGGATTCCAAAACCAATTGTATATCCAGGCTCGGGGGTTAATGAGTAATCGGGTTTTGGTCGAAATTTCTAATTTGGACCAAACATGCCCAGGTGTTGACTTTTTAAAAAATGGCCTAAATTGAATTCCCTGCTATCGTGGGTAGTTCCTAAGGCTTAAATTGAATCGTTTGATTGGTAATTTGCTCGATTTTATTGCTCCGAAGGCTTGTGTGAAGGGAAAAGCTGTGATTGAGCTTTGAGTTTGTTCGTGGGATCGAGGTTAGTATTGTGTCTAACTTTGACTCGAGGGACTAGGAACCCTTAACTTAATTGCTATGTGAAAATCCATGTGAGTGGCGTATAGGTGAGGTGACGAGTACCTATGCGCCGTCAATTTATCTGTTTTGCATGTTTTCTTCTCATTTATAATATATTATTTCCTGCCTTAACTGCTACATGCTTCACTGGTATTTCCATGCTTAATTGCTACTTGTCAGACATTGTTTTTCATTATTGAAGGTATTAGCTATTTCGTAGTTTCATTGTCTTATATTATTGGCTCAAGTTGGTTTATCGGTGTTTTATGGTATATTTTGGATTGGTTTCGCTGAGTAGTATAATTTGAGTGAAGTTTCATAATTGTACAGCTTTTCATTTGCTTTAGTTTGAGGTTTAAATATTATGTAGAGTTTTGAGCTAAATTATGAAATTCCTATTCTTATTGTGGGATTGGTACTTATATGGTGGGATCGGGTTGCACGCCGCAACAGAAGGAATAAAGAAGATATATTGAGGAGGAATAAGGGTAAAATGCTATTATCTGGTGGGATCAGGTTGCACACCGCAACATGAGGAATAAGGGTGGTATATTGAGGAGGAATAAGGGTGAATTACTATTGTACGGTGGGATCGGGTTGCACGCCGCAACAGGAAGAATAAGGGTGGATTAATATGGAGTAGTAAGGGTGAATAATCATATTGATATTGATTAGATGGTGGCATTGGGATGCGCTCCGCATTAGTTTATGTATCTTTCTTCTACTGTGAAGTTATTCTATAGTTTTGCATTTCACTTAAGAATTGGTTATAGTTGGGTTCTTATGAGATAATTGAGTTCTGTATTCATTTCTTGCAAGTTACGATTTTATTTTGTTCCGTTCTTCTTTCTATTTTTATTATACACTATATGCAGGTTATATTATAATTGCCCCGTCGTAGCCTCGTCACTATCTCGTCGAGATTAGGCTCGACACTTACCAGCACATAGGGTCGTTATACTAGTACTGCACTCTACACTTTTTGTGCAGATTTTGGAGTAGGTAGTGGCTGATCGAGAGGTCGGTTGCAGATATTTCCAACTAGGAGACCCAAGGTAGTTCTGCTAGTGTCCCAGGCCCTGGCATCCCCTTCTACATCTCTATATTACTATTTTCTTTATTTCCAAAACAGTTGTAATTTCTTTGAGACTGATGTTTGTAGAAAATCATAGTATGTTTGTAGATTATGACACCAGATTCTGGGTAGTAATAGTAATAGTTTCGACAATAATTTATAAACAAAGAAGTTGTTTACTTACTTCCGCATTTATTTCTACTCATTTTTAACTTGTATTATTCTAAATCACTGAAACATATAGGAAATTGGTTAGTAGTACTCTAATATTGGCTTTCCTAGCAAGTGTGATGTTAGGCGTCATCACGGTCCCGGGGGTGAAAATTCCAGGTCGTGATAAGTTGGTATCAAAGCGCTAGGTTGCCTAGGTCTCACAATTCACGAACGAGCTTAGTAGAGACTGAGGGATCGGTGCGGAGACGTTTGTGCTTATCCCCTAGAGGCTACAGAGTTTAGGAACAATTTCATTTCTATTCGTCTTTGTCGTGTGATTTGATCTCTCAACGCTAATTGAACTCTTTACTCTTGTTCCTTCGCAGATGGCGAGGACATGTACCGCTTCATAAGCCGAGCAGCAGCCAGAGCCCCCAATGGCAGCTCCTATGAGGGGCAGAGGACGAGGCCGTGCTAGAGGCTGAGGCAGGGGCAGGGCTCAGCCCAGATCTCGAGCAACAGCACTAGCGGCGGAGCCTCAGGTAGAGTTTGATGAGGAGGCTCCAGCCTAGGCCGTTCCAGCAGGGCTAGCTTAGGTTCCAGAGGGGTTCATCGCTACCCCGGTACTACAAGATGCTTTGGTCCGTCTAGTGGGCCTTATGGAGAGTGTTGCTCAGACCGGCACATTTCCTGTAGCACCAGCCGTCTCTCGGGCTGGGGGAGGAGTTCAGACTCCCGCTACCCATACTTCGGAGTAGATGACTCCCCAGTTTTAGACTCCAGTAGCCCAGCTAGTTGGGGATGTTTCGCCGGGTGTTGTAGCAAAGACTTGTGACGGATCAACTATGTATTCCGAGGCCTTGTTGAGATTGGACAAGTTCACCAAGCTATTTCCAGTTCATTACAGTGGGGCAGCTTCTGAGGACCCATAGGATTATCTTGACCGCTGCCATGAGGTGCTACGGAACATGGGGATAATGGAGACCAATGGGGTCAATTTTGCTGCATTCTAGATGATAGGGTCCACCAAGAGATGGTGGAATGATTTTTTGTTGACTGGACCAGCTGAATCTCCTTCTTTGAATTGGGACCAGTTCTCTTAGATATTTCTTGAGAAGTTCCTTCCTGTTACACTGAAAGAGGACTATCGTAGGCAGTTTGAGCGTCTCTAGCAGGGCAGTATGTCTGTCACTCAGTACAAGTCCCACTTTATTGATTTGGCCCGTCATGCTCTTCTTATACTTCTTACCGAGAGAGAGAGAGAGAGAGAGAGAGAGAGAGAGAGAGAGAGAGAGAGAGAGAGAGAGAGAGAGAGAGAGAGAGAGGAGGTTTAATGAGGGACTTGCTCCGCCTATTAGATTGCAGATGGCTAAAGAGACAGGGAGTGAGATTTTTTTTCAAGATGCCGCCATATCTAACCACATATACTCTCCTCCAACTTGAGGGTGGATGTTGGAGATATGAAGCCCTTGTTAATTTAGAAGAAGAGTTTACGGGAAAAAGATAAGTAAAGAGAAGAACGGGAAGAAGAAGATTTCAGATCTTTGAATAAGGGATTTTCGGACATATCTGTGTTTTAGACTTATGTTCTAATATTCCTTAAGTTGTTGACGGGATACGTGGACACATCAGAGCCCTAAATCAATTCTTATGAAGACTGCATCTGGGCCATTGATTTTAGGAAAGCCAGTTGTGAAGAGGAAAGTTCCTCTAAATTCCTTTACATTCTATGCACATGTATATAGATAGGAAGGAATAAAAGTTTGTTATACAGTTATACACATAGCCAATTGGATATTCACAAGTGTATAGGAATAGTTTTCTTTTTACATTTTTTTTACATAAAATACTTGTATAAATGTATCAGTGAACAGTAAATACAACCAAAGAAAATTTTCACACTTCATTTCTTCAGTTTTCCTTCATAGTTAATTTAAATATTTAGTGTTTATTCTCAATATTAAAGAAAATAATTATAAAGTAATTGAACTACAAATTTTCCATTATAGAGTTTATTTTGAAAAGATTAAAAAAACCAATAATATTTCGTTAAGGAGAATTGTACTATTAATATAATATAGATATCAATATCAATATCGACATAGATATAGAAGATATAAAAGTAAATATAAATATAAATTAAAAGACTCTTGATTATTAACAAATAAAAGTTAAGTCCCTTCTTTTTTCACCAGAAATTAAGTCCCTTACATTTGTCATATATTGGCCTATTTTAACCCCAATTCCACATCTAGCTTCACTTTTGGAAAAATCAACATTAGTAGTTCGTTCTTTCCGTCAAATTAAAAAGAAACAGTAGTCGTTCTTCAATTTTTTTTCCTTTAATGACTTGAATCCTAATCTAATGGTTTGTGGTGAAATACTAAACTGTTTCAACGCCAAAATTATTTCTTATATTTGGTCCTAAATATTTGGACTTTGATTTAACAAGGAAATTCTCTAGTTAATTTTAATATCCGTCCTAAATATTACGACTTTTGGATAATAATTTAAATATGAAAAGTTTTAATATATAAGTTTTAGTTGATTTCAAAGTCTTAAATATTAAAAAAATTATAAAATGACAATTGACAATTTAACAATGACATTATGGAAAAAGATAAACAAGATGTATAAATTATCTTTGGTCTTCAATTACATGTATGTAACTTGAAGACTAATTTTACTAATGACTAAAATAGTTGTCACCCATAGGAAGGGCAACAATCTCATATTCATGACTAACTTAAATTTTTGAATTTGGACTGTATATAAGTTACTCTGTCCAACATTTGGTCATATATATATATATATATATAGCTTCTTCTTTTTTCTTGTTAGAATTTCTGAAATCGTCCTTGAGTAGATAATTATACTAGTACTAATTTTCTCGCCAAAATAGATAACATGCACCAATCCTAATATTAATCCATTATCCATTGATAATTCATGCTATTACTGTACATTAATAATATTAATTTGTTGGGCACATATCCATGTTGTCCAGCCAAAGGCCCAATGGCCTAATCCTATTCTCTTTTGGTTTCCATTCCTACTTGGAATTGGATTCGGTTTATTCCTATTTTGAGTGGGTTTTGACTTTAAGAGAAAGCACCACTCATGATCTATAAATAGGACAACCTTGGAGAATTATTCTATGCTCATTGATACAAGTATTTGAAAGACTTAAGCACATAAGAGTGGTTGTTGAGAGAGCTTTCATCAAGAGAGAAGAGAGAAGAAAAATATTTGTTTTGCTGCAGATTTTTATTTCGACCAGCCAATTTCAAATCATATTTTTTGATTCGTTAACCGTTGAATCGGGCTAAAATTTTGACTAATTGTTCGTAACATCTTGGTCTTTGATTTGAACGGTAGAGATCGGGTTTGGAGGCTCGTAACATCTGATTTTGAGCCTCGAATAGCAACTTCGTTTTTGTGGATTATACTCTTTCTTCAATTGATTAGTTGTTGCTCTTGTTACTATTGTTGCTCCGTGTTTGGCACTTGTTGTGTAGCCAATTTGGAGAACTTTTGTAAACCTCTTATTGTTATAGTGGGGCCTTTTTTGGATGTTTGTGATCCGTGGTTTTTACCTTCGATTTGAAGGGTTTTCCACGTTAAAATTTGGTGTTATTTATCTTCTTTATTTTCAGGTTTGCCTCTTTCTCGACATAACAGTGGTATCAGAGCCTTGGCTATTTATCCGGGTTGTTACGGAATGGAGGCGAATATGAGCAAGATGGTATGTTTAAATGGGAGAAATTATAATGTTTGGAGAAGCAAGATGAAAGACTTGTTGTTCGTGAAGAAGATGCATCTACTCGTTTTTTCAGCTCATAAACCCGAGAGTATATCCGATGAAGATTGGAATTTCGAGCACCAACAAATATGTGGATATATACGACAATGGGTTGAAGATAATATTCGCAACCATATTGTGAACGAGATACATGCGAGATTATTATGGGAAAAGGTAGAGACTCTTTATGCTTCAAAAATCGGGAACACCAAATTGTTTCTGCTAAAGCAATTGATGACCTTTAAATACAAGGAAGACAACCCTATCCTTGATCACATAAATAATTTTCAGGGCGTCCTTGATCAGCTATCTGGAATGGGAGTTAATTTTGATGATGAGATACAAGGACTTTGGCTTCTTAATACTCTGCCAGACTCTTGGGAAACTCTTCATGTTTCTTTGACAAATTCAGCTCCTGGAGGTAAGATGACCATGGAATATGCCAAGAGTGGTGTGTTGAACGAGGAAGTAAGGAGAAAATCTTAGGGTTCGTCCTCACAAACAGATATCTTGGTTACTGAAGACCGGGGGAGAGATAGAACACGAGGCTCAAGGAATAGAGGTAAAACTAGAAGTAAGTTAAGGTCCAAATACTATAATATTACATGCAACCACTGTGGCAAAAAAGGACACATCAAAAGGTTTTGCCGCAAGTTGAATCAAGACACTAGAGAAGGAAAGAAAGCTAAAAATAACGAGAATAATGTTGCTGTTATTGTTCGAGATGACCTTCTTTTTGCTTATGATGAAAATGTCATCAATTTGGTATCCCATGAAACGAGCTGGATAGTAGATTCTGGAGCTACCTCACATGTCACACCAAGAAAAGATTTTTTCTCATCTTATACTCCTGTTGATTCTGGAGTGTTAAAAATGGGCAATGCCAGTAAAGTTAAGGTTTTTGGTGTTGGCACAGTTTGTTTGAAAACTAATAATGGTTCAACGTTAGTTCTTCAAGATGTCAAACATGCTCCAGACTTTCCTTTCAATTTGATCTCCGCGAAAAGATTAGACGATGAAGGTTACCATAATGCCCTCTTTAATGGCCAATAGAAGCTCATCAAGGGCTCGTTAGTAGTGGCTCGAGGAGTTAAGTCTGGTTATTTATATGTGACATAGGGCTCTATTCTTAATGACTCAATAAATCTGGTGGAAAGTGATACTTTATCAGAATTGTGGCATCGAAGATTAAGTCATATGAGTGAGAGGGGGATTACGTGTTTGGCTAAGAAAAGTTTGTTTTCTGGAGTGAAACAAGCAAAGCTGAAAATGTGCATACATTGTTTAGCTGGCAAACAAAAAAGGGTTTCCTTTCATAGCCATCCTCCCTCAAGAAAGCCCGATTTATTGGAGCTAGTACACTCTGATTTGTGTGGTCCTTTTAAAGTAAAGTCAAAAGGTGGTGCACTTTACTTTGTGACCTTCATTGATAATCATTCTCGTAAGCTCTGGGTGTATCCTTTGAAATTTAAAGATCAAGCACTTAGCGTGTTTAAGGAATTTCAGGCCTTAGCTGGGAGACAAACGGGGAAGAAATTAAAATGTATTCGCACTGACAATGGTGGTGAATATTGTGGTCCCTTTGTTAACTATTGCTAGGAAAAAGGAATTCGTCATCAGAAAACTCCACCCAAGATACCTCAATTGAATGGTTTGGAAGAGAGGATGAATAGAACTCTAGTTGAGAGAGTTAGATGCTTACTTTCAGAGGCTAAACTTTCAAATACATTTTGGGCGGAAGCACTTAACACTGTTGCCTATGTTATCAATTTGTCTCCTGAAGTTGCTTTGGATGGTGATGTCCCAGACAGAGTTTGGTTTGCCAAAGATGTTTCTTATGATCACCTGAGAGTTTTTAGGTGTAAAGCTTGTGTGCATGTTCCTAAAGATAAAAGATCAAAACTGGATGTCAAAACTAAGCAGTGCATCTTTATCGGTTATGGTCAAGATGAGTTTGGGTATCGTTTTTATGATCCAATTGACAATAAACTTATTAGAAGTCGTGATGCAATATTCTTTGAAGACCAAACTATTGAAGATATTGACAAAGCTGAGAAGATAGATTCTCAAAGTAATGAGAGCTTAGTTGATATTGATCCAGTTTTAATTGCTAAGGCACCTATTGCACATGAAGGAACCCAAGACAATGATGGAGATAATGATCAAGATCAAAATGATCATAATGGTGTAGATGTTATGGATGCTCCAGTTGATGAAGTTGTGGTTGATCAACAACCAATTCCTGCACAGGTAACTACTTCGAATGCTCCTGAAACCTCTCTTAGAAGATCTACAAGGGAGAAGCAAAAATTCATGCGCTATTCTCTTGATGAGTATGTACTTTTGACTGACATGAGAGAACCTGAGAATTATGATGAAGCCATGCAAGATACTCACAAAGATCAGTGGATCAAAATGATGGAAGATGAGATGAATGTCGGGCCCCCTTTATCTCGCGAAATTGGGTTTATGACATTTGGGAGGACAACTCGTTCTCTTTTGGGAATTGTTTTTTTTGATTTGAAGAGTCGCCACCTAATGATTAAGTGCATTAGGACACTAGGAAGAATTTGTTTAGAAAAATCAGAGTTTGGGTAAGGGCTAGAAATTATCTCGAGGGGAAGGTGTTAGGCACCCCTCAAGATCCACTAGTGTGGTTCCCGGTCATGCTACAATTGTGACTTAAGTACAAACAATAAATAAACAATTAAGGGTTTCAAATATGAGGGATTGTCACATTGTGATTGCAAATTAGTTAAAGTTTGAAGAAACAAGGAAGTTGAAATTTGAGAAAAAAGAGTTTGAAATTTTGAAAGTAATAAAATAAACAAGTAAAGGGAAGGGGGGGGGGTCTAGGTTTATAAATAACATGGATCACATCAATGCAATACCCGGTAATCACTCCTCAGAAGAGGGGTTACACGTGGTATTAGCGCACCGGTCATCATATCCATATCTACCCTTTCCCAACCCGTTGAGGTATTTAAACGCGGAATGGTTTTGTTACTTACTGCATGCTAGTATCCGCCCCAATCCTATCTGTCCCGGAGGCATTCAGAACTACTAGTCCTAAAGGGAAGGGAAATGTGGGTTTTGTGTGGTTTAAAAGGATAAAATTCTAAAGCGACAAACAAAAACACATAAGGCAGATTATGGGAAACACATAACAATTTAAAAGGCTCAGATGGGCCTCCTCACTTAAAGACAGATTGTTTAGCATGTCTTGCAGATACTGGTTATGGTCTGAATTAAACTTAAGGAGGCAGACTGGTCTATTACATATTTCAGATAAGAAACCGGAATCAAACCTGCCTGCTGGTTGGAATTAACAGAGTCTGATTCAATTAGCTAATTTTACCTTATAGCTTGCCTAAGTGAAACCTACAGGCATGACATCTAATAATGCAGAAGTGTACTGATTTTTACAAGAAGAAGGCCTATTGATTATAGAAAACATAAGTTCTGCAGACATTGAGTAACGTTACTACTGATTTTAGACTTGTAAACGATTCAGATCAGTTGGTTACTCCTATAGACATGCTTTCTAAGCGTTGTTGAGTTTAACCTTTACGAAAATGCAGAAACCCTATAGGCATGGTGTCTATATGAAAAATGCTGATTTTTATTATTAAGCCTATAAATGCGTTTGCCTAGTGATAGATGCATATGCAGAATTCAGAAAACTCTATAGACTTGTTCTCTATGTGATAGGCAGAAACGCAGAAACCTATAGATATAGTCTCTATGTATGAAATGCAGAAGCTATAGACATGGTATCTATGTATGAAATGCAGAGGCTATAAACATAGTATCTACGTATGAAATGCAGAACCTATAGACATGATTTCTATATGAAATACAAAACCTGTAGGCATGGTTTCTATATGAAAAACGCAGAAGTGCAGGACTTGTAAACATGATTTCTATATGAAAAATGCAGAAGTGAAAACAGGACATGATTGTAGCAGTAAATACCTATGAACATGATCTACCCATATGCATACATGAGTGACCTTCCCCTTTTCACTAAAACCCCGTAAGTTATTACAAATTATTACAGCCCAGAATGAATAAAGAAAAGTAAAATAAAATTACATCAGAAAGCTAAAAATCTCAACCAAGGAGAGCTTGATTCAGACTTCAGTCTGAAGCATGAAGTAAACCAACTCCAAAGATCAAATTCCAAAGCCTTTCTCCTATTCGGGATGTGTCAGAGTTCCTTAAGAGTCTCAAGTGGACTCCAGGCAGTGCTTACACCCAAATATATTGCAGAATTAGATTATAGTGCAGTATGGAAGGGCCAGCCCTCAAATGTCCAAGTTCAGAAGGAGCTCAAGGTCCCAAAGCAAGGCTCATAGGAGTGGGGGCAGAACTTAGAATCTAAGAGAGAGTGCAAGTGCATAGAGGGGATTTTGGGGAAAGCCAAGACATGCTGGTGGTCATACCCAGCAATTGGAAGTGCTGGCACACCCCAATCAGCTTGTTAGCCACATTGTTTGGGAGTTAGGATCCATTAAAGGATCAAGTCCAGACATGAGCATCAATTTGGATGTTGCCATGCTTTGAACTTTAACTCAAACACATATAAGGGAATAATGGTATGGGGAATTCACACAACAACAGATGCAAAGAGACAACATATTCAATACAGAACATAAACAGCAAAGTAGACAAGATTATTGAAACTGTAAAGCAAACACATAGGGATAAAGCTGAAAGTTAAATTAGAACATACCAGTTTCAGGGAAATAAGAAGAGAAGAGCAGTAGTAAAGCCAAATTGCAAACACACAGCCAGAAGATTTCGGAAGAGAGTAGAGTGTTGAATTGAAAATGTAGGAGTATTGAAATTGAAAGTGTTCAATAAGTGTTGTTAGAGTATTGAACTCAAGGTCTTAAAGAGTATTGAATTGGAAGTGTGTAAAGGTGCAGAAGGGGCGTGCCCTATATAGTGCAGAAAGCAAGTAAGAAAAGGTAAGAAAATAGTTTCGAAATCAATTACATAAGGTCTCCCTTCAATTAAGGGGGATTCTGATTTCGAACGGGCAAGATAATTAAGGAAAGAGTTTGATCAAAATCTTTTCCAAAGTAGCACAAGAAGGGTAAATACACAGAAGTTATTTAAGGCAAAAGTCCAGTGGTACATGGTTTGTGCAAATAAGGAAAGACGATCACTCAACAGCCAATAAAATCAAAATTGCAGGCTTTGTTCGAATGAACCAAGTCAGGAAAAATAAGGAAAGGGTTTTACTTAAAGAAAATCAGTAACAATCAATCAAACCTTATTAAGAGGAATTCCGAATCAATCACAAGTTGACAAAACCTTTTGAAGGCAAAATTCCTCATATATAAATCATACAGACATATCAAACACGAAAGAACTATCATGCGAAAAAGCCTAGTATAGAAGTGTTCCGGGGCATAACAAAGAGGCTCAAATCCAGTACATAGACTCAAAATGAGTTTGACAGTGTCTAGGGTCCCAAATAGAACCCTAGTCCAAAACACAAGATCAAATTCACCAAAAAACCCCAAATCTCAGGGTTTTTAACTTGAGTCAGATACAGAGAAGAGAAGACAAATAACTGAAATAGGCTCAGAGGTCTCTTTCAGGGATTCATGTGAAAATAAACAGATAAAATAGCAGGTTCAAGGCAAATAGAATGAAGAACTGACTTGAAGCATAAAGAACACGTTTTAAGAAAGCTTGAAAATTAAACAAGTTTCAGAAGAGAAACAAGATAGTATAGCACTTAAGAAAACAATAGAGGAAACATGTTTAACAAAGAACTCAAACAAAATCTAGAAGAAGGCAACTAAAGACCTAAAAGCTTAGTAGAAAATACAGTAGAGGAACATAGGGGTAAACGAATACATAAGATAAACATGTGAAAGCATGATATAGAAACCAGTAGAAGAAAGAACGAAGCACAATAGAAGGACATGCAAAATAAGGCAAACATAAGAACACAGGAGAAGGACATGCGAGGTAGAAAAGAGAACATAAAAACATAGCATAGACAGATTCACACAAAGAGAAGAAGAAGAGGAGGAGTCAGAAAACATTTTAAAACCTTTTCAGAGATCCTAAATCGAAGAGAAGTAATTTTTGAAAGAAAATTAGGGAAAACGTTTAAGAACTTAAGTAGAGAACAGACATAGCATAGATATAAGAAAACAACCAGAGAAATACCTCGAATAGCTTAGGGTTTTAAAGAAACTCTAGAAATGAGAAAGGCTTGGAAGAAGGTCCGATCTTGAGTCGGAGAGGTCAGAAATAGGCTTTTGATGCTTGAATACGCCGGAGAGGCCATAGAACCTTGTATCTATAGAGATCTGTAAGGACACCATGGAGGTCGGACCTCAAAACTTCGAACACCCAGGGTTTAATGGTGAAGGAGGGTGAGTACAGGCCATCCATGGCCTGAGAAGCCATGGGTTCCGGTGAGATTGCGGTTGAAGGGGGGTGAGAGAGGCTAGGACCTTCGAGAGAGTTTGAGAGAGAGAGAGTATTCAAAGGCGGCTGAGAGACGGAAATGAGGGGATTAGGGTAGGGTTAGTGAATTAAAAAAGGTAAGGGGTAATCGTGGCCGTTGATCTAAATGATCAACGACCTGGATTGAAAGAAAGGACCAAGCGGGTTAATTGGTTGGGTCGGAGGTCGGGTTAGATTAAAATTGGGCCGGTCTAATTGGTTTTCAAAATTGGGTCAATTGGGGGGGTCAATTTGGCTATGATTGAAATAAAAATGGGCCAGATTTTAAATAGCCAGTTTTTTCTTTTTTCTTTTATAAAAAATTAGTAAAATAATTTTGAAAGTAAATTAAGAGTACTAGATCAGTTAATAATATATAAATATTGATTTAAAAATGTTGGAACAAATTCTGTAATTATAAAAATGCTATTAAATCTTAAAGTAGGCTAGAATTGCAATTATTTGCAATTTAACTTTAAAAATACTAAATAAATTTGTAAAAATATATAAAAATTAAATTAACTATATTTTGGTATAAATATGGAAAATAAAACAAATTATCCACCAAAATGATAATTTTGGGAATAATTATAGGTTTTTATACTGCCGAAATGAGCAATAAATCGATTTTAAAAATCTTTAAAAATTGGGAAAAAATACTAAAATACTTGGGCATGCTTATACATGCGTACATATGTTATTTTGAAAGTATTTTGTATATATGAAAAATATACAGGAAAAAATTGGGTATCAACAATGAAGTCACTCCATGAGAATGACACACTAGATACAAGGCGGGGTTAGTTGTTAAAGGTTTTGGCTCGAAGAAGGGAGTTGGCTTTGATGAAATTTTCTCCCCTGTCGTGAAGATGTCTTCTATTCGTGTGGTTCTAGGCGTAGCTGCAAGTCTAGATTTAGAGGTTGAGCAGATGGATGTCAAGACTGCTTTTCTTCATGGTGATTTAGATGAGGAGATTTATATGGAGCAACCTGAGGGTTTTGTAACTAAGGGAAAAAAAATTATGTCTGCAAATTGAAAAAGAACCTGTATGGATTGAAACAAGCTCCAAGGCAATGGTATTTGACGTTTGAATCTGTCATAGAGAACAAGGGTACAAGAAAACTTCTTCAGACCACTGTGTATTCTTCCAGAATTTCTCTGATGATGATTTTATTATTTTATTATTTTATGTGGATGACATGCTTATTGTTGGCAAGAATAAATCCAGAATTGCAGTCCTTAAGAAGCAGTTAAGCAAATCGTTTGCGATGAAGGGCTTAGGGCCAGCAAAGAAAATTTTGGGCATTCAAATCCACCGACACAGAGATAGAAAAGAGTTATTTTTGTCCCAAAAGCAATACATTGAGAAGGTACTTAAGAGATTCAATATGACAGATGCAAAAGTGGTTAGTACTCCTCTTACTAAATACTTCAAATTGAGTATTAGTCAGAGTCCATCTACTGATGAAGAGAAAAAGGAGATGTCTCGTATTCCTTACTCTTCTGCCGTTGGTAGATTGATGTATGCTATGGTTTGCACTAGACCAAATATTACACATGCAGTTGGTACTGTTAGTAGATTCCTTTCTAATCCTGGAAAAGAACATTGGGATGCAGTAAAATGGATATTAAGGTATTTGAAAGGTACTGCAGATTTGAAGCTGTGCTTTGGCAATGGCAAGCCTGAACTTGTTTGTTACACAGACTCTGATTTAGGAGGCAATCTTGATAATTCAAGATCCATTTTCTGTTATTTGATCACTTTTGCAGGGGGTTGTTTCTTGGCAATCTAGACTAAAGAAGTGCATAGCTCTATCCACCACAGAAGCCGAATATATTGCTGTCACAGAAAGTGCCAAAGAACTATTATGGATGAAGGAGTTTATTAATGATCTTGGCTTTGAGCAGTCAAGGTACATCTTATTTTGTGATAATCAGAGTGCTATCTGTCTCACCAAGCACTTCACTTTTCATTCTAAGACCAAACATATAAATAGAAAGTATCATTGGATAAAAATAGCCCTGGAAGAGAAATTATTTGAGGTTGAGAAGATATACATTGATGAAAATCCTTCGGATATGCTGACAAAGGCGGTGGTTGCAGATAAATATAAATTTTGTAGAAAATTGGCAGGCGCGAAGCCTGTCAATAGTTCCTCTACTTAAAGACACATTTGGCCCCTTGGCTGGAGGGGGAGTTTGTTGGGCACATGCCCATGTTGTCCAGCCAAAGGCCCATGGCCTAATCCTATTCTCTTTTGGTTTCTATTCCTATTTGGAATTGGATTCGGTTTATTCCTATTTTGAGTGGGTTTTGACTTTAAGAGAAAGCACCACTCATGATCTATAAATAGGACAACCTTGGAGAATTATTCTATGCTCATTGATACAAGTCTTTGAAAGACTTAAGCATATAAGAGTGGTTGTTGAGAGAGCTTTCATCAAGAGAGAAGAGAGAAGAAAAATATTTGTTTTGCTGCATTTTTATTCCGACCAACCAACTTCAAATTACGTTTCCGATTCGTTAACCGTTGGATCGGGCTGAAATTGTGATTGAGTGTTCGTAATATCTTGATCTTTGATTTGAACGGTGGAGATCGGGTTTGGTGGCTCGTACTTCTGATTTTGAGCCTCTAGCAGAAGCTTCATTTTTGTGGATTATACTCTTTCTTCAATTGATTAGTTGTTGCTCTTGTTGCTCCGTGTTTGACATTTGTTGTGTAGCCAATTTGGAGAACTTTTATAACCCTCTTATTGTTATAGTGAGGCCTTTTTTGCATCTTTGTGATCCGTGGTTTTTACCTTCGATTTGAAGGGTTTTCCACGTTAAATTTGGTGTTCTTTATCTTCTTTATTTTCGGATTTGCCTCTTCCTCGACATAACATAATTTTGCAAAACTTTTAACTGGTAAAAACATTAAAATGGTATTGTGTCATGCATGATATGATATATCTGTATATTAATAAACATCAAATCAATTCCTTTTTCTTTTTCGTTCTCAACTCAAATCAATTCAAACTTCCCCTTTTCATCTCCAATTAATTACTAATATTTTTGTGCATCAATTCATTACGTTTTCTCGAGACTTCTTAGAGAGGCAAAACATCATCATTTGCTCATACCGCTTCTTTTGGCTGGATCTGCAAGCCTTCCGTGCGAGATGTAAAATTTATTATATCATCAGATCAAAGTGATTTAGAACGTACAAATAATTGTGTATGGTAATCTTTAATAACATAAAAAATTACTAACTTAATAATATATTATAACTAGTTAAAATTTATAGATAATATAAAAGTTATGTACAATGTGCATAATTAAATTCTCTAACAAATTCCGATTACGAAAGCAACACTATGAGTTAGGCCTACTTTTTTTTCCCCGTATATATCAAATCATCAGTGCTTCTATACCTATTTCATGTTTATACAAGAGCTTGTAATTCCCATTACATCAGCTAATGTCATGATTTGTTCCTTTCCTCAGTTTCAGTCATCATATGTTGAAAATGCACAGAATAATTAGGTAAATAGTGCCAAAATAAATGACAGAAAATAGTCCTTATTTGTTCATAAGTTCACACCTTAATTATAGGCATATTGCAAGTTTGACAAAAATATGTAGGTTTTCATTATTCTATCTTCTCTTTTGTCTTATTCAAACCATCAAGTGTATAAGGGAATATAATTGGTATATACCAATTAGTATATATGTTTGTTATACATATACATGATTGTCGTATATCTATACATATAAAATACTCTTATATAAAACTATAATATTATATGAAGATCCAGAGTTCATTTTAGTATAATTTTTGGTTTGTGGTGGTGGCTTAGAGGGGGTATAATATTAAAACGAACTATGAACTCGATTGGTTGCAGGTCCGGAATCCATTAATTTCAAATTCTAGCTCCACCAGCGAGATCAACTAGCCCATAGTATATTGAATAAATAATGTCAGCAATTTTTTTCGTGGCGGATGACTTGTTGACGCAAGGGTATACGGAAGTCACAGTCTAGACTCTAGACCGAGTCCACATCCATTTTCCATCCAATAAATATTACGTACTATATATAATAACAAGCAAATTAAGAACCAGTCAAAACGGAGTTAATTTGCAGTGTCCAAAACAAAGCTGCAAAGTTCGTTTGTTTCTGCCTACCTTAGCTTAGACCAAACTTACTAATAATAAATATTAATCTATTTCGATGAATTGATGATAAGCACTGATCAACACATACAGGTATGGTACAAAAGAAGCATCAATATTTTAATTATAAGTGTGAACGTTGAAGGTCAAGTAACGGATGAGCTCTTGATAAATAACATATATTTGTTATAAAATAAAAGCGATTTAGTAAAACATGAACAAAAAATATAAGCAATTTAGTAAAACAAGAAATGGAGATAGAGAGAAGGAAGAGATTTTCTTCTTCAATTGTGTGTATTTTCCTATCTATTACAAGACCTTTATATAGGCATAAAAAGTGAAGAAAATATGTCATGAACATACAAAATATGTCATTAAGCATTTGAGATGAAGATCATGAAAGAAGAGTAGACATCCACCATAATGTGGTATTTATCATAACACTCCCCCTTGGATATCCAAAGATAATGTGCCTCGTTAAAACATTACTAGGAAAAAACCCTATGGGAAAAAAAAAATCTTAGTGAAGGAAAAAGAGTACACATGTTTAGAAATACGCCTTTTGATTGCCTCGTTAAAAACCTTGCAAGGAAAACCCAGTGGGACAAAAACTTGTAAGGGAAAAAGAGTACAACGCGTATTAACTCCCCCTGATGAAAGCATCAATTCACATCCTTGATCATTCACATCCCAATCTTGTACACTGGTTTCTTGAAGGTTAACGTCGGTAGAGATTTGGTGAACAAATCAGTCATATTATCACTTGAAAGAATCTATTGCACATTGATATCACCATTCTTTTGAAGATCGTGTATGAAAAATAACTTTGGTGAAATGCGATTTGTCCTAACTCCTTTTATGAATCCTCCCTTTAATTGGGCTATTCATGATGTGTTGTCTTCGTACAAATTGTGGGTAGTTTGTAACACTTCAAATCATTTTTGGCTCGAATAAGATATATTATAGACCTCAGCCATACACATTCTCGACTTTCTTCATGAATAACAATTATCTCAGCATGATTAGATGAAGTAACCACGATTGATTGCTTAGTCGATCGCTAAGATATGACAATACCTCCACATATAAATACATAGCATGTTTGAGATCAAGCCTTGTGTGTGTCATATAAATACCCTGCATCGGCATAACCAACATGATCGGAATTGCAATCATTGCCATAAAATAAGCCCATATCGGTAGTCCTTTTTTAGATAACGCAATATGTGTTTGATTTCATTCCAATGTCTCCTTGTAGGAGCAGGGCTATATCTTGCTAAGACATTAACTGAAAAAGTTATGTCACGCCTTGTAGTGTTAGCAAGATACATTAGTGCATCAATTGCACTAAGATATGGTACTTAGGATCAAGAAGTTCTTCATTATTTTCATGAGGTCGGAATGAACCTTTATTTATATCGAGTGATCACACAACCATCGGGGTACTCAATGGATGTACTTTATCCATATAGAATCGCTTTAAAATATTTTCAGTGTATGTTGATTGGTGGACAAAAATTTCATCTTTCATATACTCAATTTGTATACCAAGATGAAATTTTGTCTTTCTAAGATCTTTCATTTTAAATTTTTTCTTTAAACAATATACTGCTTTATGAAGCTCCCCGAGAGTTCTAATGATATTTGAATTATCAACATACACAGCGATTATAACAAATTCAAATCCGGATCCTTTTACAAGGACAAATTGAATTATTCTTGTGCCCTTCTTTCAACAAGTATTTTCTCGGGCGATTATACCACATGCGCCCTGATTGTTTCAATCCATATAAGGATTATTGAAGCTTTATTTAATAAATTTCTTAGGAACCATAATATACTTCAGAACAATTTAAATCCTTCAATGATTTCCATTATACGCATATCAAGTTTTTTATGTATTGCCAGATTAAAACCTGAAATGACTACATCCACCACAAGAGAACATGTCTCTATATAATCAATGCTAGGATACTTACAAATCTTCTTATGACACAAGTCGTCTTTATGTCTATCGACTTGTGTTTCTTCGCACAAGAGCACATTTATACCTCCACTGGCTTTATACTTTTAGGTGTTGGGACTATCCATCCAACTTCACATTTTTCAGGTAAAATCAATCTTGATTGGGTATATTTTATTTTATTTTGGCCAATCATTTATCTGTCTAAATTTCATGAAAGATTTGAGCTCAAGATCCTCGTCAATATTAATAATATTGAGCGCTACATTATATTAACAATATCGTCGACAATCACTTTATGTCGGTTCCATTATTACCTAATAAAGACATAACTTATTGATGTTTCTTTATCTCATTATTTTCAGGTACCTGAGCCTCTCCCATGAGGTCTTATGAAGTGTTATGTCGTAGTGCTCTTCTAGAGCACTTGCCTCCTTATTATGACAATTTTGAATATTTGCCCCTCTCCTTCTTCAAGGAGTTTTATCTTTGAAACCGATTGGTCTGTTACGCTTCATGCATGGCATAGACTCTGTCCCTCATGGGTTTTATTCTATTTGGAGCATTAGCAGCTGAAATATGACATTTAGCTTTGGGTCAGAAAATGCGTCTGGCAATAATTTGTAAATGAATTATCACTTAAACTTGAACTTTAAGTTCATATTTTCTTATACGAGGATCTATATGTATTCATAATAATTCATTTCATGTATCACTTCCTCAGCTGCCCATTCTTTCCCTCTAATGTTGGGATCACCAACACATTTCCCAACCTTCTTTGGGAATACATCTTTGTGCATTGTGGTGGAATATTAAATCATATAGCACATCCATATTTCTATATATAAATTATTTGGTTCCTGACCCAGAACCGATTGTGATAGGGAGAAATTTTCATAACTTGACTAGATGCGTACAAGTGCTGCTGTATATTAATAATACTTCTCATACAAAATTTCGTTTTTGAGAGTTTTGTTCTCATAACCAATGATTTAGCTATAATTGGAGGCATGTAATTTCTGCTAAACCAACTTGGATTTAAATCAGTATTATTAAGATAAATCATCATAATTTATATTCTGGAACTGTGCTCTAATAATTTGAGCAAGCAACCTTGCAAAAACCAAAACTGCAAGTTGATAACAAATGCACATATGACCATAGAATAGATGCATCTATTAAACTCATATAATAGTAAATGGTCCACATGGCAGGTGACTGAGCCCATATATTTATCACCTTTTATTTGTTCCAGAAATCAAGGGATACAATCCCAACCTTAACTGGTATATCATGAGAATAAGCAGCACAAGAGATTTCTTGAAAAATCTTCTATTCTTCAATATATGCCAATGTAATTCTCAATTAATTTTTTCGCATCATAATTGAACCGGGATGGTCAACCGGTTATGCCAACTAATATTGTTTTTAGTAAACCTCTAGTTTACTTGTGGCAATGATTCAAGCATCATGCTTATATTTGTGTAGTACAAATAAAAATAAAATCGGGTAACCTTTCATATTTACCCTGTATGATTATAGAGAAGATATTCAATCTTCCTTTTATTTATTGTCTCAATATGACAACCACTTTGACTTATACATTTGAAACTCAAAAAGTTTCTTTTGAGACTTTACAATATCAATGTCATGAATAATTTTATTCATCCCGGTAGTAACAAATTAGTTTTTTCGGAGCTCTTAACAACTTTTGTACTACAAGATCTTTTATCATACCATTCATATGGTAAATATCTCCTTCACAGAGAAACTTATATCATAATAAATTGTCATGGTCAGAATCATCATAAGCAAAATTATTTATTGCTTTAATTTTGCCTTTAATAACTTTTATAAGGCATGGCAAAATAATATTTGGCGTATCAAATGTACGCGACCAATGAGATATTCATGTAACCATATTGTAATATTCATATCTTTATTTCTCTCAAACCTCCCTTAGAGGTGAGTTGTGGTATTTATCCAACCATGCATAACCACATTCTTATGCATAATTTTTACCACATACATATTTCAACATTTACTTTCAGGAATGAGCCCGCATTTACAATGCATATCACACGTCACATTTTTAACGAATATACTATAATCATGTGAACGTGTCTCGTATTAACATACCATATTGATACATATTCCTTCACCTTTGAAGGATCATTTTGAGAACCCTTATTGTTCTCCTTTTTACAATTACCATAATGATGATTGTTATTATTTAATCTTTGGCACGCCGACGTTCATTTGTCAATCACTTGTCTTTATTTAGACTTATTATGCACCGTTATCACAATCACTTCAAGAATGGAGCAAATCAAGTGGGATAAACTTCATGCTTTTTCATGAAAAATATATTATTTTTCTTTAGTCATCATTGTATCATGAATATGGTGCATTGAGACTCAAACCCAATGCCTTACCCATATAAAGGCATGTTAGGCCGTAATGGGTTGGGACTCAAACCCAACTCTTATCATCATAGTGCGATGGGACTTAAACCCATCGTCTTTACCTCAACCAATAGCATCATTATATCTAGTCATCATAAGACTTTAAAATATTACCGCGCCCAACAATTATAAGTGAAAAATCGTCTAGTATCTGCATCACCTTATCACATATTTAATTTGATCTAAAAATTAAACTATTTTATCATAAGATATTTAAAGTTAATTAACGGATAGCCATACAATCACATATCTCAATCGGGATATTAAAGCTCATCAAATATTATTGCTCCTCAAAGTTATTATTTTTAAGGATAATTTTGAAGAAGTAATCAACTTAGATTGATGATATGTGCATTTAATTAGTTAATGGACAATGATATAACTATTATTATCTTTCATGTATCTAAAGCAAAATATTATTTAGCGTAATATATATTTTGCTGCCAAATTGAAGTATGTCACTTTTCTAGATTGACCACATAAAAGAATTATAAGTGCACCTAATTTTTTTTTTTTAATATCGTAAAATCTATACCTACATAGTATCTTCATGTGTATTAATATTCTGTATGTAAGCTTGTCAAAATAAATAGTTACATGTAGCTAGTGTAGTATATCATGTTATACTGCATAATAATGTATAATCATGCATTATGTTAAGTGTAGCCAAGTACTTAAATTCAGTAAGAAAATACACTTGAAAATAAAAACAATATCAAGTAACCTCATTATGGCCTAACATCACCAGAATGCTTTTTAATATTTTACAAAGATCTTTTAATATCATAACAAATTAATGATAACATGATGTTATATTTGTATAAAATTAATCTTAGAACTAGGAACAAAATTAGCGGACATACACAACCATACATGCATGAAAACTTAAAATCAAAGCTTACTATTTTCTAACCAAAGAAACTACAAATCTTAAATTTTAACATAAGCTAAATACACAATTTATGGTATAATTAAAAATAATACTCACTGCTGGACAGTAAGAAGCAAACTCAATATTGATATGACATACGAAATGCCCAGGTTTTATTGGCTCAGCCAACTTGATTCAAGGTTGTCGGTTATTCATAGTTCCATCATAAAATGGGCTATCGATCCTTTCAATTTGGTTAGAGCTTCGTGCTGATAACGTGTTATAAAATAAAAGCGATTTAGTAAAACATGAACAAGAAATATAAGCAATTTAGTAAAACATGAACAAGAAATGGAGATAGAGAGAAGGATGAGATTTTCTTCTTCAATTGTGTGTATTTTTTTATCTATTACAAGACCTTTATATATGCATAAAAAGTGAAGAAAATATGTCATGGAATATGTCATGAACATACAAAATATGTCATTGAGTATGTTATTAAGTATTTGAGATGAAGATCATGAAAGACGTCATGAAACATTAAGCAAAAAAAAACAATAAAAACAATAAATTAAATATCATGAATACGATAAAACGTCATGAAATACGAATAAAAAACGTCATTAAACGTCATGAATACGATAAATTATTCTTAGAAATAACATTTCTGGTCTTAGTTAAGAGTATTTGCATAAATTGTGGAAATTAAATATAAAACAATAATATGAGTGCTTCTTCAAAATCGTTGAAAATTGCGGACAATACAAATGTAGAAATAGGATTCCTCGATCCTTAATCAAATATTTCGGGTTAGAGCCCTAGAAATAAGAAAAATTTATAAAAAAGTGTTTCCCCTATAAATAAGTCTTACATGGCTCTAATGAATCGAGGTCCTAATATGAATACAGAATACGAACAAAAAAGAAGCAAGAGCTTACTTTAGGTCATGCGCATGGGTTTAACAGGTGATTACAGAATGTATATATTGTTAGTATTCTGTATTTGTGAAATAATTCTGCAGAATATAAAATAACATAAAAACAAAATGAAAAACAGAAATAGAATTTAATCCGAGCATACTGAATTCACAGTATTTCCTTAAGGAACTTAATCCCCTCCTAGTACCCAAAGTTGTAGATTATTTCCTCCCAGGATAGAACGAATTACACACTGGTGTAGCGGTACTTCAAACCCCAGTGTTTCAGCAAACACAAAGATCAATAACAAATCACACTTACTGTTACTTTCTTAGTAGTTAACACAATGTAGAAGAAAGGAGGAGAAATCAGAAATTCGTATCGAAAATCTGAGAGAATGGACAACTTATTTATAGCCTCAACCAGGTGAGATCAAACGAAGAGAGGTTAGTTACGTAAAACGACCATAACGTAAATGACCATTTACGCAAATTAAAACAGGGAGAGGAAACGTTTTTCGTTACAAAAACGGACGGGCATAGTCAATGAAACGAATAATTTGGATTATCAATCTTCCGTTACAAACACGAAAATTTAATTCTTTCAGGTCTTCTATATTTGAGAGAAATAATGATAGAATTGAACCTGTTTTTCTTTTTTCACTCTAATAGCCTATTTGACCAAGCTTTCAAAATCAACTTATTTTTAAAAGTGTTTTTTTTCCAGAAGTATTTTGGTGAGAAGCAGTTTGTAATTGGTTAATTAATTTGAAAAATACTTTTGAGCAGCAAATAATATTTAGCTAAACTTTTAAAAAGTGATTCATAGTGTATTTTTCTCAAAGTGCTTGTCAAAAAAATACTTTTGGGTGCTTCGACTTCTACTCAAAAAAATTTTTTTCTTCTAAAAGCTTGCTTAAATTTTGAAGAAAAAAAGGCTTTTCGATTTGAAGAAACTTGACCAGACAGGCTATCAACTCAAAAAAGGAGAAAATGAATTGTATATTTTATTTCACATGCCAACAGCTACTTGATCAAATAAGTAATTTGATGTCACCTGCGTGTCAAAATAAATTAGCTAGTGTATTAAAACAGACCACATTTTGGTAAATACAGCTATAAATAAATAAATTGGTTGAAAATGCACTTACTCTGATAATGTGAAAAAGTTAAACTCTTTATTATTATTAAGAGATTAACATACTCTTCAAATGTGCTTTTTCGAAACATATTTATGATAATAAGTATTTTTCAAAATAAATAAATTTTAAAAGTTCCGTCAAACATGCTATTAATCATTGAAGCACATTCTTTCTCGAGCAGAGCCCGAAGGTCCGCACGAGGTTTGGGCTGGGCCTTACATATTTAGGAGGTAGAAATGACACTAAGTAACCATTTTAGAGAGTTGTTACTTAGAAATTAGTTAGTTAGTCCTGAATTTTTAGTTTTTTACTTTAATTTTTTGATACAAAGTTCTGAAATTAAGATTTTTAGTTCAAATTTTTAAGACAAATCCCTAAATATGACTATTTGTGTCCTCCCCCCCTCCCTAAAAACGATCTCTCTGTAAATCGGCCCCATGAAAGGTATTGCAGAGGACAATCCTTCACTGTACACTTTCATTTTTCACATCAAATATAAGAACAAAAAGGGATTGCTAGACTTTTAGCTGTTCTATCTTTGTCTTTAACGTTAATGCAATTATACAAAATTACAAACACATTTCCCCTTTGACTTTTTCTTCTCATTTTCATATTAAAATGTTATCCATTTCTTTTGTCTTTCCTTCGTCCCCCAACCACCTTGCCGAGGGTTGTGGAGAAGAGGTTGCTTCCACCGATTCACCACCATTTTGCACAAGTGATAAGTAAATAGGCCTATTCCCCCAACATATTCATATTTTACAAGAGGTTGCTTGCGCCATGCCTACATCACATTTACCAGGAACTTAATTGCTTTTGCCAACACTCAGTATGTATATGAAAGAATTCACATAAAAAATTTATTTTTTAAAATGTTTATACTTTATATATACAATGATGATATAACTCCCACCCTCTTTTGCTAATTAGGAACTCTATAAAAGGCCTAAAAGAAAAGTACACTAGCCTAGTCTTTTCATGTACTATGATGCATTCATATATACTTTTATAATATTATCTTTTAAAGTAAAAAAGAAATGTAAATAGGCAACAACCATTTGAAAGCCCGTATACACGTAAAAACAAATTCCTAAGATTTAGGGTTAAGCAAAAGAAGAAAGATCAAAATATATTACTGAAAAATCGAAATTGTGTAATGGAGTTTGAAGTGTTTAATAATCTCTCTCTCTCTCTTATCAAATGTGAGGTACATTTTGGTTGGTCTTCACATATATATCTTTCTTGATTTAAATAGGCAAAATTAAATGGGGATTAATTATGTTAGCTACTATAAGAATAGCACGATTTAGGTTTATTTATTGAAGGCTGACTAATGGAGAAGACGGTCCCTACTTCGAAATCATCTTCATTTTAACCTAATCAGTAATCTCAGATTCCCCTCTTAGCTAGAAAGTTGATAGTGAAGTAAGCCATTTTTAGTCTCCACTCTTATTTCTTCCTAGCCTATGATCTTCGGTGGTCCAACTTTGAATTGTCATTTTAGCTGGAACAAGCCTATCCAATTCACTTCCAATCTTCGGTTTAACATTCATATTTTCTTTTCTGGGCCTGTATAGTCCTAATCACGTTGAAATCACAAAGACAGTAAACTTGAATATTTTTTTTTATGTTTGTTAAATTGCTTTTTCTCCTTTTAGACTTTAAATACCACGTGGAAATCCTACAATAACAAAATTGCTAATTTGACAATTGAAATTCACTTCTTTGATATCTCTTCAATAGATATATAGTAATATGTATCTATCAAACAATGGGGACAAAAGCCAGCTGGTACGGTTCACATAAGTCAGGCAATAAAGGTAGTACTCCTCTGAAGTCTCGAGCTATTTATTATAAAATCAAGTATACTTACCATGGATCTTTTCTAGAAAAATACTTTTGAAATTGCGGCCTTTTTTTTTTGGTTAACTTGATATTTATATATATAAACATTCACAAAATTACATCAATATAAGGGATGAGATCCCTGTTGATTATCATCAATGTCTACCAAAGTCTCCCTATTACAAATATTGATTTTTCTTTCAAAAACAGTTCCTAAGATGTTTGCCCATACTGCTTCATTTGCAAACACCGGAGGAATTGCCAAAAACTGAGTCTTGTTAAAAACTTCTTTTCTTTGCGAGAAGGTCTGCCACTTGATTCTGCTCCCTGTAGATATGGGCTGCGACTGAGTTCCCCAACTGCTTTATCAGATACCTGCACTCTAAAATGATGGGGTTGTGAGTTAAGTTGCCATTATTTAACATTTCCAACACCATTTTAGAGTCGTTGTCAATCACTAGAGGTGACAAGCATTGATCTAGGCTATTTTTAGCCCCGACCATAGGGCTTGGAGCTCTGCCCTAAGACTATCAGTGTTTGGGAGCCCCCTCATGAAGCCTAAGATCCAGTCACCCCTGTTGTTTCTGAATACCACCCTCCCACCCCCTTTTCCTGTGTTAAGGCATGCAACCCCATCAGTGTTCAACTTATAATAGCCTTTATCTGGTGGTTGCCACTTTAGGTATAAGGTGGCCGTTGCTCTAACATGCCTTAAAGTGGCTGCTACATGGTGGTATTTAACAGCCTTAGCTATTGCTTGGTGAACATTAATGTGATTTTCCTCTTTTCAAAGACATTAGAATTCCTGGTTAGCTAGATTGCCGAGAGGTAGAAGGGCAGAAGTTGTTTCCATTTGATGCAAGCAATATAGTCCACATTTTGGAGCCTATGCCATTTGTCTTCCCAATTAGGCATAGAAAAGAGATTTATACTAAGGCTAGTCTTTTGGGTACAGTTGTGCAGCAAATGCTGCCTGGATTTTTTTGGCATTGACACATTCAAAGAAGATGTAGTTTGTGTCTTCTATTGCATGATCACAAAAGTAACAATTAGGAATAATTCCCAGGCAAATGTGATGTAAGTGATTGCCTGTACACAACATGTTTTGTTGCATGAGCCATATGAAGAACTTGATCTTATTAGGGGTCTTTAGTTTCGAAATCCAACTGAAGTGATCTTCATTAGAATTGGCATTGTGCATAAGTGCATCAAGATATGAGTAGACTGAATTGGTACTAAACGTGCCATTGGGATTAAGGTTCCAGATTAGTTTATCCTCAATAGAGGTGGAGGTAGTTATGCAGGTGTTTTGTATTATCAAGGTGATGTCATGGGGGATTGGATAGGGAATGTAGTTGAAACCCCAAACCCCATTGGAGAATACTTCATTAATCCTGGTGTTCATATCTTTTTGGTACCATGAATCAGTAAGAAATCTAACCATATCCCCTTTGTGAACCACCCATCTAGTGCAATTTGTACAAATCTTCCAGCCCTCCTGAATATTTTTCCAGGTTCAGTGTTAGCCTTAACCCTACTCCCTCCTCCATTGCAGTGCTTACCCATGAGCACTCTAGCCCAGATGGAGGTAGTATTATTGTAGAGTCTCCAAGCAAGACTGGTGTGGCATGTTTTGTTCTTTAGGTGGGACTGCCGGAGGCCCATCCCTCCCTTGTTCTTTGGTTTGGTGACAGTAGACCACTTGACCATGTGTAACTTCCTTTTCATAGGAGTTGTAACCCAAATAAAATTTCTTTGGATTTTGTCAATTTGGTTGGTAATTTGGGAGGGTAACTGGATGTATTGCATGACATAGTTTGGGATGCTACTAAGGCAGGACTTGGCCAGAGTGGTTCGATCAGCCAGGTTCAGGAACTTGGTTTTCCATCCTGTCATTCTACTGTTAAGGTTATCTATGATGAACTGGAAGTCACTATTCCTAGGCCTTTTAGTGAAGATGGGGAAACCAATGTATTTCCCAAAGTCTTTAGCACCTTTGATACCTAAAATGACATTGCAAGATGTGGCACACTCTACTTGGCAATTTGAGGAAAAGATCACTTTGAATTTCTGGAGGTTGACCCTCTGCCTAGATGCAACATTGAAATTGCCCAAAATGGCTAATATTATCTCACAATTTCTTTTATTGGCTCAAGTAAACATAGTGAGGTCATCAATAAAGAATAAGTGGGAGGTTCTAGGCCCTCTCCTACTGATACTGATAGGGAACCAATTCTTATCAGTTACATCATTTTTAATATCTCTGGGAATCCTTTCCATGCATATGATGAACAGGTAGGGGGACATAGGATCCCCCTGCCTAATGCTTCTGCTGGGCTTGAAGTAATCAGTCTAGATACATGACAAGGATGGAGATGGAGCTTGTAGTGAGACATGACATGATGAGGGTGGTAAGTTTAATGGGGAACTTGAAGAAGAGAAGGGATTCTCTGATGAAAGACCATTCTAACCTATCAAAAGCCTTCTCTAAGTACACTTTTAGGATCATGTTAGTATTCTTACCTGTCATGTTTTGAAAGTGGGTAATGTACTCTTGGACCACAATGGCATTATCAGCGACTCTTCTATTGGCTAGAAAGCTGGCTTGAGTAGGGCCAATTATGTTTTGAAGAAATGGTTTGATTTTATTGACAATGATCTTAGTGATCAGCTTATACAGTGTGTTGCACAAACCAATTGGCTTGAAGTTTTTCAGCATAGTGGCATTAGGGCATTTAGGGATGAGGCAGAGGTTGGTTTGGTTTATTTAAGAAGGGACCATATTTGTGGAAAAGACAGTGTTGAAGAATTGGATTACACTGTTAGAGACTATGTGCCAGTACTTCTGATAGAATAAGGGGTGGAGGCCATCAGGCCCAGGTGCCTTCATGGCCTTGAAGGAGAATATGGCACACTTGATCTCAGAGAGCCTAAGGGTGGAGTCAGGTGTCCTGCTCCCTGGTATTCAATACATTAATACTATCAGTGATATAGATCTTGTTCAGTATTGAGCTATGATGTTTAATGGTATATATCTTGGTGAAGTAGTTAAGGATTGTGTATTTAATGTCCTTGGGATTCTGAATATTGTTCCCCACCTCATCCTTTAGGGACATGATCCTGTTCCTCATTCTTCTGTTAAGTGTGGATATATGGAAGAATTTAGTGTTAGCATCACCCTCACTTAACCAATTAATTCTGGATTTAAGCATTCAGAAGTCTTCTTCACTCTTTAGAATGACAGAGAAGTCATGTTGGAGCTTGGCTTCAAGCTCCTGAATGAAGGTACTAAAGGGGTAGGCATTGGACTTCTGAATGCCAGAAAGTCTGGCAAGGATATGCCTTTTCCGTGGAAGATGTTTCCAAAGACATGTTTATTATAGTCAGCTACTCTATTGGTAAAACTAGAGCTAGTTTTTAGGATATCAGTATTATCATCAAAACTGCCCTCCACAAGAGGGAGGACGCCAGGGTAGCTACACCACATAGATCCAAACTTAAAAGGCTTGTTGGCCATGTTTTGATTCTATTGGATTAGGCTTAAAAGAAGAGGACAGTAGTCTGAGTGAGTCCTAGGAAGGTGTGTAACAGTTGATTCACGGAACTCCTCAATCCAAGTATAAGTTGCAAAACACCTATCAAGTCTTTCTAGGATTAGGTCTTGCTTATTGGAGTATCTTTTATTAGACCAAGTATATTTAGAGCCTTAAAATCCTAAGTCCACTAATTTGCCACTGTTCAAGCATTTCCAGAATCTATTGCTTCTATTAGTGTTCAAGCTATTACCCCCAAACTTATCCCTATCTTTTAGAAGTTAATTGAAATCCCCTCCAAGAAGCCAACTACCCCCATACATAGAAGCCAGATCCTCTAATCTATTCTAGAGCTTATTTCTAATAATGACACAGTTACTAGCATATATAGTAGAAAAATCTATTTAGTGGAGGAGGGGAATACCTTGACTATGATATGCATTCCCTGTGGAGTAGTAGCTGCTTCCTCTAACTTAAGTAGATCATCCTTCCACATGAGAACAATCTCACCAGACTATCCAACAGCAGGGGATTGGAGTTGGGCATCAAACTTGAGCTCGACAGTTAGGTGTTTGTGGTCAGCCATTCTAGTCTCCAGCAAGACCAACATGGTAGGGTTATGGAGCTTCACCATAGATGAGCAGTGCCTATGGAACTCCGCACTATTGCCCCCTAGAATTCTATATTATGAAGTTCATTAAGAGGGGGTTTTGGGTTGGAGCTTTCCTTTTGATTCCCTTCCCCTTGCTCATTAGGGTTAGGTTCATGGTACCTACCAAAGGGACCAAAGTCACTGTTGAATTTTTTGAGTTTGGAAATGAGTGCACCCGGAGATCAAGTTTGTAGCTTATGAGCTTTTTGGGGCACAGAGAAATAAGCATTCTCCTAACTGCTCTTTGAACTCCACCTCCAGGGGTTCCTGCATGAGGAAGGCCTTTGTCTTTGGCATTCCTAATTTTTCTAGCATATTCTCTAGGTCCATACTGGACTCTCTGAGATAGTCCAATGCCATGGTGATGCCCTGCTCAGAAGATCGATGGATGAGAATGGTTTTGATGGTGGTGGCTGAGGAACTTGAATTATTGATGGCTGGATTTGGAAGGTTGGAGATGGGACTAGAGCCTCCAGGTTCATGAGTGGGAAGAAGGGCATGGTCTGGAAAAGCTGGCCCATGAGTGTGTACTCCATAGAAAGGGGTTGTTGATAGGGAGGGTGTTTGTCGGTCGGTACGATACAGTATTTAGATATTTTGGTTCGGTATTTTCGGTATTCGGTTTCTTAAAATCCTATACCAATACCGTACCTAATTAAATTCAGCATGGTTCGGTTTTTCTCCTTTCGGTTTCGGTTTAGGTTTATTCGGTTCGGTAACTTCGGTTTGAATACTAACTAGTGCATAGAGCTATAGACTCTAATATTCTTAATTAAAGTACTCAAAAATACAAAACTGGAAATGTTTGTTAACAAAAGTTTTGTCCAAAACTAGCAAATATCGACCCAAATAGAGAAAATTGTATATAAAAGAATATTTGATCATTAGAAATGTCTCGTTACTTGTTTAGAATTAATTAATGAACTTAGAGAATAAAGGAAACAAAATTTTTAGATTTTTTATATTTATGTTATAATTGATAATATGTATTTTGTGTAATATAATATATATTTCGGTACAATATTGGTATTTCGGTATTTTATTTTAAAATACCCAATACCATACCTAATACTATTTTTTAAAAAAACTTTAACCAAATACCATACCAAAATACCATACACCAAATACCAAATTTTTTTGTTTTGGCACAGTAATTCTGTATTTACCAAATTATGCACAGCCCTAGTTGTTGGTGCCTCATGTACTAGGCTTGGAGTAAAGTGGACATCCACAACTAGTGTCCAAAATTTGCTAGACCCTGGTGGAGAATTTGTGTGGCTAGTCGAGCTAGGTATTTGGGATTTTTGATGGTTGTTTCCATTGGGACCGACCTAACCATCATTTGGAGGTTCTGGGTGTATCCTTGGAGTGCCATTTCACACCATGACTCCAACATGAGCTCTGGAGGCATTGGGGTGGTGGAGATGGTTAATGGAGTTGTGGTTTGTGTTTGGTTAGGAGGGTTGTTGTTTTCCATTAGAAATGATAGAGTGAATGGGGCTGGTGGTGTAACTAGGGGTGAATGGAGAGGAGGAGGAGGAAGAAGTATTATAGTCCATCTCTTCTTTGGGTTTCGTGTGGGGCGATTTACCTTCTGCAATTAATCTTGAGGGAGTGACAGGGGGTGTCACCTCAAAGATATTATAGGTTTATTGGGTTTGTAATAGGTAATTGATTACCTTCACTGGAAGAGTCAAAGTCGGGGGAGAGAAGGGAGCGTGTAGTGCATTGCGCAGGTGCAGGCACGTTAGAGTGGCCTTTCGTGAGTGACTAGGCCAAATTAGGATAGGATTGTACTAACAAGAGATCCTTTTCCAAAAAGAAGATACTCTCTATTTGTGTCAGAGTACCCGATTTGGGAGGAGCATTGTCAACAGGGGGGTGGAATCTACAATCCTATATTTGTAGATTGCATCTGGATATTTGGGAATGGAGATATTCCCTAAAGTGACATCTTTTGTGTTTGTGTCTGACTTGTACAAATGCCTTTTCAGCCCATCCCACTTTGCTTGTGGAGCTTCACTTGTTTTGACAAGGCCCCATTATAAAGATGGGCCTTTATCGGAGTTGGGCCTTAAATATTTTAAGTCTTGTTGGATCTTCGTAGCGCACCCTATAGGCCCAAATATTTCTCTAAATTCAGATGTTTGTGTGCTTTAAGGTTGTCGTCGCCACTAGTGGTGGCATCGAGGTCAAGGAACGTACCTGTAGCTTCACTGTACCACCTTACCTGGATCACGGGCTACTCTAATGATGCTCCGGCTAACCTTGGCAATGATTTCCTTTGTGGGTTCCTTTTTTGTTCCGCTTGAATTGAATCGTTTGCCACAAAGAGTCTTCGGCAGGAGCTGTACCTATAGTTATAGATGTAGGGTTTGGATTAGTTGGCTGTTGGCTTTATTGAACTTGTGTGTGAATGGACAATGGCAAAGTATATGGCCAATTCTCTCACATCCCTTGCAGAGAATCCCTTCCCCCTCATATAGGATGGGTTGGTTGTGGGTTCCGATGGTGACTGCGGTGGTGACTAGAACGTCTATCGGAACTGGACACAGATCCTAGCATATCTCCCCCTAAGGGAGGAGGAGGTACATGTACATATTTTCAGTAGTTTGCCCATCCTATCGCCCATTTGCTCAAGAATCACTCTGTCATAGAACTCCGTTGGGAGCTGTGAGAGTCTGATCCAAATTGCTGTAATAGTAAGTTTGGATTCTGCTGGGACAAAGTTTGGTTCCCATTTCCGTATTAAGAGAAACTGGCTCGTGATAAACCAGGGTCCCTCTTGTAGATATATAATTTTTGACCCACGCATTAGAATCACCTCTAATAGTTCTAGTATTTTTAGGATATTTATTCGGGTTTATTTCTATAGGATTTTACTTTGTTACTAATTTTAATTCTATTTTTAAAGCACAAAAAATCGAAATACAAAAATAGTTTCATGTTTTATCTTATTTCTATTTAGTTTAGATTATTAATATTTTTATAGCAATATATTTTTTTTACTATGATTTTTACTTTTATTTTTTGAATATAATAATTTACATAAAATTGATATATATATATAGTGCATAGTATGATATATTTTACTTTAATCATAATTAATTTTAAATCATTTTTTTTATAAAAAAAGGTTGAGTTTTTAAAATTGATGGATTTAAAGGGTTATAGTCCCAAATTTTGGCCCAATTTCGGGCAAGAAAAGGCCTAAATCTGGGCAGCCCATCCCTTTCCCTTAACCCGCCTGAGATCCGCCCAAATGACCCGACCCGCTCCATCTTCCTAATTAAATCTCGTTCATCCGTTCACCAAATCCAATGGTCCACCTTATTTCCCCACATCCAAATACAAACTCAGTTATATCACTCCAACCCCTAACCTTAAGACTAAACCAACCGCACCCTCTTCTCCCTCACACCTCCTGCTGCCATAACCCAACCCAAACCTCACCATAAATGAACCCTCATGGTCCCCCCTCCTATCCTTTCTCTCTTCCACATCATCAAGACCATAACGACCTCTGTCAGAAGAAGATATTCCATTTTACCCGTTTCCACGCGCTCTTGCTTCCCTTGGATAGAATTCGGATTAATGGTAGACGTAGGATTTGAAGACTTTAAATACTAGTCTTCCATTTGTCTTAGAACCATCCAGAAAGAAGAACATGAGGGGATTTTCGTTTGGGGGCAGGGAATTTTCGGAATTTATTGAAGGGAAAATTCGAGTTTTTAGGGGGATTTCTTGTTGAAGAAGGAGAAGCTTCGAGAGGGAGCTATATATTTGGGTCTGGACAGAGATGGGTTTTTTTTTCTTTCGGAGAAAAATTGGTAAAAGAAGAAGGGCGAGGGTTTTCTGATTTTCATGTTCTTCTTTCCAATTTTCACTTCATTGGCGTACAAAAAGCTTAGAGCTCTCTATTAGTTTTTCTTTTGATTTTCAAAATAGAAAATACAAAAAAATATATATCAGCTTCTGATTTGTTTAACAAGAAATTGAGTTTAGCTGAGGTCCGTCAACTGCTCGAGAGATATTTATTCGTGGTTCCTGCCGCTGCTGTGTCGCTGGTTCGATTCCTGTTTGTCTGCTGCTGTTACTTCAAATTTCAGTGCCGAGTTCACTTGTATTCAATTTCAAAAGAACTTAATTGAAGAATTTTGCAATGTTAGGTTCACCTCTCTCCTTCATATTCTTGTTAATGGTGATTGAGACATGATAAGAGCCGTAGGTCTGTCAAATTTGGAAAGTGTTTGAGTCGACTTAGAAAAGGGATGGGTTAAGGGATGATTTGCGCGAACATGTATGGGAGTTATACTTAAATGTTCTGGAATGCCTTTTGGCTCGAATTATTTGCCTTGTGACCTGAATGATTGATGTCCAATCGATTGTGAAATGGTGCAGTTTAATATGTGTTCATGCTTGTCTCGATCGCTTTCATTGAATACTCGGGTTGCTTGTTTTGTTATGTGAATTAGCATATGAAAATAAGTGAATCATGCTTAGAGTCAAGTTATTCTGCCTGTCATATTGCATTTCACTCACTGATGCTGCAATCCTTGTTAGTTTCCCTGTAATTCACATGTCTGCGCGCATTTAAGAGTTATTGATTGTTAATCTAACTCTAACATACACATCAACCTAGTGAGTTTGTTGATTAATGGCATCCCTGATTTGCATATTGAGATCATTTCCTCCATGAAAGATATTCTTGCATGTTTCAGTCCGTTAGCCTTTTTGTTTGAAAACACATGGCATTTGGTGCTTTGCTTCTTTTGTTAACTAGAAGATCGATCGCATAACTAAGGTCTAGGATGATTATTTCATTGCTCCCGAGTTTATTTTGTTGGCTTATTTGAGTTGAACCTGGATAATTGACAAAGTTGGAATATCTGCGATTGTGATTTAATGTTGAATCGCATTGAGTGTAATCAGATTACTAATGTTTAGATTCATTCATATCTGGTGATTTCTTATTGATGTGTCTATGTGCATGCAACTTCACTTGTAAACAACAGAAGGTTAGTTTTCATGTTTTGTGGAGACCATATTTGAACCAAGGAATTAGAAGCCCTGTTGTTGCCCTTTGCATAACTCAGGTGATGGTGATTCCGAATGCATTGGACTGCAAAGTCCTTCTATTAAGATAATAGATCAGATCTCCATTTAAAGGACCTATACATATGTAGTTTTAGTGCATTGAACATGAATTGTTTCTCTCATTTTCTTTGTAGGAAGTTTACGCTTTGGTGAGGCCTAAGGTGTATATTTTAATGTGCTTGTCTGCATGTGATGTCCTAGAATATTTTAATGTGCTTGTCTGCTTGTGATATCCCAGATGGTCGAAGGGTTTTATCAATTGCCCTTTCACGTTGGTTTGTTCCAATAGAAAACCATGTACTTATGTTCTGTTGATGAGTCGACGTCATGCCGGTGTTACATAAGTTTCAATTGAATTTAAGATAGGGTCCTTCATTTAAATGGTGTTAGTTGGGGTGCTGTGAGTGAGATCAACAAGACGTAGGTGGCTCTTATCATATTTCAAGCATACCAATTCTTCTTTATTCTATTTTGTTACTATCTTCTTTATTAGTTTATTGCCTCAGTGTTTGTGTGTCTTTCTGTATTATTTGGCCTTATGGAATTTGTTCAGTTGAATGATTGTTGGGATGTGGGGGTAGGGAGAGGCCGAAGCACATTAGCAATTAATTTATTTCCCTGCTTTAGGTAACCGACTCGGCCTAATAAAATGAAAAGTTAAAAACAAAACATGAGCATGAATCGAATTGTTACTTTTACTCAGTTCTTTTTATTTTTTTTATTGATGATATCATTCGTTAGGAGCATGTCTAGGCCGACTACACCTTGGTTAGGCAAGCCTTGGGATTTTTATTAGTTTTGAGGTGAGAGGTCATTCCCTTAGTTAATTTGTCCGGGGAATGCCCCGAGGAATTTGTATATATTTTATTATTTCAGGGGTATGCCTCGAAGTGAATGTAAATGGAAGCCAAAATTAGAAACTTGTAGTATTTTTATTTTATATTTATTTTTCTTTTATTTAGGTGGGGATGACCTCGAGCCTCTTGTGTGTTTATTTTTCTTTTTCTGTGTTTTCTACCTCAATTGATTATTTTAAAAGCCAATTTGATCATGTACGCAACCGTGACTTTCACGGGACTTGGGGAGTGCCTAACACCTTCTCCCCGAGTCAAATAAACCCCCTTACCCGAATCTCTGGTGCAGACTTAATTTTAGAGTCTCAAGTGTTTTTAAAGGAAAAAATCATTTTTAGAAAAACGGTGACCTAACACACCGAAATCAAATGTCTGGTGGCGACTCTGAGTTAATCCTTTTGAACACAAATTTTTGTCACTTTCTAATTTAAAATCCTTTTCAAGCTTTACTAAAATCTTTTTTATTAATTTAAGAGGGTTAGTAAGGGTTGTTTAAAGAGGAGTGTGACAGCTCTGGCGACTCTGCTGAGGACTTGCAGGTTCGAGCTAATACTTGATCTTGTTGGCTTTGAGGATATTCGGTTGAGGTTTTTATGTGTTTTATTTGCTTTATTCGAGTTTATTTTGTTTATGTCGTTTTATTTTCTAGTTGCTTATTTGTTTACAATATTTTCTTTACGTGAAACTGCTTTATAAATTATCATCATTTGCATGACCCCCGAGTCTTCTTTCTGCAACAAGTCTTCCGGAGTACGTTTGAGCGTACACGGCCTTTTTGTGAGTCACCCGTGTCATTAGGGGTGTAGCGTGGGAGCGTGGAGTGGGCGGACAGCTAGAGCAGCCGCCATCGACCACGTGCCGCCCCGAATTTCCTTGTCTAGTGAACCCCAACAGTAGGTCAACCTTTAGGTCATACTTATGTGCATCATATCATTTAAACCTAGCAGGGTTCGGTCTCAGGCACCGTGTCCCGTTGTAGGAGGCCTATCCAAATTATGTTAAAATGGGCTCATGGCCCAAAAAGACATTTAATCATCCCTATGTGCTACATGTTGCATCTCTTTAGGGGTAAAAGGGTTATTTGGCGGACCAAGGATATTTGAGTGTGAAATATAAAATGAAGTAGGTGATTTTACACTTTCCCATTATTTTCCAAAAATGAAAAAGAAAATCCAAAAAAAGATTTTACACTTTTCCATTATTTTTCAAAAAAGACAAAAAAAAATTGAAAATAGAAAATCCAAAAAAGATTTTACACTTTTCCATTATTTTCCAAAAATGACCAAAAAAAATTAAAAATAGAAAATCCAAAAGATTTTACACTTTTCCAAAAAACAAATTCAAAAAAAGGAGAAAAAGAAAATTCAAAAAGATTTTACATCTTTTATCATTTTCCAAAAATTCAAAAAAAGAAGAGGAAATCCAAAAGATTTTACATTTTCCATCATTTCTCAAAAGACAAAAATATGGTTTTCCAAATTAGTTGCATTTTTTTTAAAGGCTTTCTCCCATGTCCAATCTTCCGAACTACGCGAACCTGATTCTCGTCTTTCGAGACGTGATACGTAGGCAACCCACACAGGGTCTGATCTTCCTAGTGTCTTAGGTTCTTGTCTTTGCGGGGTCTTAGCCATATCTTGTATTTCTAGCAACTTTCGGCCACATCGGCCATTCTTGCAAATTGGGGTCATTTTCGCAAAAGTGGTTCAATATCCCATGTCTTAGGATCTTTAGTACATAACTAGGTGTCATATTATTTTAAGGTCCGTCCTTTTCAAGTTTGCATCTTCAGCCACTTCTGGCCATATCAACCATTTTTGTAAAACGGGTCATTTCTGCAAATTAATTTTGGGCCATGATTGTTAAGAGTTAGAATTCATATAAGCTTTAGTGAGGTATTCCCATGTCTTTGAGGTCACCTTTCTTGAGTTTGCATTTTAGCCTCTTTTGGACCCTCAGGCCATTTTGCAGAAATAGCCCAACCGTCCCCTAGGAAATTTTGTGGCGTCACATAATGTCTTGAGTCATTAACCATGTTTTTCCCATACAGGTATGGATTCACTCACCAATGCTAGATTATCAATGGTGGTCAAAGTCCCTAGAAGGCTAGTAAAATGGTGGAACATGTTCACATTACTTGAGCAGCGTGATTTGATGGGTAAATTAGGGACTCTTATTTTTTTGATGGACATCACTCCCCGTCCCGACCTTGTAGAAGCAATGTTGATATTTTGGGACCCACAGGGAATGGTATTCAAGTTTGGGGATCTTGAGATGACACCCACCTTAGTTGAGATAGCCGGATTAACCCGCCTGCCATACCTAGACAAGGATTTGATTTATCCAAGGGCTCATTCAAGCACCAAGTTCCTTAAGATCATAGGGATGGATTTGAAAACTCACATGGGATGTCTATATCAATCTTGGGTACCTTTGGACTTTTTATTCGAGAGGTTTGCTCGTCCTACTGGGTATGAGACCTTCGTAGATGAATTTTCCATATCATATGATTCTTGGAAGAAGAGGCGTCCTATGGTCTTCGCTATTGCATTGTTGGGTCTCCTGGTATTTCCTTTGGAGGGTAGACATATTAGCACGCGTCTGGGGTCAATAGCCTTTGCACTCTTCCATGATAAACACAGTAGTAAGGTCACCGTGGTTACGACAATTTTGGCAGAGATCTATCGTGTTTCGACCAGGATTCGAGAAGGTGGGAGGTTCTTTGAGGGAAGCAACTTGTTGCTACAGCTGTGGATGATGGAACACTTACATCCCGCCACCATGTTTGAGAAAGATGTGATTGACCGTTGTCTGAGAGATCGAGTGAAGTGCATTGAGCATAGGATGACGTTCGATAAGTTTGCCTTACCACTCGGAGTTCAGGATTGGGTTGATTATTTAGGATCCTTGACTGAAGAGAAGATTTTGTGGTCATACCTATGGATTGATTTGGACGTGATCTTAGCAGGATCTCGCGTGCAAGACTTCTTTGTACTGATTGGACTTTGGTGTACTAGACCATATACCCTTGCTAGAGTGATGCGTCAGTTAGGGAGGCAGCAAGAAGTCCCCTACATTCCTGATTCTCGTGACTTCATTAGTGAATTTGACACTATGACGCATAGGGAGGTCGACATCCAGCCCTATTGGCGTCATGCAATGAAGATGGGTAGGGATACTTTAGCTGCTGACCCACATTCACCTGAGTATACCCATGAGTACTTCATATGTCTACAGTCTACTCAACGAGGGGTTGGCAGGCCATTGCCCCGACGTGTTAGAGGAGTATTTGATGAGGAGGCCATCCCATGGATATTGCTTAGATAGTTGATGGATCGATTTACCCAGGCAGAGGAGGCCCATGCAGCAGAAAGGGTTGGGGTTCGAGGTACACTTCAGTCACTGAGATCACAGTTGGCAGGGTTGGTAGAGAACATGGGACAGCACCGTGAGTACCTTACTAGAGTCAGCCTTCCAGATGCAGGCGCGCATTCCAGGATTCTCATTCCCAGTTTCGAGGTGTCTTTGCAGGGTATTATATAGAGCTTAGATTCGACATGATTGACGGGTCCATCCGGATCTTCATCAGACCCGTCCCAGCCAGGACCTTCGCATTCAGGAGCAGCTTGAGGAGTCATTCTATTTAGATGTTTTGAGATTGTCTTATGTTGTCTTTTACTTTCGTGTCTTGTCTAGGAGTACTGAGTCTTTTAGGTAGTGTCAGAGTCTGTCATAGTGTAGTTGAAACTGTCATGTCTTTCATTATCGTGCTTCTCTTTGTATTTTAATATCGAAAATTTTTAAACAAAAAATCCCAAAAAGATCTTGTTTTTAGTTTATTTTGCATCACTTTTCCAGAACTACGCTTGGTCTGATTCATGAGGAACATGATACGTAGGTAACCTACATCGGGTTCGATCAAATCATTTTTGGTTCAAAAAAAAAAAGAAAAAAGAGAGAGAGAGAGAGAGAAGAGATAAAAGAGAAAAAAATGATAAGAGGTGTTGGAAAAGAAAGAGAAGGAAGGATCAAAATGAGCAAATCGGGATGATGCCCTATGACCCTGCGACCCTCAAAGCCATTTTAGAACTGTTAATTGTTGCTAGATGCATTGCACGTAATGTGATATTATTATTTGATAAATGCCCTAACGCTAACATGGTGGTTTTGTGTTGTTGACCTCTGTTATCTTTATTTAATAACATGAAGGTGGTTATTTTGTTGGCATCCTGGCAAGTCATCCATACAACACACGATCAAAGCGTCAAACATTCATGGCTAGAAAGGAAACAGACACTGGAGTTGTAGACCCACCAAGGGAGATTGTTGAGTCGGAATCGGAATTGCAAGAGGAGGTCCGGAGGTTGAAGCACCAGATGGCGGAAATGTATCATGCCTGGATTAAGGTACACCCTCCACCCTCGTTCCCTACCAACTACACAGAAAACCTTGCTTCCATTCCACCACTCTCTCAATCCCAGATGCCTAATACCATTGATCTTTCCCCACAACATGCACCTGGCTTTACCCCTTACCACAACTACCCCAACACTTCGGCCCAAACTTTTCATGCTCCACCAGCCAAAACAACCTCGTACCTTGCTCCGACATTTGCTCCTATTTTTGTACCCCCTCCACAAGCTACCCTCCAACGATCCTCTAGTGAGCCTGCATTCCCAGCTCCAGATACCCAATATTATGCCCCGGAACCCACATTCAAAGTCCCAGATCCTTACTCCTACACTCCCCACTTTGAGCCTCATGTTGAAACTGAAAACCACCCAAGAACGCAGAGCAGGAGGAGATGTTTAGGAAGGTAAAGAGTATGGAGCAATCCTTGAGAAATATGCAAGGGTTGGGAAACCAGGTGAGTGTGGCCTATAAGGATTTGTGTTTGTTCCCTGATGTCCAACTGCATGTCGGGTTCAAGATGCCTAAGTTTGACTTGTATGACGGACATGGGTATCCTGTAGCTCATCTGAGGGGTTATTGCAGTAAAATGAGAGGCGCCGGGGGAAAAGACGAATTACTGATGGCATATTTTAGCCAGAGTCTGAGTGGGGAAGCTTTAGAATGGTACACCCGCCAGGACGCTAGCAGGTGGTACACTTGGGACGATATGGCTCAGGCCTTTGCCCGACACTTTCAGTACAATATAGACATTTTCCCAGACCGTATATCTTTGACAAAGGTGGAAAAGAAACCCAGTGAAAGCTTTAGAGAATATGGGTTCCGATGGAGGGAGTAAGCTGCACGAGTCAATCCTCTGATGGAAGAAAACGAGATGGTTGAATACTTTCTTCAAGCCCTGGAGACCACTTACTATGGTCACTTGATCTCAGCCATTGGTAAATCTTTCAATGATGTGGTAAAATGGAAGAAATAGTGGAAGAGGGGCTCAAGTCGAGCAAGATCATGAGCTATTCTGCTATAAAAGCAACCACCCAGGAGTATAAAAGAGAGAGGCAACAACGGAAACAAACCTTTACCCCGCTTGGAGAGTCCTATGCTAGTCTATTTCAAAGGTTAAGGCAGTTAGACGTCTTGAGGCCGATTGAGTCAAAGATACCAAATCCCCCTCTAAAGAACCTCGATTATTCCCTAAGATGCACCTATTGTTCTGATGCTCCAGGTCATGACATAGAGAAATGCTGGCATTTTAAAAGGGAAATCCAGGAGCTCATTGATACAAACCAAATTGTAGTCCAAAGTCCAGACACATCGAACATCAACCAAAACCCTTTGCCAGCCCATGCAGAGACGTATATGATTGAAATAGTTCACAAAGATAGGGAGCCCAAGAACTCTTCTAAGTCCGTCATGATGATTTGGTCCAGTGAAAGTAATTTGGTTAAAGCTCCAGACTTTACCAAAGCAAAGCCCTTGACAGTTGAAGGGGCGACAAAAAAGTCAAGATTGCTCAATTTGAAGCCACCAGTGTTGGTTGTGAAAGGGCCTTCGAAAGATATTGGGGCAAGTCCGAAAAGCTCAAAAGTAGTAGTGTTAGGGATTCCAAGTAAGCCTATCATAGTTGTGAAGGGGGATCCTATTACCCGTATACTCATTAAACCAATAACCCAGCTGCCAGTGGTTGATGCCAAGGCTATTCAGTAGAATTACAAACAAGTGATAGTGACATACAAAGGAAAAGAAATAGAGGAAGAAGTTAATGAAACTGGAGGATTGACTCATTTTGGGAGATGCTTCACCCTAGAAGAATTAAGGAAAGCCAAGCCATTCAAAGATAGCCAAATGCTAGTAAAGAAATCGGTCACCGAGGAAGAGGCTGAGAAGTTCCTAAAAAGATGAAAGTGTAGGATTATTCCATTGTAGAGCAATTAAGGAAAACACCAGCTCAAATTTCTCTTTTTCTTTGCTGATACATTCAGATAAACATCGCAGGGTCTTGATGAAGATTTTGAATGAGGGACATATCCTTGATAAGATCACAGTGAATCACTTGGAAAAGATATCTAGCAAGATCTTCGAAGTAAACAGGATCACTTTCTCAGATGATGAACTTCCTATAGAGGGTACAGAACACAACCGAGCTCTTTATCTCACGGTGAAGTGCGAAGATTCTGTTGTCTCAAGGGTTTTGGTTGATAATGGCTCTAGTACGAATATTTGTCCCCTGTCTACTCTGCAAAAACTAAAGATTGGCACCAAAAGAATCCACTTGAACAGTGTGTGTGTTCGAGGCTTTTATGGGGGAGGTAAAGATTCTATTGGAGATATAATGCTCAAATTGTCGATAGGGCTAGTTGAGTTTACCATGGAATTCCAAGTGTTAGATGTGACTATCTCCTACAATCTGTTGTTGGGCAGGCCCTGGATACATGCTGCTAAGGCAGTCCCGTCTTCTCTACACCAAATGGTGAAGTTCGAATGGGACAGGTAGGAAATAGTTATGCACGGTGATGAGGACTTGTTAGCTTGTAATGACACAATTGTTCCGTTTATTGAAGCTGAATATGATAAGGGACCTTGGGTCTATCAAACTTTCGAAACAGTGTCTGTTGAGAAAATTCTCGAAGGAAAATGCATTCGGGGTCCTAAGCTATCCTCCGCGTCCGTCATGGTTACGGATGAAATGTTGAAGAATGGTTTTATGTCGGGCAAGGGTCTGAGCTCATCTTTGCAGGGTATTATGCATCCAGTGCGCCCTAGTGGGAATCCTGGTACGTTTTGTTTGGGATTCACACCCACAGAGAAGGACGTGAAAAGGGTTAAAAATGTGAAACAAAAGGTATGGTCGCTCCCCAAGCCCGTCCCACACATCTCTAAGTCTTTTGTCAAGCCAAGGGCCGAAAAACCTCCAACCTCCTCAATCCTAAAACCTGTGGTCGATGTTGATGAAGAGCTGATCAAGAGGTTCCAAAGTTTGTTCGAAGAGGTCAATATGGTAGAAGTTGGTGAAGGCTCTAGTATATGAGATGTGCAGCTCATTGAACCAAACGTGAAGCTTGGCAATTGGGAAGTTACTCCTCTCCCCACCAGGAAGGAGTTTTGGTAGTTTGCTTTGTTTTCTTTTCTGTTATCTAGGTTATTCTAGGGTTGTAATACAGATTTTTAGTTTTTGCTTGTTTTGATGTTCAAACCCTTCTATCCTTTTATTTTCAATGAAATGCAATTTCCTGTTTTTCGTTATTCTTAATAGTGTTTTATTTTGTACAGTTCTTTTTTTGCTGGTTGTAGTGACATGATATGCATGAAGAATTTTCATCCGAGTCTTAAAAGCCAATCTAATTCTGAAATAACAATCCAAGAAGTGGAATATGATGATGAAATAGAATATGATGAAGAAGTAGCATTTGAGGAAATAAGTAAAAAATAACAATCCAAGAAGTAGAATATGATGATGAAATAGAATATGATGAAGAAGTAGCATTTGAGGAAATAAGTAAAGAGCTGAAACAATTTGAAGAAAAACCGAAGACTAATTTGAGTGAAACTGAATTAATCAATTTAGAGGACCAGGATGATGTTAGGGAAACCAAGATAAGTGTGCATTTAGAACCACAAGTTAAGGAGGAAATAATCAAAATATTGTTTGAGTACAAAGATGACTTTGCATGGTCATATGACGATATGCCAGGCCTGAGCACTGATCTGGTAGTTCATAAATTGCCAACTAATCCAGCATTCCCTCCTGTCAAGCAAAAGTTGCAAAAGTTCAAGACTGATATGAGTGTGAAGATCAAAGAAGAAATCACAAAGCAACTTACTGCAAAGGTCATTCGGGTCACTCGATATCCCACTTGGTTAGCCAATGTTGTTCCAGTACCAAAGAAGGATGGTAAAACTAGGGTTTGTGTTGATTACCATGATATTAACAAAGCAAGCCCAAAAAATGATTTTCCATTGCCGAACATTCACATTCTGATCGATAATTATGCCAAGCATGAGATTGGGTATTTTGTGGATTGTTACGCCGGATCACCAGATCTTGATGGATGAGGAAGATGCAGAAAAGACAACGTTCATCACGCCATGGGGAACATATTGTTATCGGGTAATGCCATTTGGTTTGAAGAATGCTGGGGAAACGTACATGAGGGCGATGGCCACCATATTTCATGAAATGATACACAGGGAGATTGAGGTTTAATGTAGATGATGTGATCATAAAGTCAAAGAAGCAGTCTGACCATGTTAAGGACTTGAGGAATTTTTTCCAAAGACTCCGCAGGTACAACCTTAAGCTCAATCCAGCAAAATGTGCATTTGGTGTCCTGTCGGGGAAGCTGCTAGGATTTGTGGTTAGTAGATGTGGCATTGAGTTAGATCCATCGAAGATCAAAGCCATTCAAGAGTTACCACCGCCAAAGAACAAAATAGAGGTGATGAGTTTGCTTGGAAGGTTAATTACATCAGCAGGTTTATTGCTCAACTTACGACAACCTGTGAGCCCATCTTTAAGCTGCTGAAGAAGAATGCTGCAGTCAAGTGGACTGACGAGTGTCAAGAAGCATTTGATAAGATCAAGAGAAACCTGTCAAATCCACCTGTACTGGTCCCACCAGAGCCTAGAAGACCTTTAATTCTCTATTTGACAATCTTGGATAATTCTTTTGGCTATGTATTGGGTCAACATGACATCACGGGAAAGAAGGAGCAAGCAATCTATTATCTCAGTAAGAAGTTCACTCCCTATGAGGTTAAGTACACTCTGCTTGAGAGGACATGTTGCACCCTGACTTGGGTGGCACAAAAGTTGAAGCATTATCTGTCGTCCTACACTACTTACCTCATTTCTCGCATGGATCCTCTAAATTATATCTTTTAGAAGCCTATACCCACGGGAAGACTGGCAAAGTGGCAGATTTTACTTACAGAGTTTGACATCATCTATGTGACTCGGACCGCGATGAAAGCCCAAGCCTTGGCCGACCATTTGGCCGAGAATCTGGTGGATGATGAATATGAGCCACTGAAGACTTATTTTCCTGATGAAGAGGTCATGTGTGTTGACGAGGTTGACCACGATGAAAAGCCAGGTTGGAAACTCTTCTTTGATGGAGTTGCTAACATGAAAGGTGTCGGAATAGGGGCAGTACTTATCTCTGAAATAGGGCAACACTACCCTGTAATAGCCCAACTTCAATTTTATTGCACCAACAACATGGCTGAGTATGAAGCATGCATTCTGGGTTTGAGGTTAGCTATAGACATGGGAGTCCAGGAAATACTTGTTTTGGGAGATTCAGATTTGTTGGTTCACCAGATTCAAGGAGAATGGGAGACTCGAGATTTGAAGCTCATATCGTACTGACAGTGCCTGCATGATCTTTGTCAACGATTCAAGTCGGTTGAATTTAAACATATTCCCAGGATTCATAATGAGATTGCTGATGCCTTGGCTACTCTGGCGTCAATGTTACATCATCCGGACAAGGCTTTTGTCGACCCCGTGCATATCCAAGTTTATGATCAACATGCTTATTGTAATGTGGTGGAAGAGGAAATCAATGGCGAACCTTGGTTCCATGATATCAAGGAATACATCAAGTCGAGGATATATCCAGTACATGCTTCAGGTGACCAAAAGAGAACCATTCAACGTCTGGCTAGTGGATTTTTCTTGAGTGGAGGAATCTTATACAAGAGGACTCCGGATTTAGGACTGCTGAGGTGCATAGATGCTAAAGAAGCTTCAACTATCATGGCCGAAGTGCATTCTGGAGTTTGCGGGCTGCATATGAACGGGTATGTCTTGGAAAAGAAGATACTTCGAGTAGATTATTATTGGCTCACCATGGAGCGGGATTGTATCAATTTTGTTCGCAAGTGTTATCAATGCCAGGTACACGGTGATTTGATTCATTCTCCCCCATCTGAGTTACACACAATGTCTGTACCTTGGCCCTTTGTTACTTGGGGCGTGGATGTTATTGGACCAATTGAGCTAGCATCGTCAAACGGGCATAGGTTTATTCTGGTGGCCATTGATTATTTTACCAAGTGGGTCGAAGCTGTAACTTTCAAGTCCGTGACCAAGAAGGCAGTGGTAGATTTTGTTCATTCAAATATCATTTATCGGTTCGGAATTCCCAAGGTGATCATCATAGACAATGCTGCTAATCTCAACAGTCATTTTATGAAAGAGGTATGCTAACAGTTCAAGATCATGCTTCGGAACCCCACTCCGTATCGCCCCAAGGCAAATGGAGCTGTTGAGGCTGCCAACAAGAACATAAAGAAGATACTTCATAAGATGGTTCAAGGTTGTAGGTAGTGGCATGAAAAGATGCCTTTTGCTTTACTAGGTTATCGCACTGTTGTTCGCACTTCAGTAGGTACAACTCCTTATTTGCTAGTATATGGAACTGAGGTAGTTATTCCTACAGAAGTTGAGATTCCATCCCTTCGGATCGTTGCAGAAGCTGAAATTAATGATGATGAGTGGGTCAAAACCCGGCTAGAGCAGTTGAGTTTGATTGATGAGAAAAAATTGGTTGCAGTATGTCATGGTTAATTGTATCAGAAGAGAATGACAAGCGCATATAACAAAAAGGTGCATCCTCGGAAATTCGAAGTGGGCCAGATGGTATTGAAACGCATCCTTCCTCATCAGGCTGAAGCTAAAGGCAAGTTTGCCCCAAACTGGCAGGGGTCGTTCATAGTGACAAGAGTGTTGCCCAATGGTGCTTTGTATTTAATAGACATAGAAGGCAAATGTGTAGATATGTCTATCAATTCTGATGCGGTCAAGAGGTACTATGTATGAGTCCTTTGCTTATTTTCAGTCGCATTTTCTACTTGGCATGTTCAAGGTTGAAATGATGAAGGCATTTTATTCTGCTATCCAAACACTTTTATCCTTTGTTATCCCTTTTGAGCCTTATTTATTTTCTTTCATACCCCTATTTTGGAATCAGTAACAGAATTAGAGAATAAAAAAACTGAATGAATGAATGAAAAAAAAGAAGAAAAAAAGAGAAAAGCAAGAAAAAAAAAAGAGAAAAAAGAAAGAAGAGAAAAAAAGAAAAAAAAGAAGAAAAAAGAAAAAAGAAAAGAAAAGAAAAGAAAAGCAACAAAAACAAACAACATCCTTTTGAACTACGTTCGACCTAATTCCTTTTAAGGATACGTAGGCAACTTTACGGTTCGGTCCCATCAAAATAAAAAGTAAAATTCCCTATACCCAAAGAAACTGGGGCAGAAGTTTTGGTTTTGAAAAGATCCGATTCCAAAAGTTGTAATTTTGACCCTTTTTCATCTCAAATTATTTTGAGCCTTCATGCCACCATTTCTTTCTAACCCTGTCCAAAAGCTTCCATTACGGTCGAAAGAAAGACCTTCCGATCAATCTTTGAGGATGCCAGGTCAAGCGAGATAGAGGTATGATTTATATCATGGGTAACACTTTGTTCATGGGCACAAGAGAGAATTTAAAATGAGAGAGTCTTATTGGTGAAAACCCTCACGGGCACCGTAAGACGATGGTGAGCTGAGAGAAAATTTAAAATGAGAGAGTCTTATTGGTGAAAACCCTCACGGGCACCGTAAGGCGATGGTGAGCTAAGAAAAAATTTAAAATGAGAGAGTCTTATTGTTGAAAACCCTCGCGGGCATCGTAGGGCGATGGTGAGTTGAGAGATGAACAAAGAAGAGAAGTTTGTGGGTGAAAACCCTTCGAGGCACTACAAATCGAGTGAGGCTCATGACTCTACAGAGAAATTGGATCAGTAAAAACCCAGTTTGTGAAGTATGAAGACATGACATGAACTGAACTATGATTGGTTGGAAAATTAGGCTGATCAATCCGAAATGCATGTCATGGTCATTAAAGCCAGCCGCTTCACTCAGATAAGTCTTCTTTTCCCATTCTTCTTCACATAGTCGTCTGTGTTCAAAATTTTCCTTTGTTCCTTTTGCCAAAAATCATCTCACTTTGCTCTTTGAGTCTATCGTTATGAGTCTCTTTCGAGTTAGCCTTGTTGAACAAGCAGGAAAGGTTTCCAAAGCCTACTACCAGCTTCTAAATTGCACAAAGCGGAGTTCGGCCAGGCACATCACAAGTGACTTAATTTAGAATAAGCAGTATGGTGCTAACTGAGGTTCAGACAATCATTTGAATCTTAAATTTTGAGAAAATACAAGGACTCAACAACTTTCAGAATGAAAACTCAATGCAACAAGTGAGTGTAAGAGATTCAGATCATTTAGAGGTTTTGTGGTCCATTTCCAATCAAAAGGTCAAAAAATTCCTTGCTGGCTCGAAGCAGCTGATCAGAATGAAGCATGGCAGTGGCAGAAGCAGACGCTCAGCAATGATGCCACAAATTAACCACCACGTTTTCCAACTAACAAGATTTTATTTGTCTGAAACAGGGGCAAGAAAATTTTTTAATCCACAAGGACCCTCCCACGAAGAAGGCATGGTTCAGGGGCAAGAAATTCTGTTAAGAATACTCCAAGACGAGAGCATGGCTCAGGTAAGTTCATTCTCAATTTTCAGGACCCTCCTGGATAATGAGATTTAATTTAAAATTCTCAGGACCCTCCTGGATAATGGAATTTAATTTTAAAATTTTCAAAACCCTCCTGGATAATGGGTTAATTTTTAAAAGTTCTCAGGATCCTCCTAGATAATGGGAGTCAATTTAAAATTTTCAGGACCCTCCTGGATAATGGGATTTAACTTTAAAAGTTCTCAGGACCCTCCTGGATAATGAGATTTAATTTAAAACTTTCAGGACTTTCCTGGATAGTGGGATCTAGTTAGGTTTCAAAACCTTTATAGATAACAAGATTTAACGTAAGTTCTATCTGTAGGAAATATAACTTAGCTTTAAAGTTATCACTCTTAAGATGATATTTAATTTGAAGTTTTCAAGGACCTCCTGGATAATGGGATTTAGCTTTTAAATTCTTAGAGCTCTTTAGATAACATGATTCGATTAACACTCACAGATGTGCCCAGACTCCAAACTGGGACAGAAAATTTCTTTTGTTTTGTTTGTTTTGTTGTAATGGCAGGCGCCCACCTGGATAACGAGGGAATACAATTTAAGTTTTATCAATCAGGCTCCCACTTGGATAACAAAGGAATACAATTCAAGTTTTAGCAGTCAGGCGCCCACCTAGAGAACGAGGGAATTCGTTTCTCAATTTATTTTCAAGTTCACGTCATTGGCAGGCATCCACCTGGAGAATGAGGGAATTCATTTCAAGTTTCAAGTTGGTCGTAGGCGCCCACCTAGAGAACGAGGGAATTCATTTCAGAGTTACTTCAATTCGCAAATTTAAGAAGCATCGGGAGCCCGCCTGAAGAACAGGCTTCATTTTTCAGTTTCATATTGAAGATCAAGTAGAGATCCAAGGAAGATTCAAGACAAGAAGTAGATAGGATCTTGTATTTTTCTTTTACTTCTACTGTAATTGTTTCCATTTATATTCGATGTAATGGCAGGAACTGCGGACCGGAACCTCGACGGCACTTCACTCGGCTCTCCACATCGGTATACTCCATCGCTCTTCTCACTCCGAACTACACGTGGCTTGATTCCTTTATAGCCAAGGATATGTAGGCAGCTCAGATACCACGACTCGGTCACATTCTCTTTTCTTTAGTTTTTGTCTCTCTATATAAGGTCGGGTCAAAAAACATGTCTTGTTGTTCTTTGTCTGAAAACACTTTGTGTTTCCCGTCAAAGAGGGGCAGCTGTAGACATGTAATTTTTGACTCACGCATTAGAATCACCTCTAATAGTTCTAGTATTTTTAGGATATTTATTCGGGTTTATTTATATAGGATTTTACATTATTACTAATTTTAACTCTATTTTTAAAGCACAAAAAATCAAAAATACAAAAATAGTTTCATGTTTTATCTTATTTCTATTTAGTTTAGATTACTAATATTTTTGTAGCAATATATTTTTTTTACTATGATTTTTACTTTTATTTTTTGAATATAATAATTTAATATATTTTTTTTACTATGATTTTTACTTTTATTTTTTGAATATAATAATTTACATAAAATTGATATATATATATAGTGCATAGTATGATATATTTTACTTTAATCATAATTAATTTTAAATCATTTTTTTTATAAAAAAAGGTTGAGTTTTTAAAATTGATGGATTTAAAAGGTTATAGTCCCAAATTTTGGCCCAATTTCGGGTAAGAAGAGGCCCAAATCTGGGCAGCCCATCCCTTTCCCTTAACCCGCCAGAGATCCACCCAAATGACCCAACCCGCTCCATCTTCCTGATTAAATCTCGACCATCCATTCACCAAATCCAACGGTCCACCTTATTTCCCCACACCCAAATACAAACTCAGTTATATCACTCCAACCCCTAAACCTAAAGACTAAACCAACCACACCCTCTTCTCCCTCACACCTCCTGCTATCATAACCCAACCCAAACCTCACCATAAACGAACCCTCATGGTCCCCCCTTCCTCTCCTTTCTCTCTTTCACGTTATCAAGACCATAACGACCTCTGTCAGAAGAAGATATTCCATTTTACCCGTTTCTACGCGCTCTTGCTTCCCTTGGTTAGAATTCGGATTAATGGTAGACGTAGGATTTGAAGACTTTAAATCCTAGTTTTTCATTTGTCTTAGAACCATCCATAAAGAAGAACAAGAGGGGATTTTCATTTGGGGGCAGGGAATTTTCGGAATTTATTGAAGGGCAAATTCGGGTTTTTGGGGGGAATTTCTTGTTGAAGAAGGAGAAGCTTCGAGAGGGAGCTATATATTTGGGTCTGGACAGAGATGGGGGAGGTTTTTATTTCGGAGAAAATTAGGAAAAGAAGAAGGGCGAGGGTTTTCTGATTTTCATGTTCTTCTTTCCAATTTTCACTTCATTGGCGTACAAAAAGCTTAGAGCTCTCTATTAGTCTTTCTTTTGATTTTCAAAACAGAAAATACCAAAAAAAAATATCAGCTTCTGATTTGTTTAACAAGAAATGGAGTTTAGCTGAGGTCCGTCAACTGCTCGAGAGGTATTTGTTCGTGGTTCCTACCGCTGCTGTGTCGCTGGTTCGATTCCTGTTTGTCTGCTACTATTACTTCAAATTTCAGTGCCGAGTTCACTTGTATTCAATTTCAAACGAACTTAATTGAAGAATTTTGCAATTTCAGGTTCACCTCTCTCCTTCCTATTCTTGTTAATGGTCATTGAAACATGATAAAAGCCGTAGGTTTGTCAAATTTGGACAGTGTTTGAGTCGACTTAGAAAAGGGATGGGTTGAGGGATGATTTGCGCGAACATGTATGGGAGTTATACTTAAATGTTCTGGAATGCCTTTTGGCTCGGATTATTTGCCTTGTGACCTGAATGATTGATGTCCAATCGATTGTGAAATGGTGCAATTTAATATGTGTTCATGCTTGTCTCGATCGCTTTCATTGAATACTCGGGCTGCTGGTTTTGTTATGTGAATTAGCATATGAAAATAAGTGAATCATGCTTAGAGTCAAGTTATTCTGCCTGTCATATTGCATTTCACTCACTGATGTTGCAACTTACTGTTAATTTTGCTCGTCCTTGTTAGTTTCCCTATAATTCACATGTCTGCACGCACTTAAGAGTTATTGAATGTTAATCTGACTCTAACATACACTTCAACCTAGTGAGTTTGTTGATTAATGGCATCCCTGATTTGCATATTGAGATCATTTCCTCCATGAAAGGTATTCTTGCATGTTTCAGTCCATAACCCTTTTTTTTAAAACACATGGCATTTGGTGCTTTGCTTCTTTTGTTAACTAGAAGATCGATCGCATAGCTAAGGTCTAGGATGATTATTTCATTGCTCCCGAGTTTATTTTGTTGGCTTATTTGAGTTGAACCTGGATAATTGACAAAGTTGGAATATCTGCGATTGTGATTTAATGTTGAATCGCATTGAGTGTAATCAGATTACTAATGTTTAGATTCATTCATATCTGGTGATTTCTTATTGATGTGTCTATGTGCATCCAACTTCACTTGTAAACAACAAAAGGTTAGTATTCATGTTTTGCGGAGACCGTATTTGAACCAAGGAATTAGAAGCCCTGTTGTTGCCCTTTGCATAACTCAGGTGATGGTGATTCCGAATGCATTGGACTGCAAAGTCCTTCTGTTAAGATAATAGATTAGATCTTCATATAAAGGACCAATACATGTGTAGCTTTAGTGCATTAAACATGAATTGTTTCTCTCATTTTCTCTGTAGGGAGTTTATGCTTTGGTGAGGCCTAAGGCGTATATTTTAATGTGCTTGCTTGCATGTGATATCCTAGAATATTTTAATGTGTTTGTCTGCTTGTGATGTCCCAGATGGCCGAATGGTTTTATCAATTGCCCTTTCACGTTGGTTTGTTCCAATAGAAAACCATGTTCTTATGTTCTGTTGATGAGTCGGCGTCATGCGGGTGTTACATAAGTTTCAATTGAATTTAAGACAGGGTCCTTCATTTAAATGGTGTTAGTTGGGGTGCTGTGAGTGAGATCAACAAGACGTAGGTGGCTCTTATCATATTTCAAGCATACCAACTCTTCTTTATTCTATTTTGTTACTATCTTCTTTATTAGTTTATTGCCTCAGTGTTTGTTTGTCTTTCTGTATTATTTGGCCTTATGGAATTTGTTCAGTTGAATGATTGTTGGGCTGTGGGGGTAGGGAGATGCCGAAGCCCATTAGCAATTAATTTATTTCCCTGCTTTAGGTAACCGGCTCGGCCTAATAAAATGAAAAGTTAAAAACAAAACATGAGCATGAATCGAATTGTTTCTTTTACTTAGTTCTTTTGTTTAGTTCTTTTTATTTTCTTTATTGATGATATCATTCGTTAGGAGCATGTCTAGGCCGACTACAACTTGGTTAGGCAAGCCTTAGGATTTTTATTAGTTTCGAGGTGAGAGGTCATTCCCTTAGTTAAATTTGTCCGGGGAATGCCCCGAGGGATTTGTATATATTTTATTATTTCAGGGGTATGCCTCAAAATGAATGTAAATGGAAGCCAAAAGTAGAAACCTGTAGTATTTTTATTTTATCTTTATTTTTTTATTTAGGTGGGGATGACCTCGAGCCTCTTGTGTGTTTATTTTCCTTTTTCTGTGTTTTCTACCTCAATTGAATATTTTAAAATCCAACTTGATCATGTACGCAACCGTGACTTTCACGGGACTTGGGGAGTGCCTAACACCTTCTTCCCGAGTCAAATAAACCCCCTTACCCGAATCTCTGGTACAGACTTAATTTTAGAGTCTCGAGTGTTTTGAAAGGAAAAAATCATTTTTAGAAAAATGGTCACCTGACACACCGAAATCAAATATCAGGTGGCGACTCTGAGTTAATCCTTTTGAACACAAATTTTTGTCACTTTCTAATTTAAAATCCTTTTCAAGGTTTACTAAAATCTTTTTTATTAATTTAAGAGGGTTAGTGAGGGTTGTTTAAAAAGGAGTGTGACACCTCTAATAGGACTCTGTTCATGATAGCTTCTAGGTTGATTTTGACGATGAAGAAGTCATAACCTAGGTCGATTAGCATTAAGAGTTCAATAGGATTTCAAAGATGTGTGAGTTTTGCTTGCAGTAGCTAATGGGGAATTTTTCTCCCAAAAAGTTTTACTATTAGGGAGTATCTCCAGGGTAGGTATAGTCTGTCCTTGTTCTCCTTTGACAAAGGGATGGGGATATTCCCCATATTTAGTTCGAACATAGGAGGGGTGTGAGTTAGTTCATATGAAATAGTGGACATCAAATTCTTTTTTCCAGTAGGGTCTCTTTGAAAGAGTTTTTTTGAGAGGTGTCCTCATCCATCTCAATTTGAGAGGCAATTATAGGGGGATCCAGTGGTTCCGATGGTATTTTGGAGGATGGGTCCTCCGTCGGGGGTGGGGATGTGGCCATGTTAGTGGTATTTGGTTAGAGAGTAGAGAGAGTGTGGCTTTCTCTCTCTCAATTTCCCTGCGGCCTTTTATCAAGCGTTAGAGCAAATAACAAATATAATACCTATATATTTTTTTATTTATCTTATTTTACCGATAATGTAAGTGAATTTTTGCATGATTAATCCATATCATATAATATAAAGAGTCGATTACTTAAATGATCATTCAACTATCGAAAATTATTTAGTTAAGTCATATTTTTCGTTTTTAACTAAAAAATCATTTAATTATTCATGTAACACTCAGAAGGTCACTCAACCAGATTTCTCAAATTTTGATTGTCAAATACCAATTTTACCCTCTAAATTTTCAAGATTTATCTGTTTTTTTACTTTTTAAATATTATGATTTTTTCACTTTTTAATCTGCATTATGGTTTTACCTATAGAAAATATATATTTTATTTATAAAATTAAAAATAAAAAAGTAGTTTTATAGCTTATATAATGTCGGAATAATAGTAGGATTGAGCATAATTTTCAAATATATATATATATATATATATATATATATATATATTATAAAATACCTTTATTTTAAATAATTATTTTTTATATTGCGTGCATAGAATAAATATTGTACAACTTTTATTTTCTTTCATTCTCAATTTTGTAAATAATTTTTGAATTTTTGTTGTTACTATCAAAATTCTTATTACGAACAAATTATTCTATTATATTTTTAATACCATGCTCAATATTTTATTATTCCAACATTATACATGCTTAAATACAATTTTTAATTTTTTAGTTTATAAATAAAATATATTTATTCTATATTAAGTCCATAATATCAAATTACAAAGAAAAGAATTATATATTAAGAAGTTAAAAATAAAAATAAAAAGAAGATAAAAATTGATAATTTAGAGGGTAAAATAGGTATTTGGCAATAAAAGGTTTGAGAAATCTAGAAGAGTGACCTTCCGAGTGTTATAGACATAGTTAAGTGATTTTTTTGTTTCAAACAAAAGAAAAATGACTTTAGTAGGTAATTTCAGATAGTTGAGTGACCATTTGAGTAATGAACTCTAATATAAAGAACCACCTACTAATTTAATAGGAACACGAAATACTACTTGGCTAAAAACCATTAATAGTGTGAGCATTTTCTGTCACGATCTGGAATTCCCACCTTCAGGACAGTGATGCCGCCTAACATTTCACTTGTTAGGCAAACCAACGTTAGAGAATTCACAAAAACAACTTTAGCCAATTTTTAATAACAGAATTAATTAAACTAAATAGAAGCTAAACAGAGTTTGCAAAATATTATAAAACCCAAAATATCTGAAACATTTAGGATCTGGAGTCACAACTCACGAGCTACTACGATTTGCTACAAACAGAGTCTGAAAGATAATACATTGTTCTGAAGGAAAAGGAAGAGTGAAATAACAAGACTAGGAATAGGACTCCAGGGTTTGCGGATGCCATCAGATCTGCCTTGGTCTCCCGATAATCAAGTCCAGCTGCTAACCTCGTGGTCAGCTAGGGCCGATACCGAAATCTGCACAGAAGTGCAGTGTAGTATCAGTACAATCGAACCCATGTACTGATAAGTGTCGAGCCTAACCTCGACGAAGTAGTGGCGATGGTAGGACAAGACACCATAAAACAAACCTGTACAATATAACAATGTATATGCCAATAACAACGATAAAATAAACAAGACAGGTGATATTGGGAGGGGGAACATGCTGAGGGGATCTCAAGATAAAGGGTCACAACAAAATCTAGAACTTTGATCAACCAATATAATTAGAACGGATAAGGATAAGTAATCACAGTAAAAGAAAGTACACCGCATCACCCTTCGTGTTTTTACTCTCATCCTCACCATATGAATCACATAGGAAAGGCACGGCATTACCCTTCGTGTATTAACTCTCTCATAACATGGCACGACATCAACCTTCGTCCATTAACACTCATAATATGGCATAATATCACCCTTCATGCATTACCACTCACATAACATGGCTAAACATCACCCTTCGTGCATTAACACTCACAATATAACACGTCATCACCCTTCGTGCATTAACACTCACATAACATGGCACAACATCACCCTTCGTGCATTAACACTCTCTCTCACCAAAACAATGAACAATAACAATAGGGAGATAGAAATATCAAGAACAAGTCTTACTTCAACAATTGGTTCCACAATACCAACTTCAACTTTGAATCAATACTCAAACAATACCAAAAATCGTAAATACGATAAAAACATTCAATGTGATGATAAACTAGTCTAAACATGGGTAATATGATCACGAAAAACTACAATTTCATGAATAAGACTCACTCGCAAGCAATGACTCGACAACAATGCATAGGTACTCGTCATCTCACCTATATATTGTACTTAACATTTAAACACGTAGCAAATAGGCAAATAAGACCTAATTCCTCAAGCCAAGGTTAACCACGATACTTACCTCATTCCAACGACCAAACTTATAGCTCAACCACAACTTTTCCCTTCAAACAAGCCTCAAGACCAATAGAATCTAGCAAATTACCAACCAAACGATTCAATTTAAGCCTTAGGAACTACCTACGATTGCAAAGAATTCAATTTTGGAGATTTTTTGAAAAAGTCAACAAAAGTCAATACCCGGTCCCGTTTGATCCAAACCCGAAATTCGGACCAAAAATCGATTACTCATTTACCCCCGAGCCCGCAAATGTAATTGGTTTTGGAATCCGACCTCAATTTGAGGTCTAAATTTCCAATTTATCAAATCCCTAGTTTCTACCCAAAAATGCCAGTTCCACCATTAAAATCTTAGATTTTAGGTTGAAATCTTGTAAAATAAAGTGAAAGATTGAAAGAAACTAGTTTAGAATCACTTACCTATGATTTGGGGGAAGAAAAGGTCTTTGGAAAATCGCCTATTGTGTTTTAGGTTTTGAATGAAAATTTGAAGAATGAGAGAAAAATCCCGTCTAAGTTTCTTTTCATCAGCTGCAGATGTTGCATCTGCGACCTAAATGCGAAGGAAGCATCACAAATGCGAACCCCTTCTCATTTCTGCATAGTTCGCAAATGCGAGAAAATGTTCGCAAATGCGAACACTGGATGACCGCAAATGCGACACAATCGTCACAAATGCGAAGACTACCCTCCCCAGACCAACTTTGCAATGCGAAGTGTGTTTCGCAATTGCGAAACCTGTGTGGCCCAGCTTCTCTTCGCATTTACGATGAGAAGATCGCAAATGCGAATCTCTCAGAGATCGCAATTGCGATGCCTGATCTCGCAAATGCGAGATCAGAGTCCTTCAACAAGATCTGTTACACCAGCAAATTTTTTCAAGATCAAATCACTCTGTAGCCTACCCGAAACTCACGCGAGCCCTCGGGGCTCCAAATCAAACATGCACACAAGTCTAAAAATATCATACGAACTTGCTCACGTGATCAAATCGCCAAAATAATACCTAGAACTACGAATTTAGCACCAAATCAAATGAAATTTTGAAGAACACTTTAAAATTTCAATTTTCTCAACCGAACGTCCGAATCACGTCAAACCAACTCTGTTTCTCACCAAATTTTACAGACAAGTCATGAATAGAGTATTGGATTATACCCGGTTCTGAAACTAAAATATGGACAACGATATCCAAAAGTCAAACCTTGGTCAAACACTTCCATTTCATTAAGCCTTTAACTTTTAAATTTCAATAAAGTCAGATATCTCGGGCTAGGAACTTCTGATTTCGATTTTTGGTATACACCCAAGTCCTAAATCACGATACGAATCTACAGGGACCGTCAAAATACGAATCCGAGTCTGTTTACAAAAAAATATTGACCAAAGTCAACTCAAAAAAAGTTTTTAGGCAAAATTTCTTATTTTCATCAACTTTTAACGTAAAAGCTTTCCGGAAACACGTTCGGACTGCACACGCAAATCAAGGAGGGTAAAAATGAGATTTTTAAGGGTTAAATGCGCAGAATTGTGTTTTAAAACACGAGATGACCTTTCGGGTCATCACATTTTCACTCGGTATACGCTAGGGGTGGGCATCGGTCGGTTCGGTTCGATTGTGAATATTATCGGTTTGACATATCAGTTTATAAATATGCAAAACCGATAAAAAATTGATTATTGGTTATTGGTTAATCGGTTTCAACCGTTATCGGTTCGGTTATCAGTTTACCCGATAAAATAACTCAATCTAGATCAAAACTTCTTCGTAAGCTCGCAATTGAAGATTTTCTTACTGTTTTAGTCCTTTAGACATAATATGTCAAAATGTAGCTCGTTAAGAATGGAACAACAAATAACAAACAACCACAACCATAGAATAAGCTCGGCGACAGTAACTTGAATTAGCCAAAAACATATAATAATGATATACTAATAACAATTAGTAGCAATAGAATTCAATTCATTACCTCCATGTATTGCAATGGAATATCAGCAGCAAGTTGTGTCACTGCACTGACTCCTCCTATCCTACTCATGTTCAGTATCTTTTTAATACAAAATTATTTACTGGACAGATACAGTAATGAGAACTGACAAGAAGAAAAAAGATATTCAACAGTGTTTGAAACTCCAAACACTATAGAAAACAATAATAATAGTATACATAGTACTTAAATAATAGTTATCCAAAATTAAGAAACTAAAATAAAAATCGTAAAATATGAGCACAAAATAAAGAATATTTAATAGTCAAAAATCCCTATATAAGGATGAATTTTGTTATAGAAACCTATTGTATAAGACTTACGCTAGGAGTAAGGTCTCTGAATATGAAGACTTTAAGATAATGAACTGAAAAGTGCGGCTGAGAGGGTATATGAGAGAATGAAATCCTAGATGTGTGTATATATTTAACGGTAAAGTCGTAATTTTATTAATTCTTATTGAGTTATTGGTGAATCCATTAACAAAATTGACAAACCGAGACCCGAATCGGTAATCCAATAGTAAAAAAATTCTAAATCGTTAATCCAACAACCCGATCATATCGATAATCCAATAAGCTTTTTTTGGTTCGGGCTATCGGTTTTACCCGATATATGCCCAACCCAAATATACGCTGCAATATATACACAAACTTAACAAGAACTTAAAGAATGATAAATTTAAGAGGATAATAATTAAAAACAATTACGCAGGAAATAAAATTTATATGTGTTGCGTCATAAATGTCGTCAATTAGGATGAAGTTTAGTGAGGCGGAAAAAGATAAAAAAACGATTACTAAAGCATAAGCAAAACAGCTGACTTTTTGGTGTTTGCAAGCAAATGAGTAAATGCTTAATGCTGTCCGCTTTTGACTCATTGAGGATATACCCCTTTTACCTCTTCAATCTTTTTGTCAGCTTAACAACAGCTTTGGTCTCTTCTATCTCTGTCTTCTCACTTGTTCAATAATAAAAATATATATAGACAAGGACCCCCTTTAGCTTAGACGCTTGTCTCAACAATATTTCTTCATAGGAGTAGTTTCATTATGTTCTATAAAGACATATAGCTAGAGAAAAAAAAGCAAGAAAAAGCAGAAAACCAATTGTAGTCCTTTTTCCTTTAATTTGTATAGAATGGGAAGGCCGCCTTGCTGTGAAAAAACTGGGGTAAAGAAAGGACCATGGACACCAGAAGAAGATATCATTTTGGTTTCATACATTCAAGAGCATGGTCCTGGAAACTGGAGAGCTGTTCCCACTAATACTGGTAATTTTTTTTTATTTGGGGTTGGTTGGTATCATTAAATATGTGTAATTAATTTTCTGCAACTCTTCTTGAATGAATATATGCCATTTGATCAGACTTTTTTCCGTCCATGATCAGTAATTGATAATCACTGTCCTCTTCATCTTTTTTTTTTCAGGCTTGCTAAGATGCAGCAAAAGCTGTAGACTGCGATGGACTAATTATCTCCGTCCAGGGATTAAACGTGGAAATTTCACAGAACATGAAGAGAAGATGATTATTCACCTCCAAGCTCTTCTCGGGAATAGGTAAAAAAAATTATCATCTGTTTATTTTTTGTTTTTTCGTTTTTAGGGTTAGATCAAGAAAAACAAATTCTCATGTTTCCAACTACAACCAGAATATCTTAATCAAGATATATATAGTCTAGTGGTATCAGTAAACAATTTTAGCACATGATGTGTGGTTTGATTTTGACTACCTAATTTTTCATTTTCATTCCTAAATCTCTTATTTTTAATTTAATTTGTAGTGCTCGGGGTTAATTAGATCTTTTTTTTTTTTTTGAAACTAAGATTTGAGTGTGCTTTTTTTGGTGTATGTAGATGGGCAGCCATAGCTTCATACCTTCCACAAAGAACAGACAATGATATAAAGAATTACTGGAATACTCATTTGAAAAAGAAGCTTAACAAGAAACTTGAAGGCCATGATCAAGAGGGAAAATCATCATCATCTTCCTCATCTCAATCAAAAATCTCAAAAGGACAATGGGAAAGAAGGCTTCAAACAGACATTCACATGGCTAAACAAGCTCTTTGTGAAGCTTTGTCACTTGACACTACTCCTTCAACTGGAGATTCTCCAAATAATAATAATAATTCCAGTCCTAATCTTCCTGTGCAAGAACCAATCCAAACATCTACTACCTATGCATCCAGTGCTGATAATATTGCTAAGTTGCTTCAAAATTGGATGAAAAATTCACCCAAATCATCTTCTCAAAGTCGATCTACTTCAAAAATGTGGTCCTTCAACTATCCATCAATCGCTGCGGTTTCGAGTTCTAGCCCTAGCGAAGGAACCATAAATAATGCAACAACTGCACACGAAGGTTTGGACTCGCTCTTTAATTTTAATTCATCAAATAATTCGGATGTGTCACAATCCATGTCGGTCGATGAGGGTGGTAATTTTACACCTGAGAATAATAATGCTGCAATTTTCCAAGTTGAAAGCAAGCAAAATTTCAAGGCAGAAATGAATGGAAGTTTTCATCAAGAGGAAAGCAAGCCAAATTTGGAGACACAAGTGCCTTTAACTTTTCTGGAAAAGTGGCTGCTTGATGATAATGCTAATGCACAAGCACAAGAAGAGCTAATGGGAATTGGAATGGGAATGACCTTAGGTGAAACTGCTGATTTGTTTTGAAGAAATAAAGAACAAGGATAGTGGTAAATATTTCTTGAAAACAACTTAGCAGTTTTAACTTCTTTTGGGTCTTGTAGTTGTTACTTGTTAGGATTTGGACTCCATAGGTTTTAATATTTACTTTATAGCCTGAGCTGATTTAAACTCTGATATTTGCTAAGAGCATAAAGTGTATATTCCATGTAATCTTAAACCTCTCTGCATATGTATTAGATAGGAATAATGAACCCTGCCCACTCTTTTAAGAGCTTCAATTGTTTGTAATTTGGGGTCAATTTTTGTGTATTATCTGAAAATTCTGACTATGCTTCCAAGTTCCAGCTTGAACAAAAATTGTTAAATGGATAATGGTATTCAAGCAAAATTGACAAGTCCTCTAGGCTGTTAATTTTATTACATAAGTACTCCATTTCTTTCTTTTTTCCTCCTTTGTATTGGCTATTAATTAATTATTCTTCTGCCACTCCTTCGGTTCTTTAGATTTCAATTATACGATGAAGTCACATCCTGGCTTCACCTCATGTCATTAATAGGCAGCTTATCTTCCCCACATAATGAGAATGCACCGAGCAATTAGGTTTCGTCTTTGACTTTTTATCTTCTGATTTCTCAAATCTTGTCGGTAACGCCATATTTAGTAAAGGATTTAACTTACATACATCATAATTTTTTTACACTATCACTATGTTTTAACTTGTTATATATAACATGTTATGTCTTATTTTCTAGATTATAAATTTTACTTATTATAGATAATCAATTTAAAAATCTTTTAGTATGTAATTTGATAATTTTCTTATAATGTTAGTGTATTTAAGTTAAACTCCAAAGTTAAAATTATTTGATGAGGTAGTCTACTTGAGCTCTGGTAGCCATTAATCCTTTTGCATAGAAGTTTAGTCCCTAAGACTATAATGAATTGTATGTGAGTAAATCACATTCAATGAAAGAAGATGTGGGTCAGAGAGGCATTTAATCCTGAGTGACTGATAAGCAAGTCAATGTCTTACGGTCTATAGCAATTCTAGGAGTAGTATTATTGATTGTTTGCTTTTTCTTCCAACGTTAAAATCTTGTAAGAAAAAGTGTAACTTCGGTAAGGAAGAGAGTTAAGTCTACTTTTTGCATTCTCCAATGGTAATTAATACAGCAGTAACTAGTACTACTAGTTCTTTTAATTTTAGTTCTATAAAGGAAGTATTTGGGACAGCTCTTTTAAACCTATTTAATACTATCTTTTTTGCCAAACTTTTAAAATCAGTTTATTTCGAAAAATATATTTTTTTAAAAAGTAATTTTCACTTTTTGGTAAAAGAATTATTTGTGTTTGGATAATTAATTTGAAAAGTACTTTTGAGTAGACTAAACTTTTAAAAAGCACTTTTAGATAGGGGTGTTCATTGTTCGGTTCAGATCGGTTTTTTCTAAAAATAAACCAAATCAAGTAAGTCAGTTCTACAAATATTGGAACCAAACCAATTAAGTCGGTTTTTTATCGATTCAGTTTTGTCGGTTTTTATCAGCTTTTTTCTTAAATATGAGACATACACTACCAAACACATATTCCAGCGACTAAATTTTCAACGTAACACTACCAAATCAATTTCTCTTTGAGAAATCTATCATTTACTAAGATATATTGATGATAATTGAATCAAATAGTGATGAATAATTTAAGTACTCAATTAAAAATCGATTATTTTTAACATGAAATAAATTCTTGTACTTAGCAAAAGAAAACTACCAATCAAACTAGAATGTAAAGACAAAGAATTAGATTATTAAAATAGCAAAGAACTAGACTAAAAATACAAACGACTAATATGTACCATAAAATTTTAGAAACGACTATATATATAATTCTGAATTTTATGTGTGTGTAAAAATAAATTTAAATACTTCTATAATCGGTGTGATTTGATTTTTTTAGTTATTTTTTAATTAAAATCAAAATCAAACCAAATTTAATAGATTATTAAAATTCAAAATCAAAACCAAACCAAATCTAATAAGTATCGGTTTTTATAGTCTATTTGGTTCGATTTTTTAGATTTATGAACATCCCTACTTCTAGGTATATTTTTCTCAAAATGCTTTTTAAATAAAAGTGCTTTTGTGAGGAACTACTTTTATTTGCTTCTCAAAAACCGATTCTGCTTCTATTCAAAATCATTTTTTTTCTTTTAAAAAGTTGGTCAAACACCTTAACTTTGAAAAAAATACTTTTGACCAAAAAAATTTAGCCAAACAAGCTATAAGATTCATAGCATATTTGGCCAACCTTCTAAAATTAGCTTATTTTGAGAAGTGCTTTTCTCAAAAGTACTTCTCAAAAAATTAAAGTGCTTTTGGTGAGAAGCAGTTTGTGTTTGACTAATTAATTTAAAAAATACTTTTGAGTAGTAATTAGTGTTTGTCCAATCTTTTGAAAAATGCTTCTAAGTATATTTTTTTCAAAAGTGTTTCTCAAAAAAGTGCTTTTGAGAAAAACTATTTTTTTCTGCTTTTCAAAAACTACTTCTAATTTTCCTCGAAAGCATTTTTTTTTCTACCTAAAAACTTGGCTAAACACCTCAATTTTTGACCAAAAACACTTTTTGTCAAAAAAAGCACTCTTCGCCCCCAAAAAAAAAGTTTGGCCAAAACGGGCTATCAATCTACTTGTGCTTTCTTTCAAAAAAGAAAACACTACTTGTGCTTTCTTGACTCTTTATAGGATCTTCATTTGAACAATAGCTTACTTACGTATAAAAAGTTTAGCGAGTGAAGATACTAACTTTTTAATCTAGTTATTCATAATTGGGAAGAATATCGGAAATTCGTCTTTTTGGTTCATTTTTGAAGACTTGTTATATGGTCATCAATGGTGGAATTGCAGTAAGATAATTTTCGGTAAAGTACTACCGACAATAATGTATCCGATAATATATTTGTTCATTAAGCTCAAAAAAATATAGGTCGAAAATTACTCTAAATCTTCTTTTTTGTTTTTTCTTTCTAGATTGTCACTCCGCTGAGCCGATTTTTCTAAAATAGGTTGTAAAATAATATAAGTATTAGAATTTGAATTATAGCCTACAAATAAGAAAGAGAATAACTAAATTCCCCACCGCGGAACTGTATTACTTTCTACCAACGAAACCACAATTAGCTAATGCCATGGTTAAGTGACAAATTAAAGCACGAATATGTATTAATTAAATATTTACCGCTATGTTGGAAAAGCCAATCGAATAGCTAGGGAGATACAAAAAAAGAGAGCTAGAGGAGGTACACATTAAACATAGGTCGAGTGAGTTTAAAAGAAAACAATATTAGAGAAAGACTTAAGGAAATACGCCAGGAACAACACAGGCATTGATCATGACAGTAAGTCTCTATACTCTGTAACACGAAATTAGAATCATAGAAGTAAAGCAATATAAGATTATTTGTAATCAATTTACTATAGTTTTGTCACTTAACCTTCATGTGACTTTCTCCTAATAAAACAAAGGCATCGTAAAGATATGGTAGTCTGGAGAAATAAAAAGATAGGATTCAATGAGTACAATATAAAAATCAGTCTTCAATCAAGTTGGATACGTGTTTAGTGCGAAATCAAAGCATTGATTTCATTTATCGGTAGTCTCTTGAATTTACTTTGAAATTTTGAATTCTTGATGCGAAATTTAACTTCGAACAATTTAAAAAGTTGTTTACTGTTGTTTATATGTCAATGTTACAGAACACAAATATATGGGGCATGCGAACTGTGAATCCATGATCTCTCCGTCAAACTAGATATTTTATATATATATTTTTTAGCATTAGTTTAATATTATCTGCTAGCACCCATTTTGCAAATAGGCCAAATGGGCACTTGGTTAAATGTTAAGTTATTTATCTAGAGAAGCAGAGATCAAATCTTACTTAATAAATTTTTTCTTCCTTTCTTTAACGATGTACCCATATTATAAAAGTATTATGATGCTACAAAATTCCCGAAGGAACTTTAGCGTTGGATGAACGGAGCGAGTAAAGATCATTACATTTACACTCCAAATTAAATTAAAGTACCAAATGATTTAGAGAAGCAAAATATCATAAATTCAGCTGAAAATGACTCATTTAATTTCCTTTAACAAGGGTAACAAGAGCTAAAGATCTTTTGTTTCTAATTACGTGACTTTGCTGATTCGACAAAGTCTAACACAATGGTTTTTCAAATTCTTTTAAGTCTTCAAGCGTGAAGGTTAATTAATTTAATATCCTTTTTAAGTTGAGTTTAATTATTGGTGAATGTTCTTAATTAAGCAGCATATATACGGCAATGATAAAAGGGGGAAAAAAAGAATTGTACTTCTTTTGGGTGGCGTTTGACTAAAACAATGTATTCCATGCAAGTCCGCAACCATAATAACATGTACCTTCATTGTGAAGTTAAGCAGTTGACAAAGGTTGACTTTGGTCGGGTATAATATATGGGTCAAAATCTGACCATAGTGGTCGACCAAGTTGGGATCTCGTCCAGGTGGCGAAATAGCGAAGGACACCACGACCAACCTTGGGGTCAAATAAACGACAGCGTATGTCAAGTCATTATTGTACTCGAGTAATGACAAAAAGGACTGTCGTAGAAGATCATGTTGGTCAAAGACCACTGAGTAAAAGTTACAGGAGCTATATATAGAGAGGAGGGAATCTCTAGAAAAAGGGGGCTTCATTTTTCCTCTCTACTCTTACAATTCTTTTTTCTGCTTAGAATGTAAATCCATTTTTCTCATATTGGAGATAAGATTATGGCATCAATAAATCTGAGATGTTCCCACCTTTCATTATTTCTCGCTATATACTCTTAGATCTAAAGTTGATTATGCTTGGCTAAGATTTACCTTCCTTATTATTGATAATTAAAGTTGGCAAAAGAGACTAAAACTTTTTGTTCAAACAATTGACGCCATTTGTGGGGATTTCTTAACCAAATTTTCTAGTCTTCTTCAGATCCAAAACCGGTGAAATATAATCGCCCACCAGAAAGAGTGGTAAGTAAACCTCACATGCTAATATATATCATGATGCTACATAATCTCAGTCGTTACAACCAAAATCCACGCAAAGCCCACAAGAAGAGACGACACCTGCTGCGTAATCCTATAAAAGAATGGACACATCCTGCCCTACTCGGACATCCCACCCCACACACCGAATGATCCATGAACAAGTTAAGGCGAACCCAACCCACGCGGAGCTAGGGCAATTTTTTTAAAAAAAGGAGAGATAAATACAACCGTCGAATCTAAAAACCACCATTCCATCAACCACTTGAACGCCAGGCAGAGCGAGCAACGCTATAAGGCTACCCTAGTTCACTGACTCATTGGATCGAGGTAAGGAAAATCTCATTTTGGTTTAACTTCTGTTGTTTGCTTAAACAGGAACACAAGCGTCGCATGGGCAAGCGAGCAAAGGAGCATTCCTACTAGAGAATAGAAGGAAAACTACTACATAATAACTAGAATATCGCCCATCTCAGACACTTCAACTTCTGGAAAATGACGTCCCTTAAGTCATACTCCCTTTCCCTCACCCAGGTGTTGTCCCAATTGGGTTTTCTCGATGCGGTTTTGAACGATGCGATGAAGGGGACGCCACCAAGTTTAGGAGATAATTCATCGCCCCGCCTACCGACGAGCTCTCCAGGCCGGACGATGAAGGGACTAGACACGAAAATTCCAATATATGCATGAAACGAACGTTAGCAAAATAGCAATGTTTTATACTCTCCGACATCACACTCTCTAATGCGAACGAAATTAAGCAAACTGGGACTCACCCAGTGAATGCAGGAATTAAGAACTAGGACTCACCCAGGAAACACAAAGGTTAAGCTAAATTGGGACTCCCCCAGAGGACACCCGAAACTCTCAAAAAAACTGGGACTCATAACGGGTTAACATTTCGACGTCAGCTCGAAATAATACCCCTACGGCCAAGGGCCATTTCTAAAGAGAAGAGTTCGACTTCGTTCGAATCACAACGGCTTAACATTTCGACGTCAGCTCAAAATAACACCCCTATGGCCAAGGGCCATCGCCAAAGAGATTAGTTCGACTTCGTTTGAATCACAACGGGTTAACATTTCGACGTCATCTTGAAATAACACCCCTAGGGCCAAGGGCCATCGCCAAAAGAAAAATTCGACCTCTCTTGAATTGCAAGGGGTTAACATTTCGACCAGCTCGAAATAACGCCCCTACGGCCAAAGGCCATCGCCAAAATGAAAAATTCGACCTCGCTCGAATTGCAACTGGTTAACATTTTGACCAGCTCGAAATAATACCCCTACGACCAAGAGTCATCGCCAAAGTGAAAAATTCGATCTCATTCGAATTGTAACGGGATAATATTTCGATGCTAGCTCGAAATAACATCCCTATGGCAAAAGGCCATCGTAAAAGGAAAAGTTCGACCTCGCTCGAACTCAATAACGCCTTTGCAGCTATCAGTCATCGTCGTACACTTTTTCTTCTACTTAGTAAAGGATTGATTTCGGTATAAACTCCAAGTTCGACCTCGCTCGAATATATATATAAAAAAGGAAGCGACTTTGCCCGAACCAACGATAGTTTGATCCCACTCGAACGACTCAAGTCAAGGCTAACTTCATCTAAAACAACAAATCCATTATATAACCTCGTTTGAGTCAAGGGCGAATCTTCTTAAAGCAATAAGTCACAAGTCGATCTCACCCAAATAGGAGAATCAAATGAAACTCCATTCGGACTCACACGATGAAATTCTACTCAGTCTAGTTAAAATTGGCTTCCCTAAAAAATCAGGAATTCACTATACGGAAATCCGAAAGTTTATGCCAAAGATATGCAAAGCAAAAGGAAGGGGGAGAAATCCAAAGGACGTACAATGACGAAAACCCCTTTTATTTAAACAATTACGCAAATGGCCGCAGATTACACATGGCTAAAACCGATTCATGTAACGACCCGGTCGGTCGTTTCATGAGTTACCGCTCTGTTTCAACCATTTCTGCTTCTTATTGTCTTGTTCAACTGTATTATGTGTTACTGGGTTAGTTGACTCGGGTTCAGAGTGGTTTTGGAGAGGTTTGAGACACTTAGTCTCTTTTTAGTAGGCTTAAGTTGGAAAAGTCAACCGGTTGTTGACTTATGGGAAAAAGGACTCGGATTTGAATTTCGATGGTTTGGATGGCTTTGGGAGGTGATTTGGGAGTTAGGAGCATGATCAGAATGGGTTTTGGAGCTCTGGAGTAGATTTAGGCTTGAATTGCGAAATTGGATTTTTGGCGTTTTCCGGTTGATAGGTGAGATTTTGATATATGGGTCGGAATGGAATTACGGAAGTTGCAGCAGGTTTGTAGTTGCAAATTTGATGTGTTTCCAAAATATCAGGTCATTCGGACGAGGTTTGATAGACTTTTTGATCAAAAGCGGAATTCGGAAGATTTTAGAAACTTAGGCTTGAATCCGATGTTATTTGGTTGATTCGATGTTGTTTGAGGTGTTTTGAAGTTTGGTATAAGTTTGGATAGTGGTATATGACTTGTTCATGCTACTAGTTGAGGCCCCGGGGGCCTCGGGGTGATTTTGGATGGTGCACGAGAAGTTTGGAGTTAGGAATTTGCAACTGAAGCTACTGAGTTTCTGTCATAACCGCACCTGCGGCTTGGGGACTGCAGGTGCAAGCCCACAAAAGCGGAAGTGAAGTCGCAGATGTAGCCAATAGAGGGAAAGGCTGGAGCCGCAGAAGCGGAACTTTTGGCGCACCTGCGATGGCGTAGGTGCGAGAATATGATCGCATGTATGGTGGCTGGGTGGATAAGTGAAATCCGCAGATGCGCACCAGGGACAACATGTGCGATAATTGGACCGCAGATGCAGTTTTGCTGGGTCAGAACATATATATTTCACCCTTCACGAATTTGAGTTATTTTTTATAACATTCCAAACGGGAAGAAGCTTTGGAGAGCTAATTGAAGGGAGAATTCAAGAGGGTTTCTTAAAGGTAAGGTCATTGGTCCTTAAACTCATTTTATGATGATTTTTAAGGTTGTAAGCTTGGAATCTATGGGAAAATCAGTGTCAAATTGGGGGTTAGGGATTGGAAAATTGGAGATCTAAAATTAGGGATTTGAGGGGTCATTTGTGGGTGGATTTTGGTACATTTGATATGAATGAATTCGTAGGGGAATAAGGATTTCATTGATGTAAATTTTGTCGGATTCCGAGACGTGGGCCTTGGGGTCGGGTTTGGTCAATTTCAGGATTTGTGGTGTAATTTGATTATTTTCGAGTGGGCTTTGTTCCCTTAGCATATTTTGATGGTTATATACTGATTTTGGTTAGATTCGGGACATTTGGAGGTCGAATCGAGAGAAAAGGTGTCGCGGGCTAGAGTTTGGCTTGGCTTGAGGTAAGTAACGCTTCCAAACTTGGTTCTGAGGGTTTGAAGCCCCGAACTGTGTATTCTATGATTACTATTGAGCTGACGCAATGCCAAGTGATGGGCGTGTGGGAGTACACCATAAGAAATGCGGCTTGGATCATTCCCTGGCACCGCTTAGTGACTCTTTTATGTGGTTATTTGTGTTGTAATTATGTGATTAAGTTGATAAGCTGCAAATCATGCTAAATATCATGTCAAGGCTTCACGCCAATATTGTTGAGACCCGAGAGGTCGTTTCTTGCTATCATGTTATTAGCTTCATTTATAATCTATACTCAGTCCTATTCATGCATAGTATATCATGCCTCAGTCTCGATTATTGCTACTTGACATATCATATCATTGTCGAGCTTGTATCATGACATTTTAGCCCGTGTGTGTGAGACTGAAGAGCATTGACTGAGTGAGGCCGAGAGCCGGATATTGATTAACAGTATGGGATCAGGTTGCACGCCGCAGCAAGATATTGATCATGCCTTCGATGTCATTGATATAACGCTTGGGCTTAGAAAAGCCCCTTCGGAGTCTTTACACCCCCAGTGAGCGCAATAGTTGATGATATTAAGGGATGGATCTTCCCTGGACATAGATCTTGTTTGAAGTATTGGTGTGGAGATGGATCTTCTGCATGAGGCTAGATTGGCCTGTTTTTCCTCGGTACTGGTTGACTTATAGCCTATGATGTACGTACATTCCGGGATGGATCTTCCTTGGGCCGAGTAGGCCATATATAGTACAGAGTGGTTGAGCACTATGAGTGGAGGTATCATACGTGACATTGATCATGCTATCTATGCATTAGTACTTAGAGTTTCCTGAGTTTTATACTCTGTGTTGTTCATACTGTGTTTAGTTATTTCTGAGAAACTACATGAACTGTAAGCATGCCTACTTTTCCGTACAATTATCTATTGCAAACTGTATGAGGTTTGGTTCGTCACTACCATCAGTCCATAGTTTAGACTTGTTACTTACTGAGTTGGTGTACTCATGTTACCCCCTACACCCCTGTGTGCAGATCCAGGTATCTCGGGGCACGGTAGTGGTTGCTAATCTTTTCAGTTAAGGACTTTCTGTGGAGATTGCGAGGTAGCTACTTGGCGACCGCGATTCCGCCTTCTCCTTCCTTATCTTCCTTATAGTACTTTTATTCAGACATTCTCAGACTATGTAGTCTTATATATTTTAGACAGTTGTAGTATGTTGCTCGTGATTTAGTGGCACCCGAGTTCGGGATTATGTACTTCTTTCCGCTGGATTTGAATTCTATTTTTATCTTATTAGATTTCTATTTAAAATATGATTTTTCTAAGTCTTAAATTGGAAAATGGAGTGATTGGGTAATAAGTGGCTGGCCTAGTATCATGATAGGCGCCATCACGATGTGGTTAGATTTTGGATCGTGACATGTTGGTATCAGAGCCTAGGTTACATAGGTCTCAAGAGTTATGAGCGAGTTTTGTAGAGTCTTACAGATCGGTACGGAGATGTCTGTATTTATCCTCGGGATGTTGCAGAACCTTTAGGAAAAACTTCATATTCTTGAATTCTATCATGCGAATCTGTTGATCCGAGTACTAAACTTTTATTATTCGATTATCCCATAAATGGTGAGGACACGTGCTATCGTTCAGGATGGACGACCACCGGTACCACCAGTTGGGGACTCTAGAGGCCGAGGACGCGGTCGAGGCCGTAGTAGGGGCAGGGGCATGGCCCGCACAGTAGCTAGGGAAACACTTTCAGATCCACCCCCCGCCCCAGTTCATGATCAGGCTCTAGATGGGGATGCTCTAGCAGCACCAGCTCATGCACCGACTGTGCTTATTGTTATTCTGGGTCTTTAGGAGACTTTAGCTCAGATTCTGACTGTGTGCACCAGTCTTGATCAGGCAGTCGCAATTTATACTACAACAACTACTTCTCAGGATGGGGGAGACACTCAAACTCCTGCCGCCCGTACACCTGAGCAGGTTGTTCAGGAACTCCGAAAACCGGAGGCACCAATAGCCTAGCCGGTTGCACCTGCTCAGGATTTTGTGGTTCCAGTTATGCCTGATGACGAGCAACATTGATTGGAGAGGTTTGGATACTTCATCCTTCGGCTTTTAGTGGTGCAGAGGGCAATGATGCCCATGATTTCTTAGATAAGAGTCAGAGGATGTTGCGTACAACGGGTATTTTGGATACTAGTGGGGTCTTATTTACCACATTTCAGTTTTCTGTGGCTGCCTTCACCTGGTGGGAGGCTTATGAGAGGCATAGGCCTATTGGTGCACCACCCCTTAGCTGGCATCGGTTCTCGATTCTCTTCTTAGAGAAGTATGAACCGCATTCCCGTAGGGAGGAGCTGCGCAGGGAGTTCGAGTAGCTGTGTCAGGAGGGCATGTCTGTGATGCAGTATAAGATGAGGTTCTTCGAGTTGGCCCGTCATGCCATCTGGCTAGTTCTCACAGATAGGGAAAGGATCAGGAGGTTCATTGACGACCTCAACTATCAGCTACAGATTTTTCTAACCAGAGAGAGAGAGAGAGTATCTGGAGCTTCTTATGAGGAGGTGGTTGATATTGCTAGAGAGATTGACTCAGTTCGTCGCTATGAGTGAGAGGAGAGGGAGGGAAAGAGGCCTCGAGGATATGGTAGTTTTGGGGGTTCTTCTTCGGGAGACCAGTTTTAGCACGGCAGAGGCCGTTCATTCAGGCATGCTCAGCCAGCCCGTTTAGGTCACCGTGGTGGGTCATCTGGCCATGGTTCTCACAGTTCACATCAGGGTCACTCATCTCTCAGTGCCCTTCTAGCTCAGAGTTCGACTCAATTACCATCAGTTCAGGGCTAATCTATGCCTGGTTCTTCTAGTGGGCATCCGGTGTGCGGGGCTCCCTTCAGTCCCCATCGCCACTTGCTGCGAGGGGTTGCTTTGAGTCTGGAGATTTGGGTCATATGAAGAGGTTTTGTTCTCGTCTTACAGGACGTTCATCCCAACAGAGGAGTCAGCCTTCGACTTTCGCACTAGTTACTTCCCTACCCGCCCGGTCAGCTTGGGGTGGAGGCCAGTCAGTTAGGGGTAGCCCTAGAGGGGGAGGTCGATTAGGTGGTGGTCAGGCCCATTTCTATGCTCTCCCAGCCAGACCAGATGCTATTGCTTCAGATGCTGTGATTACAAGTATTATTTTTATCTGCCACAGAGATGCCTCTATATTATTTGATCCCGGCTCCACCTTTTCTTACGTGTCGTCATATTTTGCCCATTATTTGGACATGCCCCATGAGTCTCTTATTTCGTCTGTTCATGTATCCATTCTGGTGGGTGATAATATTATTATGGACCGTGTATATCGGTCGTGTGTAATGACTATGGGGGTTTGGATACCCGAGTGGATCTCTTGTTGCTTAGTATAGTTGATTTTGATGTGATATTGGGCATGAATTGGTTATCTCCGTGTTGTGTTATTTTTGGACTGTCATGCTAAGATAGTGACGTTGGCTATGCCGGGGTTGCCACAGATTGAGTAGTGAGGTTCGACTGATTATGTTCCTAGTAGGGTGATTTCATTTCTAAAGGCCCAGCGGATGGTTGGCAAGGGTTGTCTTTCATACTTAGCCTTTGTGAGGGATGTCAGTGCAGAGACTCCAAGTATTGATTTTGTTCCCCTAGTAAGGGATTTTTCCGATGTGTTCCCCGAAGACCTCTCGGGCATGCCACCGGATAAGGATATTGATTTTGGTATTGACCTGGTGCCGGACACTCAACCCATTTTTGTTCCACTGTATCGTATGGCACCGGCTGTCGCACCCCTTTTTTTCTTTTTGACGGGGAAGTCCGGGTTTCGACATTCATGGGGAAAAACTCGTTTCCTTTTGAGAATTGGGTATTTGAAGAGTCGCCACCTATCGAATTACGGTGCGTTAGGGCACCTAGAGAGATTAACTCATGAACTAGTTTGCATCACCAGAGATTAGGGTAAGGGCTCGAAATAACCTTGAGGGGAAGGTGTTAGGCACCCCTCGCGGTCCACAACGGTGGGTCCTGGACGAACTTAAACTATGTGAATTAGTCATTTTACAAGTAAGCAATTTCAACACATATTCAAAAATAAAGGCATGTTTTCACATTCTAAACACATGTATGATTCATGTAATGGAAGCAAGGGAAAGGTTTGAACAACTTGGATATATATGTATATATATATATGGGGGAATTGGGAAAGAGGGGTCTGAGGTTGATTAGCCTACAGGATCATACCCATGCAATTAAGAAAGAGGGGTCCTAGGTTGGTTAGCTTACAGGATCATACCCATGCAATGCCCGGTAATCACTCCTCAATGAGGGGCTACACGTGACATTAGCGCGCAGTCATCATATTCTTACTACCTAATTCCCTCCCATTGGTCATAGCCTAAAGCGTTCTAGCAACCTTAAAAGATATCTTATGCGTGCACTACCCATCCCTTCCTTGTGGCCCTGAGGTATTTAGAACCTCTAGTTTGGGTAGTTCTAGACCATCCTAAGGTACTTAAAAGAGAAAAATCTAGGCGACAATCAAAACAATTAGGACTGGACTAAAAGAGAACAATTAAAGGCTCAAGTTTTACCTCCACAAATAGAGCAAGCAAGTGCACGTCTTAAACATAGTTTCAGGTATTTAAGAGAAGCCCTAGAACAGGATGTCTAGGTGAGCAGAGAATATGCAGTATTGAATTTGGACCAAAGTGTCAAAGTCCTATTCAGTTTGCCTACTGATTTTTGACCTGTTGAATATGAGTAGTCACAGATAACAGAGCATAGTTTTACAGTTTGCAGAATTTTAGTCACCCTATAGGCTTGCCTAGGCGTGTGATAGTGATACTCTATGAGCATGGTATCTAATCATTGATCATGAATGCAGTAAAACAGTAAACAATTTTAAATAGGCAATTTGGATCTTATAAGCATGCTTTCTAGTGATGTTAACTAACACAGCGTTGAAGAAACGAGTAGATTGGTTAATCTAATTCAGAACTTACAGGCGTGAGTTAAAGTTAAACTGATTTTAGATCCTATAGGCATGATTTCTATTAAAGCCGATTTAGATCCTATACGCATGATCTCTAATTATATGAAGTGGAGCAGGTAGAATTTATTTCAACCAAGAAATCCTATAGGCAGGTTGTCTAACACAGCACATATAAATCACAATAAACCCTATAGGCATGTTATCTACCCAACTTTACCCACAATTTACAACTAACCCCCTTTTCATTAGTCACCCCATTATCGGTTTACAATTAATTATTACAGACCAAAGATTGAATAAAACTTACATAAATAGAATAGAAGTTAAGCTCTAGGGAGCCTGAAGCAGGCCCAAAGCAATCCTGGTGTACCAAGCCTTCACTAATCTCAAATGCCCAAAGTTCCATAGCCCAATTCATGTCTAGGTGCGTCAGAGTTCCCTAAGGACCTCAAGGATTCCGGGCAGTGCTCACACCCAGACTTTCCTCAAATAAAGACTGATTATGTGCAGTGTAGAAGTTCCAGCCTGATATGCCAGAGTTCAGAGTGGTCTCATGGACCTCTAAGCAGTACATATACCAGAGGGGAAGAACTTAATAACCTACGAATAAGTGAGAGTGCTTGACATAATTTGAAAGAGTTTTGGTAAATAGTAGCAGGAGGGCCTTGGGAGTGAAAAGATTTTCTGAAACCAACACTAGTTAGAGTGGTAAACAGTTTGAGAAAAACATGAAGAACATTTTGACATCAGAGTTCAAGTCACACAACAAACAACTTCAAAAAACACTTATGGGCAAACAGACTCTACATATCGGGAGAAAGGGATTGGGGACATATAGAATACACACTAATGTATAAGCAAACATATGGACAAGCTTCTCAAGAAATTGTAAGTTAATTACAAAGGTTACAACAAAGACACATAGATCTTGGACACACAATCAGAGTACTTTGTAGGGCTAGATGACTTAGCAGGATCTCATTAGTGAAGTAGAGTAAGCAAAATTTAGATGAACAGACTAGGCAAGCACTTCATGGAGAACATTCATAGTTTGGAAATATTAATCATAGATAGAACAAGCAGAATTAAGACATGCTGGTGAATCAGTAAACAAGCAATGTAGCTTGGGACATGCTAATGAGCAAAACAAGATGCATGCAATTATCACAAGGCAGGATTAGGCATACTCAACAGTAAACAGATTCTTATGAATAAATATACTAGTCAGAACAAACTCCAATATGCTAAATGAGACAGTAGCAGTGTGATCTAGGCATGTAGATTACACGTTGAGCACATGATAGTAAAATAATAAACAGGATTAGAAGTCACAACTAATGAATTGAAATAGCAGAGAAACATATAGTTTTGGAATTTGAATTGAATCAGGACATATCAGTTAAGGAGAGAACACAAAGTATAGAGTAAAGATAGTGCAAATAGCCAGCCTTGGCTTATAGCCGGCTGGGTTAATGAGAATTGCAAGTAACAGAAGAGAATAAAGTGCTTTTGAGAGTGTGAGAGTGTTGATGAACTAATGTGTTCGTGTCCAGAAGTGAGAATAGGTAAGGGAATATATAGTAATCAAGAGTTAAACAAAATAAGGTAAAGAATCAATGATGTAGCAATTAGGGAAATTTACAGAATCAGTCACAAACATGAAATCAGTAAAGTATTCCCCTTAATCAAGGGATAATCAATCAACGATAATGACAGGAGCTAATTAAGGCAAGGAGTTCAATCAGACTGAGTAAAGAAGTAAGAAGCAAAGGCCTTATTAAGGAAAGTCGTTCAAATCAAACCAAAATAAAGACTTCAGAATAATAATAGGCAAGGGTTTAATTAAGGAGAAAATCATGTAAAGCGTCAACAAGTATCGCAGACAAAATAAGGTAAGAAAGGAATAGTCAGGATTCAATACATAGGTTTAACGAAACAAATTGGTAAATCAAAAATTCAAAACAACACTGATTTAAGGAGAAAAATATAGGTTTACCATGAATAGCCAGAATGAATATAGACATATAGAATCAGTAGAAAAGTCGAACCAAGAACCTTAGTAGAGGCATATTAGGATAAAAAATCACAAGACATCGAATTAAGCTAAAGAAAAATCACAGGAACCAAAGTATAGGACAAAGTCAGTACACAAGTAACTCAAAAACCAAACAAAATGTCAAAAAATTTGGGGGTTTTAGCATAAACTAGTTAAAGTTAAAGTAAACCTTTACGAAATTGGTTAAAACACATAAGAAATAGAAGATTAAACACTCAAAATTATCAAATATTTTGGAGAAAGAAAGTTTTGGGAAACCCTAGTTTAGAAAAATGGAAAATCATTCGAAAATCATAAGGTTCTTGTAAAACTCATGTGAAATAGGTTCGATCCATCTCAGATCTTGCACAGATCTGAGAAGTTCAAAGGGCAAAATTAGGATTTCGAGAAGAACAACACAGAGATAAAGAAGTAGTCTTAGAAATCCATATATCTAAGGCGACATAGGAAGATCTTACTCGAAATCGAACCGGAACAGCCTGAAATAGGCAAGAAAGGACCATAGGTGTAAGTGGGCTGACCCTGATTTCTCGAGGACCTTAGAGACGGCAATACCAACATAAGAGAGGCTATTAGAGGTCTGATGGTGGTTGGGAAACACAATGAACGGCAACAGATGAACGACGATGAGGGTGAGTTAGGGTTAGGACTTGAGAGCTTTTGAGAGAAAAGGGGATCAAGTGTCGGCGTGAGAGGCGAGGAAATGAGAGGTCTGGGGGGAGGTCATTAGGGTTTAATTTAGGTAAGGGATAATCTGGACCATTGATCAAAATGATCAACAGCCAGGATTTGGCAAAAAGTGGGTCAGGTAGATAAGTGGTTTGGGCTGGGTAGATTTTGGGCCTGGTTTAATTTGAAATTGGGGTTAAAATTGGGCTAGGTATTTAGGCTAAATTTGAAAATAAGGGGCCATTTGTTAAATACCCTATTTAATTGATAAATATTTTTTAAAAATAACTAATAGGCTATAAAAAATAATTTTTTGTGCCTGAAAATATTTAAAATAATTACTTAATATTTTAAAAATATAAAAGGCTATTTTATGGTAAAATAATGGAATAATACATGCACATGCTATAATTGCAAAGTAATTGCAACTATATCCTACGAATACAAATTTGGCTATTTGTGCAATAATTAAAGCTTAGTACAAATTCAAATGATAAAATTAAGCCACAAAAAATTATTATAAAACTATTTGTGATGCAATCAATGATTTTTTTATAAATAAAATGCTGGGAGAAATTAGTTAAAATATTTTTAAAATGAAGAATTGTATAAAATGCTAATTGATGCCAAAGCATAGTTTTTGAAAATACTATGGAAAAAATTGGGTATCAACACCGGTGGAGCTGAAGGAGTTGAAGGAGCAGCTTTAGGAACTCCTTGATAAAGGGTTTATTCGGCCTAGTGTTTCGCCGTGGGGTGCTCCTGTTCTATTTGTGAAGAAGAAGGGTGGCACTACGAGGATGTGCATTGATTATAGGCAGTTGAACAAGTATCCCCTGCCTCACATTAATGATTTGTTTGACCAGCTTTAGGGAGCGAGAGTGTTCTCCAAGATTGATCTTCGTTCAGGGTATCACCAGCTGAAGATTAGGGACTCAGATATTCTTAAGACAACTTTCAGGACCAGATATGGTCATTATGAGTTCCTTGTGATGTATTTTGGGCTGACCAATGCCCCAGCAACGTTCATGCATTTGATGAACAACGTGTTTCAGCCTTATCTCGACTCGTTTGGAATAGTCTTCATTGATGATATTTTGGTGTATTCGCGTAGTTAGGAGGAGTACGCGGAGTATTTGAGAGTTGTGTTACAGAGATTGAGGTAGGAGAAGCTTTATGCAAAGTTCTCCAAGTGTTAGTTTTGGCTCAAATCAGTGACTTTCTTGGGGTACGTGGTGTCTAGTGAGGGTATTCAGGTTGATTCGAAGAAGATAGATGCGGTTCAGAGTTGGCCCAGACTGTCCTCAGCCACAGAGATTCGCAGCTTTCTTGGTTTTGGCGAGTTATTACCGCCGGTTCGTTCAGGGATTTTCATCTATAGCATCGCCCTTGACCAAGCTGACTTAGAAGGGTGCTCCATTCATATGGTCGGACGAGTGTGAGGCAAGCTTTCAGAAGCTCAAGACTGCCTTGACCACAACTCCAGTGTTAGTTTTGCCATCAGTTTCAGGTTTATATATCGTGTATTGTGATGCTTCGAGAGTTGGTATCGGGTGTGTGTTGATGCAGAAGGGTAGAGTTATTGTTTATGCTTCTTGTCAGTTGAATCCCCATGAGAAGAACTACCTCATTCATGATTTAGAGTTGGCTGCCATTGCTCATGCATTGAAGATTTGGAGACATTATCTGTATGGTGTGTCTTGTGAGGTGTTTACTGATCATCGTAGCCTCCAGCACTTGTTCAAGCAGAAAGACCTCAATTTGAGGTAGCGGAGATGGTTGGAGCTGCTAAAGGACTATGATATCACTATTTTGTACCATCCAGTGAAGGCCAATGTGGTGGCCGATGCCTTGAGTAGGAAGGCGGTGAGTATGGGGAGTTTGGCATATATTCCAGTTGGGGAGAGACCTCTTGCAGTTGATGTTCAGGCCTTGTCCAATCGGTTCATGAGGTTAGATATTTTGGAGCTCAGTTGGTTATTGGCTTGTGTGATTTCTTGGTCTTCCTTATTTGATCGCATCAGAGAGCACCAGTATGATGATCCTAATTTGCTTGTCCTTAAGGACAGAGTTCAGCACGATGATGCAAGAGATGTGACTATTGGTGATGATGGGGTATTGAGGATGCAGGGACGGATATGCGTACCTAATGTAGATGGGCTTCAGGATTTGATTCTTGAGGAGGCCCATAGCTCGCGATATTCCATCCATCCGGGTGTCGCAAAGATGTATCAGGATCTGAGACATCATTATTGTGGAGAAGAATGAAGAATGACATTGTGGGATTTGTAGCTCGGTGTCTCAATTGTCACAAGGTAAAATATGAGCATCAGAGACCGGGTGACTTGCTTTAGCAGATAGATATTCCAGAGTGGAAGTGGGAGCGGATCACCATGGACTTTGTAGTTGGACTCCCATGGACTTTGAAGAAGTTTGATGCTATTTGGTTGATTGTGGATCGGCTGACCAAGTCCGCGCACTTCATTCCTGTGTTTACTACGTATTCTTTAGAGCAGTTGGCCGAGATCTATATCCGAGAGGTTATTCGGTTGCATGGTGTCCCAGTTTCCATCATTTTAGATAGAGGCACTAAGTTTACTTTACAGTTTTGGAGGTATGTACAGTGAGAGTTGGGTACTCAGGTTGAGTTGAGCACAACTTTTCACCCTCAGACAGACGGGCAGTCCGAGCGCACAATTCAGATATTAGAGGACATGTTGCACGCTTGTATCATTAATTTTGGAGGGTCATGGGATCGGTTTTTACCGCTCGCAGAGTTTGCTTATAACAATAGCTATCAATCGAGTATTCAGATGGCTCCATATGAGGCTTTATATAGGAGACTGTGTAGATCTCCAGTTGGTTGGTTTAAGCCGGGCTAGACTAGGCTATTGGGTACAGACTTGGTGCAGGATTCTTTAGACAAGGTGAAGGTGACTCAGGAGAGGCTTCGTACAGCGCAGTCAAGACAAAAGAGTTATTCTGATAAGAAGGTTCGGGATGTGTCTTACATGGTTGGTGAGAAGGTTCTATTGAAGGTTTTGCCCATGAAGGGTGTTATGAGATTTGGGAAGAAGATTAAATTGAGTCCTCGGTTCATTGGGCCTTTTGAGGTGCTTCGGAGGATTAGGTAGGTGTCTTATGATCTTGTTTTACCCCCCAGCTTATCGAGTGTACATCCGGTATTTCAAATTTCTATTCTCCGGAAGTATATTGGCGATCCATCTTATGTTTTGGATTAGAGCACGGTTCAGTTGGATGGTGATTTGACTTATGATGTGGAGCCAGTAGCTATTTTAGAGCGGTAGGTTCGAAAGTTGAGGTCAAAGGATATAGCTTCAGTGAAAGTGCATTGGAGAGATCGGCCCGTAGAGGAGGCTACTTGGGAGACCGAGCGGGAGATGCGGAGCAGATATCCTCACTTATTTGGGACTTCAGGTATGTTTCTTGACTTGTTCGAGGACGAACATTTGTTTAAAAGTGGGAGGATGTAATGACCCGGTCGGTCATTTCATGAGTTACCTCTCTATTTCCCCTATTTCTATTTCTTATTGTCTTGTTCAGCTGTATTATGAGTTACTAGGTTAGTTGACTCGGGTTCGAAGTGGTTTTGGAGAGGTTTGAGACACTTAGTCTCTTTTGAGTAGGCTTAAGTTGAAAAACTCAATCGGATGTTGACTTGTAGGAAAAAGGACTCGGATGTGAATTTCGATGGTTCGGATAGCTTCGGGAGGTGATTTGGGACTTAGGAGCATGATCGGAATGGGTTTTGGAGGTCCGGAGTAGATTTAGGCTTGAACAAGCAAAATTAGAATTTTGGCGTTTTCCGGTTGATAGGTGAGATTTTGATATAGGGGTCGGAATGGAATTTCGGAAGTTGCAGTAGGTTCGTTGTGTCAAATGTGACGTGTGTGCAAAATTTTAGGTCATTCGGACGAGGTTTGATAGACTTTTTGATCAAAAGCGAAATTCGAAAGATTTTGGAACCTTAGGCGTGAATCCGATGTTATTAGTTGATTCGATGCTGTTTGAGGTGTTTTGAAGATTGGTATAAGTTTGGATAGTGGTATATGACTTGTTCGTGCTTCTGGTTGAGGTCCCGAGGGTCTCGGGGTGATTTCGGATGGTGGATGGGAAGTTTGGAGTTGGGAATTTGCAGCTGAAGCTGCTGAGTTTCTGTCATAATCGCACCTGCGGCTTGGGGACTGTAGGTGCGAGCCCATATAAGCGAAAGTTAAGTCGCAAATGCGGCCAAGAGAAGGAAAAGCCAAAGCCACAGAAGCGGAACTTTTGGCGCACCTGCGGTGGGCTGGGCGGATAAGTGAAATCCGCAGATGCGCACTTGGGACCGTAGGTGCGATAATTGGACCGCAGATGCGGTTTTGCTGGGTCAGAACATATATATTTCACCCTTCGCGAATTTGAGTTATTTTTCATAACATTCCAAACGAGAAGAAGCTTTGGAGAGCTAATTGAAGGGAGAATTCAAGAAGGTTTCTTAGAGGTAAGGCCCTTGGTCCCCAAACTTGTTTTTATGATATTTTTAAGGTTGTAAGCTTGAAATCTATGGGAAAATCAGTAGCAAATTGGGGGGTAGGGCTTGGAAAATTGGAGACTTAAAATTAGGGATTTGAGGGGCCATTTGTGGGCGGATTTTGGTACTTTTGATATGAATGAACTCGTGGGGGAATAAGGATTCCATTGATGTAAATTTTGTCGGATTTCGAGATGTGGGCTCGGGGGTCGGGTTTGGTTAATTTCAGGATTTGTGTTGTAATTTGATTATTTTCGAGTGAGCTTTGTTCCCTTAGCATATTTTGATGGTCATATACTGATTTTGGTTAGAATCGGGGCATTTGGAGGCCGAATCGAGAGGAAAAGGCGTCGTGGGCTAGAGTTTGGCTTGGCTTGAGGAAAGTAACGCTTCCAAACTTGGTTTTGAGGGTTCGAAACCCCAAACTGTGTGTTCTATGATTACTATTGAGGTGACGCAATGCCAAGTGACGGGCTTGTGGGCGTACACCGTGATAAATGCGGCCTGGATCATTCCATGGCACCGCTTAGTGACTCTTTTATGTGGTTATTTGTGTTGTAATTATGTGATTAAGTTTATAAGCTGCAAATCATGCTAAATATCATGTTAAGGCTTCACGCCAATATTGTTGAGACCCGAGAGGTCGTTTCTTGCTGTCATGTTATTAGCTTCATTTATAATCTATATTCAGTCCTGTTAATGCGTAGTATATCATGCCTTAAGTCTCGATTATTTCTACTTGTCATATCATATCACTGTCAGGCTTGTATCATGACATTTTAGCCCATGTGTATGAGACTGGAGAGTATTGATTAAGTGAGGCCGAGAGCCGGATATTTATTAACACTATGGGATGAGGCTGCACGCCACAACAAGATATTGATCATGCCTTCGCTGGCATTGATATAGCGGTTGGGCTCAGAGAAGCCCCTATGGAGCCTTTACACCCCCATTGAGCGCAGTAATTGATGATATTGAGGGATGGATCTTCCCTTGACATGGATCATATCCGAAGTATTGGTATGGAGATGGATTTTCTCCATAAGGCTGGATTGGCCTATTTTTCGTCGATACTGGGCGACTTATAGCCTATGATGTACGTACATTCCGGGATGGGTCTTCTTTGGGCCGAGTGGGCCATATACAGTACTGAGTGGTTGGGCACTGTGAGTGGAGGTATTATACGTGACATTGATCATGTTATCTATGCATTAGTACTTAGAGTTTCCTGAGTTTTATACTTTGTATTGTTCATATTGTGTTTAGTTATTTCTCAGAAACTACATGAACTACAAGCATGCCTACTTTTTTGTACAATTATCTGTTGCAACCTGTATGAGGTTTGGTTCATCACTACCATCAGTCCATAGTTTGGACTTGTTACTTACTGAGTTGGTGTACTCACGTTACCCCCTACACCCTTGTGTGCAGATTCAGGTATCTCGGGACAAGGTAGTGGTTGTTGATCTTGTCAGTTGAGGACTTTCTGTGGAGATTGTGAGGTAGCTGCTTGGCAAACACGGTCCCGCCTTCTCCTTCCTTATCTTACTTATAGTACTTTTACTCAGACATTCTCAAACTATGTAGTCTTATATATTTCAGACAGTTGTAGTATGTTTCTCGTGACTTAGTGACACCCCAGGTCAGGATTATGTACTTCTTTCCGCTGGATTTGAGTTCTATTTTTATCATATTGGATTTCTGTTTAAAAATATGATTTTTCTAAGTCTTAAATTTGAAAATGGAGTGATTGGGTAATAATTGGTTGGCCTAGTATCACGATAGGCGCCATCACGATTTGGTTAGATTTTGGGTCGTGACAGTCCAGTACAGAAAAAACAACAAACAACGACAAATAAGAAAAAACAACAAAGATAACAACTTTTTTACTCGGCGTCATCACCGCCGTCCTCCTCATCGCCATCTCTAGGAAACCCCTCCTCAGCATCAACATCCTCACCAGCCTCCGATGTCGCAGGATCGTAACCACAGTTAACATGTGCCTCTCGTGCCTTCGCCTGAGCTCCTTCATAAGCGGCCTCAGAAATATTGCTCGCTTCCCACAAACTCTTGTGTATGTCCCGTTGGGCTTCGACATGGACCCAGAGCTCGTGCAGATGGCAAGGAATAGCGGCGGAGGCGGATTCAAATTGGGCCAACAATTGCTCCTTTTCGGCCTCAAGAATAGCTATCCGATCTTCTAAAGTTGAAGCTTCCCGATCAATTTCGCCAATACGCTCTTCGAGCCTTGCCTTCCTAAGCATAGTCGTTGCCCTCTCGGACTCCTGCTCGGATTGAAGGATGCAGATAGTGTCCTCTAAAGCCGCCGCCCTCGCCGAAGACGATGCCCAGGCACACTCGGCACTCTCCAATTCGGAGACCTTTCTCTCCATCTCGGTTAATTTCCCAATCCACTCCGCACTCAAAGCTTCAACTCTGATGGCATTATGATCCAACTTGGACTGCAACGACCACACCATCGCCTGAAGATGCTCACACTCTGCGGTGACCCCTTTGCCCAACTCATGTTCTTCTTCTTTTACACGAAGTAGCTCCTCGAGCTTGCTATTCCTGTGAATAGCCTGCATCAACTCCTGATCCCTCTTCTCTAGTTCCTTCCCGAGAGATTGATTACCAGTGTTTGCCCTTAGCCGTTTGTACATCTCATGACACTTGTTCCAGTAGCGCCGATACTTCTTCAACATCATCAGAAAGATTTTGGCCTGAGTGTCGGCCCTGCGAGCACTTTCAATCTCCTGTATGTACGTCTGAAAGCCCAAAAAAGACAAAAAGAGTCGGTAAAGGCCAAGGTCGCCAAAGACAAAAGGAACACAAAAAGAAAGAGGAGAAACTTACCTTCAAGCCTATAGCGGCAACTTTATGCATCAAATCAACATCACGGACGTCCCGAAGAGCCTCACACTCTGTGGTAGAGAACAAAAGGTTAAACTGCGATACCAAGTCCTCCGTGTCCCCCAGGAGGTTAATCTCCGACGGAATCTCAAGTATACGGGATAGACCTCCCGCCATTACCACCGTATAGGTAAGGCCTTCCTCGAACATCCTAACATCATCAGGATCAAGATCGGACTCAGACTCGTAGTCGTCGACCACGACACCCTTTCCCCTTTTTGTGGCCGAAGAAGAAGTATGACTCGGTCCAAAAGACAAAGGCCCGCCCAAAGTGGAAACAGTGGCCTCGGGATCCCGACTCCCCGTTGCGGTGGTCTGTTAATCAATCACAGTAGCCGAAGCCTCTGCCATCGGGTTGGCCATGATCGTCGGGTTCACCTCTGCAGCAGGGTTAATCACCACCCATTTCAGATGCCGTCAAGGTAAGGTCGCCCTCTGAATATACAGTGGATGGGGGAGCCATTTCGGACACCACTCATCGTCTCTTTGACGGACCGTCCTCATCCTCAGCACGGGAAGACTCACCCGTTGAGCGGGCAATAGGATCCGGAGTCCCAGATCTAGGAACAATTTCCATGCATATGGCTCTGGTCGGTTCAACATGAGTAGCCCTTGCTATATGCGGGGCGGCAGACCTTGGTTCAAACCGAGCAGAAGACGTCGGTTGACGGAATGCAAGTGGAGGAGCCTCGCCCTTCGCACTCTCCCTTATAACGGTAATGGTCATATAAGCAAAAGGTCAAATTGTAAGGCAAAAAACAGAAGCTGCGGCAAGTCTACTTACCAGTCAGGGGCTTACGTCCATATTTCTCATACAAGGACGCCCATTCGTGAACTCCCGCCGTATGAGGAAGAATGGCATTCAGCCATTCGCAGATATCGTTAACGAGTAGAGGGAGCAGTCTCGCGACTACAAAAGAAAAAACGATTTAACACTGCTCAAAGAAAAGCGGTCGACCATCATTCTGATAGAAGATAAACATACGTGCAAAGTTGCACCTCTCAGGGAACCCTACAGAGTTTGCCACAAGGTGCTCGGTCCGCACATGAAAATTGTTTTTGAAGAAACGACAATTGGCTCTATCGTCCATCTTCACCACCAGACTCTTCGTTCCTCAATAACGCATGTGGATCATCGTGCCCCGAATAAGTTGAGGGGCAAAAATATTGAGCATATTCCCCAGAGTGATCTCTTGACTGGCAAGCTCCGCGAACTTGAGCAGCATGAGGAACAATTTATAAAATTACGGCGAAAGTTGAGCCGAACATACCTTATAGAAATGGTAGAAATCTACCACCAAGGAAGGGAGAGGAAGAGTATACCCAACAATAAAAGGATATGCGTAGAACGCACAATATCTTGGGCGGTCGAAATATATAGTGTCATCTCCTATTGCCGGTAACATCTAAACATGGTGCGGAATCCCCCACTTGGTATTAAGCTCCACAATCGCCGCTTCATCCATAATAGAGGAAACAAGCTCCGGTTCCTCTCCGACAAGACTGTTGAAATAGGTCCACGGTTTCCCCGGACGGGGCAATATTTCGGTCGCTGTTGGAACCCCGTCATCCTCCACCACTTCTACTCCTCCGGGAGCAAGAGCATCATTTTCTAGAACCAGAATTGCGGCAAGATTGTCAGCGCGGGAAGATGTATTAGCCATTTATCTCTATTGAATAAAATGAATGAACAAAGGGAAGAGGGAAGACGGTGATGTCAATTTTCGACTAACAGGAGAGTGAATCGAAAATCTGAAGTATCAGTGAAGATGAACAATCGCAAAACTCTTTTGATACATCGAAAAAATGTGCCAATAGAATGGTGTTTCCTCTATTTATAAGAACATAAATGCCCTAAACGGGAAACCCAAGAGTCACCAATCAAAATTGATAGGGCATGAAAAACAGTTCAATCCATAGGAAACGTGTCATAATGGCAATAACTACGAACGACATTGCGAATCGGCACAACGGTTCAAATTCGAACGGATGCGACAATCCAAAGGCATCATTGAACCGATGCGCCATCGCATCGATCTAAAAATCTCGCTCAAGGCGTACAGTCACATTTCTCCTAACCTTCGAATCGACAAAATCCGCCCATCGAGCCCGCTAAGGGACGACCTCGACGGATGGAAGGACTAACTGTATGGGTCAAAATCTAACCATAGTGGTCGACCAAGCTGGGATCTCGCCCATGTGGCAAAATAGCGAAGGGCACCAGGACCAACCTTGGGGTCAAATCATCAACAGCGTATGTCAAGTCATTACTGTACTCGAGTAACGACGAAAATGACCATCGCAGAAGATCATGTTGGTCAAAGACCACTGAGTAAAAGTTCCAGGAGCTATATATAGAGGAGGGAATCTCTGGAAAAAGGGGGGCTTCACTTTTCCTCTCTACTCTTACAATTCTTTTTTCTGCTTAGAATGTAAATCCATTTTCCTCATATTGGTGATAAGATTATGGCATCAATAAATCTGGGATGTTCCCACCTTTCGTTATTTCTCGTTATATACTCTTAGATCTAAAGTTGATTATGCTTGGCTAAGATTTACCTTCCTTATTATTGATAATTGAAATTGGCAAAAGAGACTAAAACTTTTTGTTCAAACATATAATACAAAGCTTCTAGAAGAATTCGCAATGAGTTTAAGTTTTTTGTACTGACTGATTACACCTTTGGTTTGAATTAATTCGTGACAAAAGGTCACTATTTATGGCTAATATAATATGATAACCAAGAAAATATAGTAGTAATTAATTAAAAATTTGATATAACATGTTAAATTACACAAATAATATGAAAATTCTTTATACAGTTAATAATTTTTCTTTTAACATCTCGAGGGTCCAAATATATCCATGAGGATCTTTTTTGCGTGTGTTGGTCCATTTTCTCTAAGGAGAAAAAGATGAGCAAAATGGTAACATTAGGTGTCTTAGACTCAGGAATAAATGAATGAGAAGATCCACATATCAAGAGACCAGCCCTTATAGAGTTACTCAAATTGAACTTCCAAATACTAGTTTAGAAACTTATCACCAATTAAGTTCTCAACAACTTAAATTGAAACTTATGCTTTGAGGAGGATCTCCTTATCATAATTACCATTGAAAGCAATGTGAATTCAGGGGAATAACTATAGCCAGAAAACTTGTATTGGGAAAATGCAGTCTTGTATTAAATGCAAAATATGTGGAGGGTTTGACTTGTTTGATCCATCCTAACCACCCACTAAACCTATGCCATCTGCCTCTCCATCAAGAGAAAATGCAGAGTTTTTATAACTGATGCATCTCTACCCATTGCTTTCCACTTAATATATAGCAGAAAAAATATATTCTTACATACAGATAAACGGATCCTGAATTTTCATTCTATGGGTTTTAGGACTCAGGTTTTAATCATTGAATTCATTGCCTTGTTTGAGTTCCGGGGTTCATAATTCAATATTTTCAATAATTTCAGTGAGTTTTATACAAATAAATCTCGGTATATGCTAAAAGTTATGTGTTCAAATGAACCCACATCTACTAGACTAGGACCCCATGCGCGCACACTGTTACAGAGAAAAAATACTCTGATAAATTAAATAAGTACAGAGGTAGGTCTATCTTATAAATCTTGGATGTGACTTTAGTTATTATCTCTATCTAAAAGGAAGAATAGAATGCGTAAGTCCCTCATGAATAAGAACACCAAATGACAAGGCAATAGTAACACCACATATGAAATAGTCACCTTTTGAATTGTCAATTTGGAGAGAGAATTTACTGAAAGCACATTTTCTTCAATGGATGCATGGAAGCAGTAAAAAGATTGAACTTTTCCACCTGCAAATTAAAGAATTTATGTTTGGTGGAGAATAATAATGAAATTTAAGCTGGCACATATATATATATGCAGCAGGTCATATGAACGCCCATGTTCTTTTCAATTTTCCTAAAAATGAAAAACAGCTAAGCTCACTGCATAATTTTTATCAACCTACCATATACTATATAATCTTAAAAATATTCCCAAGTGGGGTTGCTATTCATATAGACCATATGATATTTGAAAAGAGAGAGTGCTGTTTCATTTATAGCTATTTGACACTCTCATGTGCATCTGAACAGAAACCCTTCCCTTTTCCACCTAAAGCTCTCTAACCCTTTATATAGTTCATGTGATGAAATGTATCAACACATATATATGTGTATGCATCATTTACACTAGACTTTGGTCCAAAGACATGAGAACTCATCCACTGTCCTCAACTTGAAATAATTACATTATATTAAAGAGATAAGGTCCAAAATTTTTGCTCCTACGCTATATGAAATTGTTTAATTTTGTCATGTGTTATATTTTTGCCTAATTCATATCCTTTCCTTCAAGAAACAGTGCCATATTTGTTTTTGCTATGGACACAGCTCTATCGCGAAATGGTAGACTCCACGTGTTTAAAATCTTGGAGAAAAAAATATTTAAATTTACACCTTAATTTTTTAATATGAGTTAAAATTATCCTCATGTTAGAGCTCCAGTAAGAGGGTCACGGGTAACAACGAAACTTTATCCCAGGTAATATTTGACCAAGCATCTAACAAAGGAAAAATTTGCTTAATATTAATTAATTCTCAGCCAATATACCAAAGAAATTATTGTGAATATAATGGTATTCCTATACTGCATCCGGTAAATTAATAATTTACAAATGCCTCGATAGACACTGTATGGTTTAATCTTTTTTGCCTTCCTCCAGTAGAGTGCTAGCTAGTGATTAAATGTTGTAGGGACACTATTATACCATAGAAAAGGTGTAGTTGGATGAGATGACAATTGGATTTTTTGTGCCTGAACAGACGTTGTATGTAAAAATTGCACGAGGCGTCCTATTTGGTCGCCCCCATTTAATCTATATCCATTTTTTTTAAAATTTTTAACTTGTACTCAATTCTTAAATAACTTCAGCCCCCTTTCTCCTTCATTTTCTTCTTCTTCTGAAATAAATAGCTGAAATATGCAAACAAGCAAATTGAAAGAAAGAAACTTCATCTCATCACAGCTAGATGCCAACAAGGAGTTCTCTCTGATCAGATACCATATTACTCTATAAAACTTCAGTAAAATTATCTAAACAAAATCAAAGTACAGAATATTGTGGAAAAGGATTAGGTAACCAGCACGATCATTATACAATTTCTGTGTAAAACATAGCGCTTATTTTCTGGTTAATATTGTTTAGTCGTTGACGTGAAAACAACGAAACAGAGAAATAATGCACTTGATTTACAAATAGTTAATTGCATTGTCAATACAGCAATTGAAAGAAATGATTGAATAGCTGTTGAAGGCTTCATCAATTGGATCAATGGAGAGGAGCAAATCCAACGGCTTCATATAAGAGCTGAAGTTTCCCAGTCACAACACAGAAACTTCAGTTCTAGAGCTAAACTTCAGGCCCGACTACTAGAATGCTGAAGTTTTGCGTGATTGTCTTTGCTACTTCAACCCCGTTTGCTGAAGTTATGTGAAAAAGCGGGTACACTAGCAATTTTTTTTTATAAAGCGAGCACAAATTAAAATATGACACAAAAAACGGGTATAGATGCAAATGCCCCACGTTGTATTCAGATGCATCATGCACCAAGGAATAGTTTAGTGTATCTTGAGGCGCTGTTCTGTCCTCCCATTTTATTTATTAAAAAAAAAATAGTTGACCCCATACTTAATTTATGTAGATATAATATTTTCAAAATCAAATCAAATGTCGCTATATATATAGGAAGTGCATGGGAAGTACTCCCAATTCCCATCATACATGTGAATAATTACAATCTTCAATAAAGAAGTTGAAATTACCAAAAAGAAAAAATTAATTTCAGACTTCTTGCATGAAAATTTATTGTACTAGGTCTAACTTGAATATTTTAGTTTCAACTTCTAAGAATATTTATTCTAGACATATATTTCGATTAAAAATAATTTCTTTTTCCTTTTATGCATCAATATCCGACTAACTAACCTACCTACTCAATTAATAAGACGTTTGTTTCATTAAATATTTTCCTAATTATTTTGCTCGTTTTTGGCAATGAAATTAAAGCTCACCTTATTTAGCAATACAATGAGGAATGCAGAGGTGCAAACAAATGAACAAAAGCATGTTTTAAATCGTGGTCCTGCACACCATTCACTTTTGCCATGGCCATATTTAAACAGCCTATGGAAAAGATGGGATGGTATCTGTCCAATCTTGGGCTCACTAATCACTATTCCAACAGTTTTTTTTCCCACATCTAGAATTCAATTTGCACTTGAGCTACATTTGTTGCCAAAGTGGATAAACTGCCTTATCACAAAGGCTCCCAGTAGAAACTTCTCATATTTCCGTCTCTCCTCCCTTACTACCTATGAGTGATGAGTCCATACTTGATGAAATCCACTTTCCACGATTACAATATTTTTCATGAGAAACAAGTTGTGCTTATAGTGACAAGTTTCCTTCGTCCATTCTCTTATTGGGCTTTAAATGAGTATACAACCTTGGGCGGGGAGGATACGAAACCATAAGTCCAGTACTCTATATGAAACTATTTCGGGAAAACTACCCTCTATAGCCCCTGAAAATTTTAATAGCCCACGTTTTATTCTACTTACAAAAAATGGCCCTTCAGCCCAAAAGTATTGCATATAGTAGCCGAAAGGAATGAGTATGACAACATAAGCACCTGTAGCTTAGTGGATAGAGCGCCTGTTTTCTAAGCTGAAGGTTGTAGGTTCAACCCCTGCCTGGCACAATATATAAATATTTATTTTGCAATGTATAAATATTCTATCCTAGTACGAACAATGTATAATCTGTCTGAACAATGTATCAAAATTGTATATAATGTGTATTTTCTAATATGTAAACATAGTGTATATAATTGTATTTGGAGTGTATCATGTATTTTTGTATAGTGGCCGTCTTTTTTGTATAGTTTCATCTATTTTGTATAGTTACATTTATTTTGTATATTTTTTGTATAGTGACAGTTTATTTTATAGTATATTTTTTTGTATAGTGACAGTCTATTTGTATATTTTTTGTATAGTGACAGTTTATTTTATATATTTTTTGTATAGTGATAGTCTATTTATATATTTTTTGTATAGTGACAGTCTATTTGTATATTTTTTGTATAGTGACAGTCTATTTGTATATTTTTTGTATAGTGACAATCTATTTTGTATATTTTTTGTATAGTGACAGTCTATTTTGTATATTTTTTGTATTTTGTATAGTGACAGATTTTGTTTGAATTTTGTATTGTGACAAATTTTGTATGTATTTTGTATAGTGACAGATTTTCTTTCCAATATTCAAAAAAAAAAAAAAATTTGCTCTCCAGTCTAATACAGTCTAAAAATGTAATACATGGTCTATCTCTACATTGGACAAAATAACACAATTGAGAACGATTTTCTATTAGTGGATTCAAAAACATAAAAAGGTAAATAAATAGGAAGAAGGAGAGAAGGAAATCCATCAGCTTGAACCCAAGTAGAAACCCAACGACTTGCACCTTTGTAAAAACATAAAAGGGACGCTTTATCTTGGAGGGAAGAACCGAACTTTATCGTGAAATTGAAATCAAAACCCAGTCAGTCTAACCCATTGTGCTCGATCTCGTTGGCTTTAGATCTGGACGGAAACTCAAACACCGGCGACCCTCCATTAAAATCTGGCGACTCTTTCTTCTCGTTTTAGTTACTGTTTTGGGGATTTTGATATTATAAAAATCTAGATCTGAAAGATGGTTTGCTTGCTAATTTGAATTTCGGCAGATCTGGCCGGTATATAGCTTTTCCAACGACCGTGAAGTTTTCCGGCTAAACCATTTCGGGTCGGAAATTATTTCTCCAGTGAACCTGTGTTTGTTTGTGTATTGTTGTTACTATGAACTTGTTATGCTGGAGATTATGGGATACCTTGAATATTACTTTTGCCGGAATCTAAACCACTAACGATAAATAGGGCCCGACTCTGCCGCCTATATTTCTACAAGAAAAGAGAGGAAAATCTACATTATGATTAATTGAAAATTGAGAAAGTAAGAATTGGAGTTGTGAAAAGGAAGCTACTTTTGTCAAAGGAAAGAAAAGATTTGATTGCTGCTTCCTGTAAGTTGACAAACTGGTGCTGGAATTTGTTGGAGAAAAGGGTTTCCCATTGGAGTTGTAGGCTAGGGACAAACCTAGGGCCATTGATGAAGAGCTTTGAGGGCATGTGGTGCAGATATATAGTTTGGTGGCTAGCCACTAGAATTATTTTTGGACTATAAAATGCATATTGAAATTTTGGGCTACCGGATGCTATTTGTTTTGCCCGATGGACTATAAATGAAGTTCTCTCAACTATTTCCGTGAGATTGGGCTGGAATTGGGTCTTAGCTACAGGTTGCATGAGCAGTAGGAGCTGTAATGTATAAGTGCTTGGAATAAGTGAAGTTCAACCTCTCAATAAGATATGTAAGTACGGAAAATACGATTATGTGGGGATGGATATATGAGTTCCTAAAAGATATTGGAAGGATTAACCTAAATAGTCACCCACCCCCATTAGTTAAACCAAAAATAGGCAATAGATGTAAAATATATGTAAAGTTTACATATAATATGTCACTCCCTCCGTTTCATATTAGTTAAGGTAGTTTGATTCGACACGAAGTTTAAGAAAAAAGAAGAATACTTTTAAAACTTGTGGTCTTAAAAGCTTAAAAGGTAAAAGGTTTGTGGGGTCATGACATTTGTATGACTATAAAAGCTTCTCGTTAAAGGTAAATGGGTAAAATAAAGAGTTCCAAATTTATAAATATGTCATTTGTTTTGAAACAAACTAAAAAGGAAAACATCTCGTCTAATATGAAACGAAAGGAGTATTATATTTTAGTCAAAGCCGCACCATACGAATGTATCCGGGCACAACATATCGCGTATATTTGTAGTTCTGCCGAGCCAACTGATTAACTTTTGTCATATTAAGAGTTGCATAATGGATTAACCGGCACGAAATCCAAGCAACTTAGGCGACAGAACAACGGTGTTCAAGCTACTCTAACAAACTGTCAATGGCTATCCATAGCGACTACATTGTTTCAATGTTGATTTGACTTTCGCGTGATAGAATTGTGCCTTACGTAGTCAAATAAATCAGCATACAAGAGGTAAAATAGTTAAAAGAAAACAATTAATCATTCATATTATCCACTTAAAAATAGTTGGATAATGAAAATTTTAAAAATAAAATATGGATAAGAATTATATTATCCATTTTCTAAACGGATAATCAATGGATAACCAATGGATAACTAATATGTTTAACTTTTACATTTGTACAACCTTAAATTAAGATTTCTCAAGTTTGGGAGACTAGGAATTCTCCCAAAAGTAATCATATTCAAGAAGTTATGGATAATATGGTACCGTCAGTTAACCCATTTTTTATCAGTATTAAATATGAATCGAGTTGGATAATTTATCTGTTTTTTCATTACTCGTTTTCGACCCGAGCCATATCCGACCCAACTCGCCCGTTTGCCACTCGTGCAAGAGGGTAGTTTTGTGGAAGCGCAAGGGAACTCTGTACCTACTTGAAGATACTGCTGAATCCACACAATTTACAGCATCACCACAAAGTAGAAAGTGATGAGGTTAATAGCCCGTTTGGCCAAGCTGCAAAAATCAGCTTATTTTGAGAAGTGTTTTTTTTCAAAAGTGCTTTTCTCAAAAGTACTTTTGGTGAGAAGCAGTTTGTGTTTGGCTAATTAGTTTGAAAAACACTTCTGAGCAGCAATTAGTGTTTGTCCAAGCTTTAAAAAACTACTTCTAAGTGTATTTTTCTCAAAAGTGCTTCTCAAAAAAGTGTTTTCGGAGAGAAGCTACTTTTTTCTGCTTCTCCAAAACTGCTTCTGTTTCTCCTCAAAAACACTTTTTTCCTTCCAGAAGCTTGGCCAAACACCTCAAATTGAGGCCAAAAGTGCTTTTAGCCCGAAAAAAACACTTTTGGCCAAAAATAAGCTTGGCCAAACAAGCTATAAGTGTACTTAAAAATGACATTGCTTCTATGGGCGGTTTAAGGCATCTCTTCAAATTATTAGTGCGCCATTTATAAAGAGATACCACTCTGCAACACAAGATGAAAACAGAGGATACATAACAAAAAGGAGCTATGCTCTGTAACACAAGATGAAAACAGAGGACATAAGAAGCTCAAGCTATACATAAGTACGATTTAACAATAGATGAACCTACAAATCAGAATCAACTCAAGCGGGAATGAAACAAAAGAAAACCACTACTACTTAAGGCAATTACTCAACTGAAACACCCAATTCCATTTTCTCTTATGACTATTTCTCCATTTTTATGCGGCTCATGAAAACACTTGTCAGAACTGTTTTCGACTCGAAAGATGCTTTCAGCAACTCCAGCGCCTGCAAAATGATAGTAGGAGTTTACTAAGTAGGAATACTAATCCAAAGAAAAAAAGAAATACAAAAAGGCACATCAAACAAGCAAAAATTTGTTGAGTTTATTTCAAACACAAGAATAGTGGAACCATATTTCAATACTATTAGTTCACCTAAAAAACAACTACATGTAACTGGTAAAAAAAAAGTATGATTGAAAACCTACAAACATGCTACAATAGATTAAAACACAGTGATAGTATAAAATTTCTTTAGTTATCAAGTATAATTGATTACCTCTTCCATTCCAAAACTTACTACTTCCTCCTGCAGCACAGCAATATCCCTGACACTAAACTTGTTAAGGAGGGCAATGCTAGAAATGGTGGACATTGGCTTAACCACCAAGTCATCTGTCACCATATATGTCATAACATCCTTCACAAACCCCCCTGTAGCAGCTGCCTTAGCTTCGTTCGAATCCGGTGGAGCAACATACGTCAAATTTCTTGACATAGCACATCGACAAGTTGGACATAGAGCACTAGGGTCATCAGAAACAGTAAAGTGGGCACTACTGTTTGAACAACAATAGAAAGTTTTCTGTGACGTCAGAACATCATTAAGCAATAGAAAAGGAACTGAAGTGATATTTCCAGCTGAAGATTTGGGTTCTAAAAGGATATCCTTGCATTGGTTCGATTGAATGTATTTGTCATTAAGATTTTCTACGCTTGCATAGAGGTTAGGCAAGCATCCACATTTCATTTCTTTCTCCTTAAGAAGCTTAGTGACAGTTCCCACTGGCAATGAGAGAATATGAAAAAGGAAATCAACACAATCCTTTTCAGCTTCAGCAAATAGGACTTTGCGAGCCGTGGTGTCAATCAAAAGCTTCATGCTCAATTTAGTTTCTTCAGAAGTAGTCATTTTGTTTGGCTGATAACTGCTGCAAGTTTTATTCCAAAATGCTCAGGCAAATCTTATATGTTATATTAAAGTACAAACACAGTGAAGAAAGAAATCTAAAACATAAGGAACAAGGTAGCCTATGTAATTATGGGACTTCCTTGACTTTCTTTGAGTCCCTTTTCAATCCTTTAATGTAGAAAAATTAGAGCATGTGGATAATTACAATCGCAATAACTATATAATCTATAACTGGAATTCAAATTAGGAGGTTTGGAATTCTTTACAGATTGAATTTGGATAGGTGTGGGCTAACACACTAAAATATTTGCACTTGCTTCATTATCAAACAATCTCACCCATTGCATGTACACAAACTCATATACTAATCAAGATTCTCCTCTTTAATGGATAAATCAAAGAGCTTGCAGTCAAACGCACACATCGTATATAAATAGCCGTAACTTAAAACAAGAAGAATCTGAGAGTGTATTGCCATATATAATAGGATGATTATCCCACAGCACAAGCACCAGAAGTCTAATTCGATCGGGCCTTACTATCACGTGAATGGCGGCCAATTTTTAATTCTGCTGAGCCAACTTAACTTTTACTTTATAATATCCCAAAATTCTGAACCTGAGAAGCTAGAATAAGCGTAATCTTAGAAACTTTTAAAGTCAGTTTATACCAATTTCTACAGAAAACTTACCACCAAGTATAAGGTGAAATATTGGAGAGAGATCATGACCAGCAAACCCTACTTTCTCCGCTAAAGACGAAAGTGAGAGTGTAGTGTCTATTCCTTTGTGTGAAAAAAGTTCTAGAATGGTCTCGAACTGTACGAAGGAATATATAATTTTTTCCTGCAATAAATAATTCAATAATACTGGGAAAATAAAAATGATGAGTGGGCCTATGGCCCAGCCCACCAAGCACAATATTCTTGAGAAAATCTCGCTTTATACCTATTAAACCCAAACTATTTACCTTTTAATATCCATGCCCAAACTATTTACCCTGCCTACCCAATCGGCTCAATTTATTTACCCGACCCTCATATTTCACGCGGCCCAATCTACCCATCTCTCCTTATCTTCGATCCAGCCCACCTATTTCACCCGGCACAAGCTTCCCACGCTTTTCTTCGTTCTTTAACAGTTAACAAGTAGACTAGAGTACAGTTTCCAAATCTCCATAGCCAACCGATGAGAACGCAAAATTCACCCACATTCGAGTTTTTAATTTTTTCTTCTGATTCCGTTCTATCTCTTCGTCTAGTACCTATTTTTGGGTGACATTTTTACTTTGGGTGAAATTTTTGCTTCTGAAAGTACATTTTAGTGAAAGTGAGTTTTCAAAATCATAGGATTTTTGTGTTTTCCTTTGTACTTTTGTGAATCAATGTCTATGGGTTGTTGTTTTCTCTATGGGTCGGAAGCATTGTGCGCGTAGATGGTGGCGCCGTGGACAATATCATTCTTCAACACAAGTAGCTGCTGAATCCGTTGCCTCAGCCATGTCTGTTCATAGTTTTTCCTTATTTTCTGATTCTTAGTCTCTATTTAGTCGTAACCCTAGCAGTAGTCATGTTGAAAACACAACTGAAAATGTAGAATTAGAGGGTGGAAAGGGCAACAATATTAATGCTTCGTCAGTCGATGAAACTCCCTACCTGTCATTACCCCACACAAATTCCGAACCAGTCATAGCAGGTGTTCCTGTGACTGATAAGGGAAAAGGTAAAGTTGTTGAGGATTCTGAGTTAGGGGGAAGCCGACGTGAATCCGTGCCTAAAACAGAGACTCAACCAGTAGATGTTGATTGCAGCGATGATTCTCAGTTAAAGAAGAAAAAATTGGTATCTCGCCCAAGAAGGTAATTTTCTTACAATTATGATCTTTGAGATTTTGAATGTACAGTACATTGTTATTTTTTGATTTCATGTTATGCTTTTGTATTATATTATAGTTATAGTCAGTTGTGTTAATTTTAAGTGAATTCTATTTCTTCAAGTTCATTCTATACATTTAAGAGAACTGTTGTAAATTTATTACGATTTTCATTTATCTGTTTATTCCAGCTATCCGTTTCATCAATGTTCAGTGCGACGTAATAGTGTTTATAGCTGTCAAAATCCATCACTAGATGATTAACTAAGAGAAAATCAAGTACCAGCGAATTTTGAGTTTTTGGGTGAAGTTCATTTGAGCTGTTCTATGTGTATGTTTATGTGATATTAGCAAAATTTAGGCCTATCATTCTGCTTAGAAGAAGTAAAAAATATCATTTTGTATACATTGTGTTTGAGCATGAAGGAATTGAGTGATCTTTTCTAGTATATTGTACAGACCAGTTAATTTGCAATAATGAGCTTGTTAATTTTGGATGACATATTTGTCTTTGATATTAGTTTCTCAATGTTTTTGAATCAATATAGACAGATTAAATTAATGTTCTGCGTGAGGTTTAAAAAGGGTCACTGATTCAGTAGTTGTTGTAGTCAACCATATTTATTGAAGCAAGAGCTGCTCTGTGTGATTTCTGATTTTCAGCTTTGCATTAGATGGTTTTGTACATGATTTAGTATTTAGCCAATTGACAGTGGTGGAGAGAAGCATGGAAGGAATGAGACCGTGTAAGTTAGGAGTGCAGAATGAGCTTTTCTTTATAGGTGGCATTGTGTGGATGGGGTCAATGGGCGAGAAGCGCTGGTACTGTAGCATAAGTTCCTTGTCGAATATTAGCTATCTTGTAGTGCATTTTGATGTGAGTTTATGCTATTCTTTTACTTCCTTAGTAATCTCAAGAATATGCAAGATGAAAAGTATTTTGTTACTATCCTCTAAAATATGTATTTGATAGAATAGTTTCCAGATACTGTAGATTTAATAGCTAAGTTTCTTTTGGCTTTCCCTCCCTAGTAATATTGAATATGCATCTTCAAATGAAACAACTTAAAGTAAGTTTATGCATTGATGGTCACTTAGTATTGCTGCAAATTGTTCCCACACTATTTTCCTTTTGTTTCTTTATAAGTAAAATTTGTAGTTGCCGGAAATTAGTCAGTAGAATTGTATACCCTGCTGGTATAGTTATATGTCGTGTTGGTATCATATGGTAGTTGTAATATTTTTAGTTGGTTTAATTGCATTTTAAGTGAATTCTATTTCTGAAATTATTTTATATGAACATGTTTTGCACTGTTGGGATTTCCTTGTGCCTATGGACTTAGATTATAAACCAAAGGTTGATTGGAATACCAACTGCCATGTAATTCATCAATTGAAAGAGAATTTATCAAAGAGGCAACTTTGACTGTTTAAGAAAATATGCTTTGGCTATTTTTTGGATCTGCCACCAGTTATTGTGCAGATTCGGGTTATGCACCATTTGCTTATTAGAGAAGTACATCATGAGGTGAAAAATGAGATGTGGTTTGTAGTGAATGATTCTAGGTTGCGCTTTGGCTTGGTACTGGGTTGAAATGTAAGGGTGATACAAGTATAAAGAGCATAATAGAGAATAGGTTGATTTCAAAATATTTTGGGACTGCATCCGTGACATTTGCCCAACTAGCAGACTGTTTTAAGAAGAAGAAATGGGAAACAGATGATGATGCGTTGAAGATAGAAGTTCTTTATTTTGTGAACAGCTTCTTACTTTCTCAACTCAAAACAAAGGTTATTTCACGGTCTTACATTGACTTGGTTGAGTGCGGTGATTTTAATAATTATCCCTGGGGTATATATATTTATAAAGCTACAATTGACTCGTGTTCCAACAAGTTTCAAGATAAGCCTTCTTTTTATAGACTCGGTGGCTTCATGTTGGCTTTACAAACTTGGTTGTATGAATGCTGCCCAAGTTTGGATGGTCACTTTGCTGATCATCTTGGAAATAAACTTCCACAAATTTTGAATTAGGTAGTCATGGGTCAAATACCGAATGAGCGAGTTGCTTTGCAAATGTGTAGCTTGCAACGCGAGCAGGTAATTTTCTCATAGTTTTATTGACTCTCTTAATGTTTTGGTACAGTAGTTTAGTCACAGTTGTAGCAATATCCCAGTTCAGTGATATACTCTGTTGGTATACATGTATACTATATTGGTATCATGTATACTATATCCCAGTTCAGTGATATACTCTGTTGGTATACATGTATACTATATTGGTATCATATGGTAATAAGGATCTTTTATCTTTCCATACTTTATTATCATTTCTATTTCTAACTAGTGTGCTTAATAATTGCAGCTAAAGAACATCACCCCAACTGATGATGAGAAACAACTATTTGATGTGCGTGGTCTAAACTTTGAAATTGAAGTTGAGTGCACTGACAGTTAGCCCGATAGCTTTCAGGTTTTTGGCACTCAATTACCAAAGACGTAAAGTATGCATGAAAGTATTGGAGGTGATTCCCAACCTACCAATGTTGAGGTAATGAAGGAGTTACAAGCTTTGAAGCTTTTTGTAGAGACCAAGTTTGAGGAGGTGCTTGCAGCTATTGGTAGGCAGTCAATGAAACCAGAGGGAAATTCAGCGGTATTGATCTTTTATATAATATAATGCTATAGTATATTGTTCAAAGATGCAATATATGCTTATAGGATACTATTCCATTCTTTACTTTTAGTGCACATAGTATTCTTGTAATATACATAATACTAAAATTGTTAGTTTCTCATTTTCAGCATAAGCAACAGGATAATGATCCTGACTTTCGTGAGATGCATAATGATTATGACCAGTTTGAAAGTGGCCACGTTGGGAATGATCCTGTAGTTTTTGGAGATAGCATGCCCAAAACGCTTTCTAGTATGTAAATCACATATTTGATTGATTTTTTTTGGTGTTATTTTTTGAAAATAGTACTCTTGATTATACTTTTATATGTTTAGTATCTGGTTTTGGTGGGGTTGGTCAAGATGGAGGTGCCGCTGGTGTCAATGTGAAGAACGTCACAGCAAGTGATGGTGTAGTTAATGATGATTTGCGTTCTGGTAAAATGTTGTATATGTAATTTTTTTATTCTTTTTTTATTTATTTAACTCTATGTATTTGTGCATTGACTAACCTTTTTTTAAAAAACTTTTTTCAGCCCCCTTCGTAAATGAGCATGATTTTGGCTTAGATTCTAACTTTGAACTGTCTGCATCTGCAATTGATCAAATCACTGCCACTACATAACAAGCAACATATAAGCAGTCATCTCATGATGTTAAAAAGTCGGGTCCTGCTCCGTTGCCATCAGGAATCCCTGTATAGACACGAGCAGATATTGTTATTGAGTCTAATACTGCTCCACAGGGTACGATGTTGATGTTACTAATTCTGTAGTTAGTATGTAAATGATAGGTTCTTGATAGATTTTTAATTTTTATTTAAGTAGTGATGCTGATAATGCTTTTATGTGTTCATCATGTCGGGTTGGTGGTGTTGGTCAAGTGGATGTTGGTGGCACTAATGTGAATTTGCCTTCTGGTAATGTCTTCTATATATAACTTTTCATTCTTTTTTTCTAAATTTCTTAACTTTGTATATTTATTTATTCACTAGCATTTTCTAATTTAAGCTCCATGTCGATACGGGGGTGATCTTCACTTGGATTCTGATTTTGAATATACTGATTCTCAACTTGATTTAATTGTTGCCATTACACAAGGAGGGAGACGTAATGTAAATCAATCTGGAAATGAACTGACAACTCGTGCTGTAAATAAGTCTAAACCTGATCAGTCGGTATCAAGAAGTATTGTCCAGATACAAACAGACATTGAAACTACTCCTGCAGTTTTCGCACGGAGAAGGCGCCCCACAGCTGTAAAACAGTCGCCGTATAGGAATGACTGGCAACTTGGTGTTAGTGTAGTTGGGGGATCCTTGAAGGTTATCAAAGGAAGATTTCCATTTGTAAATGACATTTCAGAGACTGTTGATTTTAAGCTACGACTGCATTCTCAAACTTTGTTGAAGCAAACATGCAATTGGGAGAGTGCATATTCGTTTCCATGTACTTTTGTTTTCATTTTTTCTTAATGTTTGTTGTTATAGTTCTTATCCATATCTTCTTTTATACGAAATAAGGAAGTGTATTTACCTGGTGATCAAAATCTAGAGCCTTGTTTTGACTTTGAAGTTGAACAGATTGATGATAAGACGTTTTTCCATACCTTAAACTATTCTGGCAGGCCGCTCTCTAGTTCGGTATGTGTACTGCTTTTTATTTTTGTTGTTGTAGTAGTTCATTCATATTGTTAGTGGTAGTCATGTTTTCTTCCTCTCTTTTTTGCAGCACTTGAATATTATATTCTACTATCTTAGGAAGAAGGCGAAATATGGAATTAATATGCCAATCAAAGTCACAACTACAAATACTCTTTTTAATAATATCATTCAAAGGGTTTTCACAGAATTTGTAAAAGGTGGGAAACAAGATCATTTGATTGATAGATCAGACGATATCATGGAGTACATGAAAGGATTTAGGATGCATTGCAACACTCCATGGCACCAGGTTGATCATGTCATTTTTCCAATTAATTTGGCAGAAATTTGGCATTGGATATTGGGGTGTGTGTCATTCCACAGGAGATGTTTTTACGTATATGACTCGCTACGTAGTCGAAAGCACAAAAAAGCTATTCAAAAAGTGGCAGAGGCTTATGCTGTGTTGATCCCCCTATTTCTAGTTAGTATTGAATTTTATAACCAAAGAAGTGACATTGTAGTAGAAAATGGTCTGCACATGGGAAAGAAGTTGACTGATCCTTTTGAGATTGAACTGATTACAAATCTGCCAACAGAGCAAAATTCGTAAGAATAGTTACTTTTTTTTACTTTGTTTTCCTCATTCATATTAACATTTTCACTTCTAATTGATTTTTATAGTCTATTCATTTGTTTTATTTCAGAGATTGTGGAGTATATGTTGCTTGCTTTGCTGAGTATATTATTGAAGATCTTCCAATCCCTGTTGCCAATTTTGATATGGATGGTCTTCGAGCTAGATGTTTGGTACTGTTGTGGCACTATGGGAGGAACAAGCAGTTGCATGGCGAATCAAGTGAATCTGAGGCTCCAGTAGCACCTAAAAAGACTCGTGGAAAGAAACGCAAGAAGTAGTATAGGTCTCTTTTTGGTTTTAGTTAATCGTATCATGAAAACTTTGCAGGATTTTAATAGTTTTTGGTGAAGTATGGTATTATTAGTAGTAAATGACCTTCTGCTGATTCAAGACTGTAGGAAACTTGTGCCTTTATAAAATATTTCCAGCTGCTAATGTTTCTTTTGTCATATTTAATTATTCTGGTTCAGAATATGTGGCATAGATTTCTTCAAGTACATGGGGGTTATCAGTTTAGTTATGTCTCTTGATGCTGAAAATTTGCTGATTTTATTTCTGATTTCAACTTGTTTTATTGGGCTTTTCTTAGGCTTCTTCCATATAGTTGTTGGTTTATTAGGATACCGAGGTCCATTCCTTTGCTAGAGGGTAAGGTTTAATGGATTCTGCAAGTGAAAATTAGGGGCAGATGAAGCTAATACTTCCAACAACATACAAAGTAGTTGTGACAGAAGTTAAATGATCTTCTTTCGAATGTGATGATGGTCTAAGCTTTAATGTTCATCTGTAGTTTTAGTATAGATTGTGTATTAGTGTAGTAGAACAATATACCAATCAGGTATACTGATATACCATTTGGGTATCACGTTGTATTTGTCTCACCTTTTTTCCTTCAGCAACTAGATGTAAGTACTGACATGAGTTGCAAAGCGTGCGCATTTTGGGTATCACATTGTATCTGGTGCACCATTTGTATTTCTGCGCATATTTTGTTTTAGCCATATTAGTGCAATACCATTATATACCAGCGAGGTATACAAATATAACATTTGGGTATCACCTTGTATTAATGTACCTGATGATGTACAATAACTGCATGTAAATGACTTCCAATTTGTGATACTTCAATACAGACATGAGCTGCAAAACGTGCCCATTTTGTTAACAAAGTATGTACAAATGTTGCATTTGCAGCACCACTTCTATTTCTGCACATATTTTGATACCAATAAGATATACAGATATACCAATAAGGTATACAAATATACCACTTGAGTATCACATATATATTTTAACATCTTTTTTCCTGCAGCAACTAGATGTAAATTGTTACACCCCAAGTTTTCATACATGAGAGTATGTCGTAAGTCATTGATGTAAGCTCGGAAATGAGATTATATTTAGAAGCAAATAAAGTAAGTTAATCATGTTACCTTGGATGTTACAAATATTTAAGATCATGAATAACGAGTACCAAGAGGGTTGGAAATCTTAGAAGCTAAACCAATTGAAGAAAATAAGTTTCGTCGAAAGTCGACAAGTTTCGAATGTTATAACATGTACTTTGGGGTGAGACTAGGGTTATTAACATGATAAGGAGGTTATTATATGAGTTATTTTAGTCGTATGATATTCATTTTCAACATTTTGAAGGCAAGCAAGTTGTGGAACAAGAGTTGGCAAAGGTCATCACAAGTTACATTCATAAATTTGCTGAAATTTAGGTCAAATGTATCTGAGAATTTCTCCAAATATACTTGGAATCATGGGGTGTTATACCTACCAAATTGAAGGTCTACAAGTCTAGTTTATAACTCATTAAACCGTTCGTCAATACGACATCAGAGTAGAGAGATATTCGCATTTTCACAAGACCGCGCAAGCAGCTCCCAATGGGACCCACTTAGGCGGTGGTTGACCTACTTCAATTTATAAACGATTTGGACGCCTATTTTTGCTCATTTTTCAACTAAATTTCGTCTCCAAACCTCTCCTAACCCTCCTAAACATATACCACAAGGGTTTGAAGTGATTCCAAAGCGATTACACCATATTTCAATATTAAAACTTAGTTCTAGTGAAGAACAACACCTCTTTGAGGTTGTGTTGTCATTGAGGATTGTTGTGGGCTGTATTTGGATGAAATTCCAAGTTGTTGCTGCTGTCTAAGGTGAGTATAACAGCCTACTAATTGTGCTTAAGCTTGCTTGTATGTTGGTTAAGTTGTTAGGATGATAAACTACAAGATAATACTTGGACTAGCTTAAGTCACTTCTATGGTGTTGTATTGCTATTAAGGGTTGTTGTAAAATGAATATAACTTGGATTTTGACTTGAAGTTACTGTAGGAGGTATGTATATTGTGTTCTTGCTTGTGCCTAAGGTTATCTTGATATTTATTAAGTTAAATGGATGGGCTAGACATGAACTAGTGAATAAAGTTGCTAGTTGGGGATAGTTGAAGTTGTGGATTATTTTCGTTGTTATAAATATATGGTATAAGGCTGGAATCATTGATTAATGACTTCATTATCATGTTAATGATACTTTTATGTTGAAGTAAGAAGTCTATAAGGATTGATAAGGGGTATACGGATTCCAATCGGAGCTTGCCGCTCGTCGTAATGTAGTTGTGACTTGTTGTTGTTATATGGTGTCTTGATATTGATAATTATGTATTGATGGATTGCTTTGGTCATTGTTGTTTGTATATGGTATTGGAGGAGGCCCTTGTTACAAGGGAGATGCTGCCAAAATTTACGTAAACGAGCTACTAGCTTAAGTTATAGACTTAGCCTTTGCTCAGCACTGATTTTGAATCTCCTTATACTATGATAGATTGAGTTGACTTGTTTGAAGAGTTGCTTGGAAGTGATTAAGGACTCAACGGGTTTAAGGTATGTTAAGGCACTTACTTCTTTCTTTTGGCATGATCTAAAGTGACATGAACATAAACGGTACGCTAATTCATAACGGATCTACTCCTAGAAACTAAGGTTGTCCATGTTGTTATTTCCTTATAAAGTTATTCTAAACAAGTGTGTATGATCCTTAAATCCCACTAAGGTTCATATTGATAGTAGGCATGTCCATAGTGTTAATTGAAGGTGCAATGACCTTACATCACTCCGAAAGGGTTAGAACGTGATTCCATGAGTCGAGCATGCATTATATATATGTATCTATTTTACTCTACTGAGCCGCGCTATAGTCGACCGGGTATGACACCTATTGTGCAACCACTGTTTTACCGAGCTCTACGTGGTCGGGTACGATTCTACCGAACCTTATGATGGTCGGGTACGCTTTTACCGAGTCCTCTTTGAGGCCGGGTACGATATGATGATGATGATGCCCACAGAGGCGAATGTTTTAAAAAGTTTATGTATATATATGTATTATGCATTTCATATCAGTAACCCCCAGAGGCACTCAGATGTTACAGGTTGTATCTCCTCTATCTCTCTCTTTACATTACTGTTCTTGTTTAAGCTTTCCTGCCTAACATACTCGGTACTTTATTCGTACTGACGTCCCTTTTGCCTGGGGACGCTGCATTTCATGCCCGCAGGTCTCGATTGATAGGTTGACAGTCCTCCTAGTAGGCTATCCGCTCAGCGAAGGTGTTGGTGCACTCCACTTGCTCCGGAGTTGCCTATTTGGTCAGTATGCTTTGGATATGTATCGATTTGTATGGCGGGGCCCTGTCCCGACCTTTATGATTTTATATACTCTTAGAGGCTTGTAGACAGATGTCAGGTGTATGGATAATTGTATGGCCTTGTCGGCCTATGTTTCGAGTTTACTAATGGTCATGTCGGCCTTATAGGACCGTATGTCACATATATTAGTTTGTATATCATGTTGGGTCTTCATATGTTGAGTATTCCCTTATGTTTTATTTTTCTTATCTCATGACGGATTTTCTGGCTCATTTACTCATGATAACATGTTAAGAAAGATATGTTATGTTGGCACTCGGTTGAGTAAGGCACCGGGTGCCCATTGCGGCCCTTCGGTTTGGGTTGTGACATAAATGCATCCCACTTTTATATACTAAAATAGAAAATTAATAGATTCTTATTGAAAATACAAGTAGCCATATAAATTTGTTGCCAAAAAGTAATTTCGCAAAGAATCATCATACCAAATATATGTCTAGTGCAAGAAATGCATTTTATTTTTTTGCAATTCAAATGCTATGATTCTATGATATATGAGTTCTATAAAAACATTGAAGCATTATATCAATCTCTCTTTGGAATATTTCGGCATGTTCTCCGGTTGTGTCCTTTTCTCCCACATAGTGCACATGTAACTGTATTTCCTTCCCAGCTTCCTATGCCTCTCTTCTTTTTAGGTCTTTCTGGTTTGATTTTTCCTTTTGGTGGCAATACCACCTGCGAAGAGACATGTTCTGGAATTTGCCACGTTGTTTCATCAGGCAATGGATTTACTGTTATCTCATATATTTTCAGCAAGTAGTCTATGCTGTAGTAATCCGAGCAATACTTGTATGAATCCATATGGAATTTTTGTATAACTGCCATTGCATGTGGACATGGAATGTCGTCTATCTGAAACCTCCCACAAGTGCAGTTTCTTTCATGTAGGCGCACCACATTTCTTGTTTGGCCATCAATTACTAAATGTAAGAATTCAGTTGATGGCAACACCTAGTATAATTTTAATTAAGAGAAGTCATTAGCTATATAAAGTAATAGTATTTTTTAAATAACAATATTCAGTTGTTTAGTGAAATCACTAAGGTAAAAAAGTAAAAATACAGTATATGCAGTGTTTTTATGATTTTGAAAATGCATACCATCATCGTCTGTGATAAGATAGTATTATCTGCCAATATTTTTTCATACTTTGCACCAATCTTCATAAATGATTCCACTGCATCCTTCCGATTGATGTAATTCCATTTTTGAATCAATGTTGTCATAAAGTCAAGCAAATTCACAACTGGGAGGTCTCTTGCGTGCTTGTTTGCTGCATTTACTGATTCCGCAATATTCGATGTCATGGTCATGGTTCTATTTCCCTTGGAATGCGCCCGGGACCATTTATCATATCCAACTTGCTAATGCAAAATATACTTCTTTGATTTGTTTTTGGCTCTTCCTGAAGTTTGTCTTTATGTTGTTCCACAGATGGAACATACATGCACAATGAGGGACTTCTGGATAGACAATTGAAGTTGCTTTCCATATAGCATCATGCCTGTCTGATACAATGCACATTCCCTCTCTTTGTCCATAGGTTTCTCTGAAATGCACGAAGAACCATTCCCACGATGCATGATTTTCCGAATCAACAATTGCATATGCGAGGGGTAGAATTTGTCCTGTAAACCCAAAGAACAAAATATCAATTACAACACACTATATTAATTTAGCATTTCATATAGTAGTATAGTCATAGGTAGGTGCAGGTGTGTAGCAAAACAACTATATACTCTGTTGGTATACTTGTATACCATACTGGTATCATATAATATTTGAAAATATTTTTTGTTTCTTTAACTGAATGTAATTGGATTGTACACAAAATATTAATTTAGTATTTCATATAGTAGTATAGTTATAGGTACGCGCAGCTGTCTTGCAAAACAACTATATACTCTGTTGGTATACTTGTATACCATACTGGTATCATATAATATTTGAAAATATTTTTTGTTTCTTTAACTGAATGTAATTGGATTGTATTCTTACCCTCTGTGTCTTGCGTGGAAGCCGTGAGTATGGTCCCTCTATATGTTGTCTTTAAAAAACTTCCATCAGCTACAACTGTTAGCCTACAATAGACCCATCCTCTAATCGATGCATATATAGCTATGAATGCATACAAGAAGCTCCCATCTCCTTCAGTGTGTAGTCGTGTCACTGATCCTGGGTTAGCGTACTCTAACATATAAAGATATGTTGGCATTTTCTTGTATGACTCACTTGGTGATCGTCTCAATAATTGCATTGCTTTTTCTTTTGATCTCCATGCTTGCATGTAGCTTAAGTCCATACCATATGCTTTTTGGATGTCTCTCTGGATATCTGTTGGTGTATATATGGTTTTCGGGTCAACAAGTTTATCTTGTACCACAGCTGCAACAAAAGCTGAGACAGCTTGCTTTTGTGAACAAAATCTCTTATCAGTTAAACAACTGTGGACAGAATTGAAATCCGTCACTTTGAAAAGATTTGATGCTCGCAGGCTTGATGCTTTAAGTATCCAAGTGCATCTTTCATCCACGCATTCAAGGATATACCTATTTATAATACAAATACAGTTATGTATCATGTTTTATTGATAAAAAACACACACAAAAATCCGTACAATTATATACTCACATGGTATACTCTGTTGGTATACTTATATACTGTATCAGTATCATATTTTGCTGATAAAAAATATAGACAAAGCAGCACAATTCTATACTCACATAGTATACTGATTTAGCATACATATATACTATATTGGTATTATGTTTTACTGATAATAACAAAGACAAACCAATACAGTTATATACTCGCATAGTATACTGATATATCATACTTATATACTATACCAGTATCACTGATTAAAAACACAAGACAAACCAATACAATTCCATACTCGCATAGTATACTGATTTAGCATACTTATATACTATATAGGTATCACATAGTTTTTTACTTGAAAACATGCAGACGGACCTTCTTGGGCATGATTTATGAACCCGATATTGACATTTTTCTCTAACGGCATACTGTTTCCTAACGAGAGCCAGCAGGTTCTTGTCTTTATAAATTTGTCCTTTTTCAACATTTTGATGAAATTGATCAGTTATGATGTTTGCATCATCAAGTTCTAAAATGGCATCATCTCCTTCTTGCACATCAAACGTAGTAATCATATCAGTTCTTTCAAATTGTGCAATTTCTGATGAAATTGGAGCAACATCGAAACTGGAGGTGCTTGCAGCTATAGTGTTTTTAGCAAACGACACACACAGTGGAAGTGTTGTCGTCCCTGCACTTGATTTTTTCAATTTCATGTAAACACTAACACTCATATCGCTGCAAATTGTAATTGGTGGATATCATTGAGCAATAGCATACTAAATAACTATTGTTTTACTGTCCTTTTGCAGTTGCTTTGCAATTTCTCTGAGAAATTGTTCAACTTTCCAATAGGTCTATATTAGAATTGCATCAACATGAAAATTTATGAAATTATTGTTATCATCCCATTCTCCACTATGCTGCAGCAGAATTGGAATATTTTCCATGATTCTGAAGTTATAATCACTTTTATGTCTAAAATTGAATCTCAACAATGCAAATTTCGACAGTGTTCGAAATCAACAGTGTTCGAAATCAATAGTGTTCGAAATTTCAACAATATATAGCTGCAACAGATTTTTCGAAATCAAACCTCTAGATCTCCAGATCTCCAAACCTAGATTACAATTTTCAGCTAAAATCCAGAAGTTTAGCTCCGAAATCAAAATCAAAACAACAACGAAATCAAAATCTGAAAACAACAGCGAAATCAAAATCCAAAAAGAAGATGCGAATCAACATCTTCGATCTGTTTTTTCACACTTAGTGATCTTCAAATTAGGGAATGTGTGACGACCCGGCCAGTCGTCTCATGAGTTACCGCTCCGTTTTACCCCATTTCAGCTTCTTTATGCTTTGTTATCCATTTTTTATGTGACCGGGTTGATTAGTTTGAGTTCGGAGAGGATTTTGGTAAGAAATGAGACGCTTAGTCTCTTTTAAGAAGGCTTAAGTTGGAAAAGTCAACCGAATGTTGACTTATGTGTTAGAGGGCTCGGATGTGATTTCCGGTGATTTGGTTAGCTTCGGGGGTTTATATGTGGCTTAGGAGTGTAACCGGAATTGATTTTGGAGGTCCGGAGTAGAATTAGGCTTGAATTGGCGAAGTTAGTATTTTGGCGAATTCCGGTTGGTAGGTGAGATTTTGATACGGGGGTCGGAATGGAATTCCGAGAGTTGCAATAGCTTCGTTAGGTAATTTTGGATGTGTGTGCAAAATTTCAGATCATTCGGAGGTGTTTTGGTCGGGTTTTTGATCAAATACGTATTTCGGAAGTTTTTAAGAAATTTAGGCTTGAATGTGATGTAATTTGATGGTTCTGATGTTGTTTGTGGTGTTTTGATGATTGGAACAAGTTTGAATGATGTTTTAGGATGGGTTGGCACTTTTGGTTGAGGTCCCGGGGGCCACGGGGTGATTTCGGATGGTCAATCGAACCAATCTTGGTTTTTGAAGTTGCAGATTTCAGCTGAGTGTTGCAGAACATTTTTGTTCTCTGCGATCGTAGGAGTGAAATTGCGATCGCATAGAAGGTTTGGGGAAGGCCATTCTGATTGCTCAATGTGATTGCGGAATAGGGTATGCGATCACATAGGTTGAGGAGGTTGTTCCTTGCGATCGCATGAGAAGTAATGCTATCGCGTAGTGTTAAATGAACCTGAGGTTCTGAGGGGTACTTTGTTCAATGCGATCGCGGAGTAGTGTATGCGATCGGGCGTAGGTTTGATTGGTGAAGCAGTGCGATCGCAGTTAAGGGGTCGCGTTCGCATAGGACATTTTGGAGGCCTGTGAAAGTTGAGCTATGCGATCGCAGAGGCTTGGATGCGATCACATAGAGTAAAATCTGGGCTGACAGAAGGGTTTTAATAAACATTTCACCCGCGAACCAAGTCCCATTTCCTCCATTGTTGAGTAACCTTGGGAGCTTTTGACGAGTATTAAAGAGGGTTTTGACTGGGAATCGATTGGAGGTGAGTCCTATGGCCTAGAAACGTCATTTAATTGTAGATTCAACATCTAAATTCATGGAAATTTGATTAAAAAGGAAAGGATTAGGGCTTGACTTTTGAAATAGAAGTTTGGGGGTTTGAGGGAGCATTTGATCTCGGATTTTGGTAAATTTGATATGTATAGACTCGTGGTGAGATAAGGAATCCGGCGATGTCAATTTTCTGATTTTTCGAGAAGTGGGCCCGAGGCTCGGGTTTTGCCAACTTCGTGATTTTCGATATTTTTCGAGTCTTTTCGATTGGGTTGTATTCCCTTAGCCTATTGTAACATATTACTTGTGGTTTTGATCAGATTCGACGCCCGAGGAGGTTGATTTGCGAGGCAAGGAAGTAGCGAGCTAGGATTTCAGCCTGCTTGAGGTGAGTAATGAATGTAAATGATGTCCTGAGAGTTTGAAACCCCGGATTTGCACATAGTAGTGCTATATTGAAGTGAGACACGCGCTTGATGTTGTGCGCGGGTCGTTTACTATTGGGGATTGTGACTTGGTCCGTCCCGAGTGATGCTTCTACTGCGTATTTGATGAAAGCTTATTTGTTATCATCATTATTTGGACTGATTGTCATATTTGGGCTTCTTGCCAATTCTTTGAACCCTCCGAGGAGTTTATTTACTATTTCATCACTGTTTGACTTACTACTTGAACTCAGTAGTACCGTTTTCTACTGTCTTACAACTCAGCCACTTTTACTCGATTTTTGAAACTAAAAGATATATTAGATGATGTTTTGGGCTGAGAACTACTATTTTACTATTGCCCGAGGAGCTTATATAATTTCTGGACTGAGTACAGCCAAGGGCCAGATGTGAGGATACTATGGGATCGGGCTGCGCGCCACAGCAGTGTTATACTAATATTGATATGAGGTTGAGGGCTTATATTTGATGTTACGAGATGGCTTGATATTGCGCTTGGGCCGCAAGGGGCCCCTCCCGGAGTCTGCACACCCCCAGTGAGCGTCGTCGACGATAAATAAATGGAGCGGGCTGCACGCCGCAGCGGGTACTATAGGGTACCGTTCTATGTGTTGATTTCTCTTTATATGTCTGTCACTTAACTGCTTATTTGTTGTAGTATTTCTACATTTCGTTTCCATTGGTTTATTACTCTTATATTACTTGTTTTTAAACTGCCGCAGTGTAGATTACTCTGTGTTTTCCGTGATTTCTTATTTCCAGTCATTATTTATGCTTATTACTTACTGGGTCGGAGTACTCACATTACTCCCTGCACCTTGCGTGCAGATCCAGGTGCATCTGAGGCTAAGTGAGGATTATTTCAGTTGAGCAGCGCATATCCGGGAGCATCGAGGTAGCTGCATGGCGTCCGCATCCCTGATCTCTCCCTTCTATCCTTGTTATTAATTAGTATTTCCTAGATGGACATGTATTAGGTTGTTAAACTTGTACTAGAGGCTCGAGACTTGTGACACCAGATCTGTATGGGCTATGTAGTGGTATTATCATCTGACTTTCCGCATATTTAACTCGTAGTCTTAAACTCTTATTGGAGTTATTTAGCAATTTAACTGTGTTAACTGATAATGATTTTCATAAGAAAACAGAAAGGGTTGTTAGTTGGTCAGGCTTGCCTAGCAGTGTGTTGGGCGCCATCACGACCGGGGTTGTGGTCGTGACAGAATGTCGGTGGAAATCTCAATTTTGTGCGCTGATTTTCTGAAATTTTGAACAACTTTTGCGTTTTTATAGGTAGGGCATTAAGCGTGGGGTAGTTATTTTGATATTCCCGTTTATTTATTAAATGGGTAGGAGATTATAATTATTTAGTGGGTAGAATTCTTTAATAGGTAGGGCAGGGTAAATAGTTTCACTTTTATAGGTACTCCTGTTTTTTCCCCAATATTCTTCCGGTTGTCCATTAAGGAACTGGTCCTTAAGTATTGTTTATGTTCTTGACTTTGTTGCCAAAATAGGTTTTTTTCACTAAAAATACCAACTTTCTTCAATATTCAAACCTTAACATTATTGTTTGGGGTGAAAAATAAAAGTTAATAATTGATTACTGTCAAAATCGATAATTTGGGCTGCTTGTATCTATTCTTGTTTGGTACTTGTCCAGTCAAACTATACCTAAATATTATTGCTACTTGCTACTGATTGTGCAAGATGTATTCTACAGAGGGATGATAAAACCAAGCATTGCTTGCCAGTTAAGAAAGATTGAGTTATTATCCCTTATCTAAATCTATGTCTGTTTAGAAGAATAATTCTGTAGGTAATAATAAAGGTATCTGTTAGTCCGTAGTTGGACTGATACTTGGAGCACATGACCAAGGAATCAATGGTTGTTTTTTAATAGTTTGAGCTTGTACATAAATATTACTTGGTAAATAAAATTCTTTTAGACACTAAAATAAAATTATGCTTAAATTTTGTCCAAACACTGATATTTAATGATTTGATTTAAATATCTCAAAAATTTATCCTCAGTTCTTAGAAAGTGTTGAAGAAGATGAAGTAATTTTTTTTGTTTTGGTGTCATTTGACTAATTTTTAATTGGGATCATTTATCTTATTATTTATAAGTTTTATTTTAAATTTGAAATCATTTGAAGCATGTTTGGAGTGGTTTGATAAAATGAGAATCAGAATTTTGGAGAACACAAAATCATACCAACCAAATAGAGTTTAGAATAATTTTAATAAATAGGTCGAGGGCAGATAACACAAAGTCATGCCAATATGACGACAAAGTTTGGTGAACAATTGAAGAATCATAGAGTCATGTCAACTTCATAGAGTTTATGAATAATTAACAATACAGGTAAAGTAAATATAATATTGTCACGACCCTAAACCCGAACTCGGTTGTGATGGCGCTTCTCGTGAAGACAAGGCCAGCCAATTAAACCCAATTCACTTTTTAATCAGTTAAATAACATAAAAGCAGTCTAAAACATGATATATCAATACTAAGTAGCGGATAATGTCAATAAAGTGCGGAAGTACAACCCAACACAGCCCTAACCGGAGTGTCATAAGTCACGAGCATCTAACAATACAGAACTCAAATGTAACTACAGAGTTTTAAATACTTAACCAAGAACATAAAGGAAATAGATAGGGATGAGCTCCAGGCTGCGAACACCAACAACTACCTAAAGACTCCTCGAAGATCTGCCTGAAGCTGGAATGAATCAGCACTCTGGAACGGGACTAGCTACGCCTAAATCTGCATACGGGGTGCAGGGAGTAAAGTGAGTACTCCAACTCAGTGAGTAACAAATGTAAATAATGACTGGAAGTAAGAAAACACGTAAGGCACACGACATTCTATAATGAAGCAGTAAAATCATTTAAAAACTGTAAAACAGTGAAAAGTCAAGAAAATCCTATTTCAACAAGTAGACAAGAAATTAACAGGTAGTTAAGGTAAAGTAAACAAATAGCAGTTAGCCCCTCGGGCACAATATCAACAAATCCGCCCCTCGGGCAACATCTCAGAATAATACCAGCCCAACGGGCTCAATCTCAAAACAATACCGGCCCCTCGAGCTCAATCTCACAACACAATGGGTACCCGCGCTCACTGGAGGTGTGCAGACTCCTGGAGGGGCCCCTTACGACCCAAGCCAAGCCATCTCGGGGCATCAAATCTAGGCCCTCGGCCTCATATCAATCAAGCCACCTCGTGGTGTATATATCTCAGGTCCTCGGCCTCAAATCAGTATCATTGCATCCTCACAACTAAGTCATCGGCCTTACTCAGTCAAAAATACACACAAGCCCCTCGGACAATAGTAAATAATGTTTCTCAGCCCGAACATCATTTAAAATATCATTTAAGTCTTAAAACTGAGTAAACATGGCTGAGTATGAAAACAGTGAAAAATAACAGGACTGAGTTCAAGTGTAAAATAAAAACAGTGAGGAAATATCAATAAAAATTCCCGAAGGGTTCAAATAGTTGGCACTAGGCCCAAATATGACATTCAACCCAAGTAATGAGGATAGCAAATAGTTTTCATTCAAATACGCGGAAAAATCATCAATCGGGCCGGACCAAGTCACAATCCCCAATAGTGCACGACCCCACGCTCGTCATCAAGCGTGTGTCTCACCTCAACATAGCACTACGATGTGCAATTCCGGGGTTTCAAACCCCCAGAGCATCATTTACAACCATTACTCACCTCGAACCGGCTAAATCTCTAGCTCGCGACGCCTTTGCCCCTCGAATCGGCCTCCACGCGCGTCGAATCTATCCAAATCAGAATGAGTACGTAAACATATGCTAAGGGAACAAAGCCCAAGGGAAAACAATCAACAAAGGCCGCAAATCCCAAAATTACCAAAACCCGACCCCCGGACCCACGTCTCGAAATTCAGAAATTTATACATCAATAGATTCCTTATCTCCTTACGAGTTCATACATATCAAAAGTTCTCAAATCCAACCCCAAATGGTCCTTCAAATCCACAATTAAAGGCCTAAATTCTCAAGCCCTAGTTTCCCCAGTTTTAACCTTTGATTTTCCATAATTTCTAGCCCTAATCCATGAAATAATAGCATAGGAACGAGTTTTAGGTCCAAATTCCTTACCTCAATGAAGTTCTCTTGAAATCCCCCTCTCAAATTGCACAAAAAGCTCCAAAGTCGAAGTCAAAAATGGTGAAATAGCTAAATCTCGCGAGATAAAATTACTTATATGTTCTGCCCAGGCTTTTCCGCATTTGCGGTCCAAAATCCGCTTCTACGGTACCGCATATGCGGTCAACTCCTCCGTTTCTGCGGAATTCACTTACCAGCCGTAAACCGCATCTGCGATCCAATATCCGTACCTGCGACTCCGTAGGTGCGGTCCAAATACCGCGTATGCGGTTCCTGACTCTTCCTCTAAATCCGCTTATGTGGCTCCCCCTTCCGCACGTGTGGCACCGCACCTGCGGTCCCCAAACCGCAGGTGCGAAAACACCAGAAGCAGAAAAATCTCAGCAACTGTAATAACCTTTCAACTTCTCCGATGACCACCCGAAATTTTCCCGAGGCCCCCAGGACCTCAACCAAAAGCACAAACATAACCCAATATCTTATTCAAAATTGTTCCAATCATCAAAACGCCTCAAATAACATCAAATCTACCAAATCACGTCGGATTCAATCCTAAGTTTCTAAATCTTCCGAAATACGTTTTCGATCAAACACCCAACTAAACCACGTCCGAATGACCTGAAATTTTACACACACATCCCAAATGACAAGATGGAGCTACTACAACTCTCGGAATTCGATTCCGACCCCTATATCAAAATCTCGCCTACCAACCGGAAATCGCCAAAATATCAACTTCGCCAATTCAAGCCTAAAACTACTCCAACCCTCCAAAACCCATTCCGATCACACTCCTAAGCCATAAATCACGTCCCGAAGCTACCCGAACCATCAGAGCTATCTAACACATAAGTCAATATCCGGTTGACCTTTTCAACTCAAACTCCCTTAAAAGAGACTAAGTGTCTCAAATCTTACCAAAATCATTCTGGATTCGATCCGACCGACCCGATACCATAAAATACGGATAAGAAGCATAAAGAAGCAGAAATGGGAGAAACGGAGCGGTAACTCATGAGACGACTGTCCGGGTCGTCACAAACATAAAATCTACCAATCCGATAGAGAAACTTTTGACAAGCAACAAGTGTGCGAGAGAGATTATTTTTTAAATATACTAAAAATACAAACAATATTTAAAGACCAGCCCCTTATAGGACTGTCCTGTCAATCACCTAACAACATTTGAAATTTGACTTGGGCAGGTCGAATTAGGCCTCGTGACTACTAACACATGATTGTTCAATGTGGGGTGATTTGCATAAATATGATACTTTTGTGCGGGTATTTAGATTTTGGCTTACACAAACTCAACCGCATTATCATTATATCTATCTTTTCTGATTTAAAAGACACAAAGGGAAAAAAATTATATTTCAAAATGATAACGTGCAAATCATAATAAATCGGGGGGATAACTCGCAAACTTTACAAGATTGTCTCTTTTATGATTTCAAAGCTATAACAGAAAAAATACATTGCAAAAGGATGGTATGCAAGTCATGATATTTTTCACTAGGACATCATGTTATATTCAACCAAACTTAGATATTCCACCGACTTGACATGAATTGTGCTTTTAGATGCTTCACAAATCCTATTGGAATGCATCACTTCTTGTTCTCTGCACTTGACCTATCTTGTTAAATTTACTCCGCGTGATCTCAAATTTGAAATAAAATCTCCAAGCACCAATAATTCCCAATCATCAATTTAGTAAAAAAAAAAAAATACCAAATCAAGAAAATTTACTTTGTATTCTTCAAAACATTTTTTTTAATGAAATATATGTATATATTCATAAAATACAAGGTGTATATGATGTACAAATCAAATATAAGTGGTATAATATATCGTACATAAATATAATAAGTGGTATAATATATCCTACATAAATATAAAATATACATTGAATGATTACTCTTGTAAATAGTATATTGCTGATAATATTGTCACACCTCCTTTTTACACCTGAGGGTATGAGAGTTTTTCCAGTTAAAGTGACATAAATCGAAATGAGATTATTTTATTTATTTAAAGTCGTCACTTGAAATAATTTATAAGGTGTCCCAAGTCACCAGTTTATTTTAAATCCCAAATCGAGGAGAATTTTGACTTTATTTAAAAGTCTGCGAAACCAGAAATTTTTGGTAAGAAATTCTGTTAACTCGGGAGAAGGTGTTAGGCATTTCCGGGTTCCATGGTTCTAGCACGGTCGCTTAACTATTAATAATTGTCCTAATTATCTGATTTATTACATGTTTTAAACCTAGTGTGCATTTTTAACTTTATAACCGCTTTTAATTATTTTAAACCGCATTTTAGGACTTATGGAATTATTTCTTGAACAAATTACAATTGTCGTACACTTGCCGTTTTGGAACACACCGCAAATCACGCTACATGAAATGCACCCGCGATTCGCGACATGTTTATTTTATTATTGTCTAAAGTTGTTACGATCGGGTCACATAAAATGCACACCCGAATTTGGGATTATGTATCACGACTATGCCACGGGAACCGTACCCATAGTCACGATAATTTATTATAAACGCATCTAAAGCAAACTACGAATGTTCAAAGTATTTTCTACACTAATTACGAATGTTCAAAGTATTTTCTATACTAGTTTTGGTACTAATGTGAGGACCATAGATTATGAAATTCATTTATAGACGACACGCCTCAATTTATCTTAAAATTCAAAGGATTGTACTCAACTACTAGTAGTTCATTAGTTAAAGCCGACGATTTGTCAAGTTCGCGCAGCAGAATTAGCTGAGCCTACTATATTTTCCTTTATTCAAATTCATTTTGATAGTAATGGTGAGGCATGCAATTTAACCCAAAGTTACAAAAAAATGGAAACAATGATTTCATACTTGGTAGGAAAGGCAATAGGGACAAGTATTACACAACTATGATAATTTTATTGAATTGTAACGTCCTAAATGTATTCTAACACTTCCACTGACTAAAACAAGAAAAACATAACCATTTCACATTAAACCCAGATTCATTTCATTACGCACAGACCTAATCTTTAAAGATTCTCGCTCAACATTAACTGAATTAGTCGACTAACAGTAGAAATTAGACCCCATTTAATTCCCATGATCCCTTAGTTATTTGAATCAATTCAAATCCAAACCATGTAGCTAGCTTGATGGATTGCAAGCTCTTAGATTGGCTTGTAGTTGAGCCCAATGAGTGAATAGCTCAAGCCCATGAGCTGTCAGTTACCAAACCAAAGCATTCAAACAAAAACAAATATGCAGGAAACAATTGTCTTGTTGAATAATAAACAAGTTTCAAATCATACTTCTACAATTTACTTTATACAACTGAATCTACCAAGTTTGCAGTAACAATAGACTATGAATCTACCAACTGAATCTACCAAGTTTTGACTTTGAAGTTGAACAGATTGATGATAAGACGTTTTCCATACCTTAAACTATTCTGGCAGGCCGCTCTCTAGTTCGGTATGTGTACTGCTTTTTATTTTTGTTGTTGTAGTAGTTCATTCATATTGTTAGTGGTAGTCATGTTTTCTTCCTCTATTTTTTGCAGCACTTGAATATTATATTCTACTATCTTAGGAAAAAGGCAAAATATGGAATTAATATGCCAATCAAAGCACAACTACAGATACTCTTTTTAATAATATCATTCAAAGGGTTTTCACAGAATTTGTAAAAAGTGGGAAACAAGATCATTTGATTGATAGATCAGACGATATCATGGAGTACATAAAAGGATTTAGGATGCATTGCAACACTCCATGGTACCAGGTTGATCATGTCATTTTTCCAATTAATTTGGCAGAAATTTGGCATTGGATATTGGGGTGTGTGTCATTCCACAGGAGATGTTTTTACGTATATGACTCGCTACTTAGTCGAAAGCACAAAAAAGCTATTCAAAAAGTGGCAGAGGCTTATGCTGTGTTGACCCTCCTATTTCTAGTTAGTATTGAATTTTATAACCAAAGAAGTGACATTGTAGTAGAAAATGGTCTGCACATGGGAAAGAAGTTGACTGATCCTTTTGAGATTGAACTGATTACAAATCTGCCAACACAGCAAAATTCGTAAGAATAGTTACTTTTTTTTACTTTGTTTTCCTCATTCATATTAACATTTTCACTTCTAATTGATTTTTATAGTCTATTCATTTGTTTTATTTCAGAGATTGTGGAGTATATGTTGCTTGCTTTGCTGAGTATATTATTGAAGATCTTCCAATCCCTGTTGCCAATTTTGATATGGATGGTCTTCGAGCTAGGTTTGGTATACTGTTTTGGCACTATGGGAGAAACAAGCAGTTGCATGGCGAATCAAGTGAATCTGAGGCTCCAGTAGCACCTAAAAAGACTCGTGGAAAGAAACGCAAGAAGTAGTATAGGTCGCTTTTTGGTTTTAGTTAATCGTATCATGAAAACTTTGCAGGATTTTAATAGTTTTTGGTGAAGTATGGTATTATTAGTAGTAAATGACCTTCTGCTGATTCAAGACTGTAGGAAACTTGTGCCTTTATAAAATATTTCCAGCTGCTAATGTTTCTTTTGTCATATTTAATTATTCTGGTTCAGAATATGTGGTATAGGTTTCTTCAAGTACATGGGGGGTTATAAGTTTAGTTATGTCTCTTGATGCTGAAAATTTGCTGATTTTGTTTCTGATTTCAGCTTGTTTTATTAGGCTTTTCTTAGGCTTCTTTCATAAAGTTGTTGGTTTATTAGGATACCGATGTCCATTCCTTTGCCAGAGGGTAAGGTTTAATGGATTCTGCAAGTGAAAATTAGGAGCAGATGAAGCTAACACTTCCAACAACATACAAAGTAGTTGTGACAGAAGTTAAATGATCTGCTTTCGAATGTGATGATGGTCTAAGCTTTAATGTTCATCTGTAGTTTTAACATAGATTGTGTATTAGTGTAGTAGAACTATATACCAATCAGGTATACTGATATACCATTTGGGTATCACGTTGTATTTGTCTCACCTTTTTTCCTTCAGCAACTAGATATAAGTACTGACATGAATTGCAAAGCGTGCGCATTTTGGGTATCACGTTGTATCTGGTGCACCATTTGTATTTCTGTGCATATTTTGTTTTAGCCATATTAGTGCAATACCACTATATACCAGCGAGGTATACAAATATAAATTTTGGGTATCACCTTGTATTAATGTACCTGATGATGTACAATAACTGCATGTAAATGGCTTCCAATTTGTTATACTTCAATACAGACATGAGCTGCAAAACGTGCCCATTTTGTTAACAAAGTATGTACAAATGTTGCATTTGCAGCACCACTTCTATTTCTGCACATATTTTGATACTAATAAGATATACAGATATACCAATAAGGTATACAGATATACCACTTGGGTATCACATATATATTTTAACATCTTTTTTCCTGCAGCAACTAGATGTAAATTGTTACACCCCAAGTTTTCATACGTGAGAGTATGTTGTAAGTCATTGATGTAAGCTCAGAAATGAGATTATATTTGGAAGCAAATAAAGTAAGTTAATCATGTTACCTTGGATGTTACAAATATTTAAGATCATGAATAACGAGTACCAAGAGGGTTGGAAATCTTAGAAGCTAAACCAATTGAAGAAAATAAGTTTCGTCGAAAGTCGACAAGTTTCGAATGTTATAACATGTACTTTAGGGTGAGACTAGGGTTATTAACATGATAAGGAAGTTATTATATGAGTTATTTTAGTCGTATGATATTCATTTTCTACATTTTGAAGGCAAGCAAGTTGTGGAACAAGAGTTGGCAAAGGTCATCACAAGTTACATTCATAAATTTGCTGAAACTTAGGTCAAATGTATCTGAGAATTTCTCCAAATATACTGGGAATCATGGGGTGTTATACCTACCAAATTGAAGGTCTACAAGTCTAGTTTATAACGCATTAAACCTTTCATCAATACGACATCGGAGTAGAGAGATATTCGCGTTTTTGCAAGACCGCGCAAGCAGCTCCCAATGGGACCCACTTAGGCGGTGGTTGACCTACTTCAATTTATAAATGATTTGGACGCCTATTTTGCTCATTTTTCAACTAAATTTCGTCTCCAAACCTCTCCTAACCCTCCTAAACATATACCACAAGGGTTTGAAGTGATTCCAAAGCGATTACACCATATTTCAATATTAAAACTTAGTTCTAGTGAAGAACAACACCTCTTTGAGGTTGTGTTGTCATTGAGGATTGTTGTGGGCTGTATTTGGATGAAATTCCAAGTTGTTGCTGCTGTCTAAGGTGAGTATAACAGCCTACTAATTGTGCTTAAGCTTTCTTGTATGTTGGTTAAGTTGTTAGGATGATAAACTACAAGATAATACTTGGACTAGCTTAAGTCACTTCTATGGTGTTGTATTGCTATTAAGGGTTGTTGTAAAATGAATATAACTTGGATTTTGACTTGAAGTTACTGTAGGAGGTATGTATATTGTGTTCTTGCTTGTGACTAAGGTTATCTTGATATTGATTAAGTTAAATGGATGGGCTAGACATGAACTAGTGAATAAAGTTGCTAGTTGGGGATAGTTGAAGTTGTGGATTATTTTCGTTGTTATAAATATATGGTATAAGGATGGAATCATTGATTAATGACTTCATTATCATGTTAATGATACTTTTATGTTGAATTAAGAAGTCTATAAGGATTGATAAGGGGTATACTGATTCCAATCGGAGCTTGCCGCTCGTCGTAATGTAGTTGTGACTTGTTGTTGTTATATGGTGTCTTGATATTGATAATTATGTATTGATGGATTGCTCTGGTCATTGTTGTTTGTATATGGTATTGGAGGAGGCCGTTGTTACAAGGGAGATGTTTCCAAAATTTACGTAAACGAGCTACTAGCTTAAGTTATAGACTTAGCCTTTGCTCAGCACTGATTTTGAATCTCCTTATACTATGATAGATTGAGTTGACTTGTTTGAAGAGTTTCTTGGAAGTGATTAAGGACTCAACGGGTTTAAGGTATGTTAAGACACTTACTTCTTTCTTTTGGCATGATCTAAAGTGACATGAACATAAACGGTACGCTAATTCATAACGGATCTACTCCTAGAAACTAAGGTTGTCCATGTTGTTCTTTCCTTATAAAGTTATTCTAAACAAGTGTGTATGATCCTTAAATCTCACTAAGGTTCATATTGATGGTAGGGATGTCCATAATGTTAATTGAAAGTGCAATGACCTTACATCACTCCGAAAGGGTTAGAACGTGATTCCATGAGTCGAGCATGCATTATATATATGTATCTATTTTACTCTACTGATCCGCGCTATAGTCGGCCGGGTACGGCACCTATTGTGCAACCACTGATCAGTTGGTTTACCGAGCTCCACGTGGCCGGGTACGATTCTACCGAACCTTATGATGGTCGGGTACGCTTTTACCGAGTCCTCTTTGAGGCCGGGTACGATATGATGATGATGATGCCCACAGAGGCGAATGTTTTAAAAAGTTTATGTATATATATGTATTATGCATTTCATATCAGTAACCCCCAGAGGCACTCAGATGTTACAGGTTGTATCTCCTCTATCTCTCTCTTTACATTATTGTTCTTGTTTATGCTTTCCTGCCTAACATACTTGGTACTTTATTCGTACTGGCGTCTCTTTTGCCTGGGGACGCTGCATTTCATGCCCGCAGGTCTCGATTGATAGGTTGACAGCCCTCCTAGTAGGCTATCCGCTCAGCGAAGGTGTTGGTGCACTCCACTTGCTCCGGAGTTGCCTATTTGGTCAGTATGCTTTGGATATGTATCGATTGGTATGGCGGGGCCCTGTCCCGACCTTTATGATTTTATATACTCTTAGAGGCTTGTAGACAGATGTCAGGTGTATGGATAATTGTATGGCCTTGTCGGCCTATGTTTCGAGTTTACTAATGGTCATGTCGGCCTTATAGGCCCGTATGTCACATATATTAGTTTGTATATCATGTTGGGTCTTCATATGTTGAGTATTCCCTTATGTTTTATTCTTGTTATCTCATGACGGGTTTTCTGGCTCATTTACTCATGATAACATGTTAAGAAAGATATGTTACGTTGGTACTCGGTTGAGTAAGGCACCGGGTGCCCGTCGCGGCCCTTCGGTTTGGGTTGTGACATAAATGCATCTCACTTTTATATACTAAAATAGAAAATAAATAGATTCTTATTGAAAATACAAGTAGCCATATAAATTTGTTGCCAAAAAGTAATTTCGCAAAGAATCATCATACCAAATATATGTCTAGTGCAAGAAATGTATTTTATTTTTTTGCAATTCAAATGCTATGATTCTACGATATATGAGTTCTATAAAAACATTGAAGCATTATATCAATCTCTCTTTGGAATATTTCGGCATGTTCTCCGGTTGTGTCCTTTTCTCCCACATAGTGCACATGTAACTGTATTTCCTTCCCAGCCTCCTATGCCTCTCTTCGTTTTAGGTCTTTCTGGTTTGATTTTTCCTTTTGGTGGCAATACCACCTGCGAAGAGACATGTTCTGGAATTTTCCACGTTGTGTCATCAGGCAATGGATTTACTGTTATCTCATATATTTTCAGCAAGTAGTCTATGCTGTAGTAATCCGAGCAATACTTGTATGAATCCATATGGAATTTTTGTATAACTGCCATTGCATGTGGATATGGAATATCGTCTAGCTGAAACCTCCCACAAGTGCAGTTTCTTTCATGTAGGCGCACCACATTTCTTGTTTGGCCATCAATTACTAAATGTAAGAATTCAGTTGATGACAACACCTAGTATAATTTTAATTAAGAAAAGTCATTAGCTATATAAAGTAATAGTATTTTTTAAATAACAATATTCAGTTGTTTAGTGAAATCACTAAGGTAAAAAAGTAAAAATACAGTATATACAGTGTTTTTATGATTTTGAAAATGCATACCATCATCGTCTGTGATAAGATAGTATTATCTGCCAATATTTTTTCATACTTTGCACCAATCTTCATAAATGATTCCACTGCATCCTTCCGATTGATGTAATTCCATTTTTGAATCAATGTTGTCATAAAGTCAAGCAAATTCACAACTGGGAGGTCTCTTGCGTGCTTGTTTGCTGCATTTACTGATTCCGCAATATTCGATGTCATGGTCATGGTTCTATTTCCCTTGGAATGCGCCCGGGACCATTTATCATATCCAACTTGCTAATGCAAAATATACTTCTTTGATTTGTTTTTGGCTCTTCCTGAAGTTTGTCTTTATGTTGTTCCACAGATGGAACATACATGCACAATGAGGGACTTCTGGATAGACAATTGAAGTTGCTTTCCATATAGCATCATGCCTGTCTGATACAATGCACATTCCCTCTCTTTGTCCATAGGTTTCTCTGAAATGCACGAAGAACCATTCCCACGATGCATCATTTTCCGAATCAACAATTGCATATGCAAGGGGTAGAATTTGTCCTGTAAACCCAAAGAACAAAATATCAATTACAACACACTATATTAATTTAGCATTTCATAATAGTAGTATAGTCATAGGTAGGTGCAGGTGTGTAGCAAAACAACTATATACTCTGTTGGTATACTTGTATACCATACTGGTATCATATAATATTTGAAAATATTTTTTGTTTCTTTAACTGAATGTAATTGGATTGTACACAAAATATTAATTTAGTATTTCATATAGTAGTATAGTTATAGGTACGTGCAGGTGTGTAGCAAAACAACTATATACTCTGTTGGTATACTTGTATACCATACTGGTATCATATAATATTTGAAAATATTTTTTGTTTCTTTAACTGAATGTAATTGGATTGTACACAAAATATTAATTTAGTATTTCATATAGTAGTATAGTTATAGGTACGCGCAGGTGTGTAGCAAAACAACTATATACTCTGTTGGTATACTTGTGTACCATACTGGTATCATATAATATTTGAAAATATTTTTTGTTTCTTTAACTGAATGTAATTGGATTGTATTCTTACCCTCTTCGTCTTGCGTGGAAGCCGTGAGTATGGTCCCTCTATATGTTAACTTTAAAAAACTTCCATCAACTACAACTGTTAGCCTACAATAGACCCATCCTCTAATCGATGCATATATAGCTATGAATGCATACAAGAAGCTCCCATCTCCTTCAGTGTGTAGTCGTGTCACTGATCCTGGGTTAGCGTACTCTAACATATAAAGATATGTTGGCATTTTCTTGTATGACTCACTTGGTGATCGTCTCAATAATTGCATTGCTTTTTCTTTTGATCTCCATGCTTGCATGTAGCTTAAGTCTATACCATATGCTTTTTGGATGTCTCTCTGGATATCTGTTGGTGTATATATGGTTTTCGGGTCAACAAGTTTATCTTGTACCACAGCTGCAACAAAAGCTGAGACAACTTGCTTTTGTGAACAAAATCTCTTATCAGTTGAACAACTGTGGACAGAATTGAAATCCATCACTTTGAAAAGATTTGATGCTCGCAGGCTTGATGCTTTAAGTATCCAAGTGCATCTTTCATCCACGCATTCAAGGATATACCTGTTTATAATACAAATACAGTTATGTATCATGTTTTATTGATAAAAAACATGCACAAAAATCTGTACAATTATATACTCACATGGTATACTCTGTTGGTATACTTATATACTGTATCAGTATCATATTTTGCTGATAAAAAATATAGACAAAGCAGCACAATTCTATACTCACATAGTATACTGATTTAGCATACATATATACTATATTGGTATTATGTTTTACTGATAATAACAAAGACAAACCAATACAGTTATATACTCGCATAGTATACTGATATATCATACTTATATACTATACCAGTATCACTGATTAAAAACACAGACAAACCAATACAATTCCATACTCGCATAGTATACTGATTTAGCATACTTATATACTATATAGGTATCACATAGTTTTTTACTTGAAAACATGCAGACGGACCTTCTTGGGCATGATTTATGAACCCGATATTGACATTTTTCTCTAACGGCATACTGTTTCATAACGAGAGCCAGCAGGTTTCTTGTCTTTATAAATTTGTCCTTTTTCAACATTTTGATGAAATTGATCAGTTATGATGTTTGCATCATCAAGTTCTAAAATGGCATCATCTCCTTCTTGCACATCAAACGTAGTAATCATATCAGTTCTTTCAAATTGTGCAATTTTTGATGAAATTGGAGCAACATCGAAACTGGAGGTGCTTGCAGCTATAATGTTTTTAGCAAACGACACACACAGTGGAAGTGTTGTCGTCCCTGCACTTGATTTTTTCAATTTCATGTAAACACTAACACTCATATCGCTGCAAATTGTAATTGGTGGATATCATTGAGCAATAGCATACTAAATAACTATTGTTTTACTGTCCTTTTGCAGTTGCTTTGCAATTTCTCTGAGAAATTGTTCAACTTTCCAATAGGTCTATATTAGAATTGCATCAACATGAAAATTTATGAAATTATTGTTATCATCCCATTCTCCACTATGCTGCAGCAGAATTGGAATATTTTCCATGATTCTGAAGTTATAATCACTTTTATGTCTAAAATTGAATCTCAACAATGCAAATTTCGACAGTGTTCGAAATCAACAGTGTTTGAAATCAATAGTGTTCGAAATTTCAACAATATATAGCTGCAACAGATTTTTCGAAATCAAACCTCTAGATCTCCAGATCTCCAAACCTAGATTAGAATTTTCAGCTAAAATTCAGAAGTTTAGCTCCGAAATCAAAATCAAAACAATAGTGAAATCAAAATCTGAAAACAACAGCGAAATCAAAATCCGAAAAGAAGATGCGAATCAACATCTTCGATCTGTTTTTTCACACTTAGTGATCTTCAAATTAGGGAATGTCGGTGGAAATCTCAATTTTGTGCGCTGATTTTCTGAAATTTTGAGCAGCTTTTGCGTTTTTATAGATTTTTTATGTGACCGGGTTGATTAGTTTGAGTTCGGAGAGGATTTTGGTAAGAAATGAGACGCTTAGTCTCTTTTAAGAAGGCTTAAGTTGGAAAAGTCAACCGAATGTTGACTTATGTGTTAGAGGGCTCGGATGTGATTTCCGGTGATTTGGTTAGCTTCGGGGGTTTATATGTGGCTTAGGAGTATGACCAGAACTGATTTTGGAGGTCCGGAGTAGAATTAGGCTTGAATTGGCGAAGTTAGTATTTTGACGAATTCCGGTTGGTAGGTGAGATTTTGATACGGGGGTCGAAATGGATTTCCGAGAGTTGCAATAGCTTTGTTAGGTAATTTTGGATGTGTGTGCAAAATTTCAGATCATTCGGAGGTGTTTTGGTCGGGTTTTTGATCAAATACGTATTTCGGAAGTTTTTAAGAAATTTAGGCTTGAATCTGATGTAATTTGATGGTTCTGATGTTGTTTGTGGTGTTTTGATGATTGGAACAAGTTTGAATGATGTTTTAGGATGGGTTGGAACTTTTGGTTGAGGTCCCGGGGGCCTCGGGGTGATTTTGGGTGGTCAATCGAACCAATCTTGGTTTTTGAAGTTGCAGATTTCAGCTGAGTGTTGCAGAACATTTTTGTTCTCTGCGATCGCAGGAGTGAAATTGCGATCGTATAGAAGGTTTGGGGAAGGCCATTCTGATTGCTCAATGTGATTGCGGAATAGGGTATGCGATCACATAGGTTGAGGAGGTTGTTCCCTGCGATCACATGAGGAGTAATGCGATCGCGTAGTGTTAAATGGACCTGAGGTTCTGAGGGGTACTTTGTTCAATGCGATCGCGGAGTAGTGTATGCGATCGCGTAGGTTTGATTGGTGAAGCAGTGCGATCACAGTTAAGGGGTCGCATTCGCATAGGACATTTTGGAGGCCTGGGAAAGTTGAGCTATGCGATCGCAAAGGCTTGGATGCGATCACATAGAGTAAAATCTGGGCTGACAGAAGGGTTTTAATAAATATTTTACCCGCGAACCAAGTCCCATTTCGTCCATTGTTGAGTAACCTTGGGCGTTTTTGACGAGTATTAAAGAGGGTTTTGACTGGGAATCGATTGGAGGTGAGTCCTATGGCCTAGAAACGTCATTTAATTGTAGATTCAACATCTAAATTCATGGAAATTTGATTAAAAAGGGAAGGATTAGGGCTTGACTTTTGAAATAAAAATTTGGGGGTTTGAGGGAGCATTTGATCTCGGATTTTGGTAAATTTGATATGTATAGACTCGTGGCGAGATAAGGAATCCGGCGATGTCAATTTTCTGATTTTTTTAGAAGTGGGCCTGGGGCTCGGGTTTTGCCAACTTCGTGATTTTCGATATTTTTCGAGTCTTTTCGATTGGGTTGTATTCCCTTAGCCTATTATAACGTATTACTTGTGGTTTTGATCAGATTCGACGCCCGAGGAGGTTGATTTGCGAGGCAAGGAAGTCGCGAGCTAGGATTTCAGCCTGCTTGAGGTGAGTAATGAATGTAAATGATGTCCTGAGAGTTTGAAACCCCGGATTTGCACATAGTAGTGCTATATTGAAGTGAGACACGCGCTTGATGTTGTGCGCGGGTCGTTTACTATTGGGGATTGTGACTTGGTCCGTCCCGAGTGATGCTTCTACTGCGTATTTGATGAAAGCTTATTTGTTATCATCATTATTTGGACTGATTGTCATATTTGGGCTTCTTGCCAATTCTTTGAACCCTCCGAGAAGTTTATTTACTATTTCCTCCCTGTTTGACTTACTACTTGAACTCAGTAGTACCGTTTTCTACTATCTTATAACTCAGCCACTTTTACTCGATTTTTGAAACTAAAAGATATATTAGATGATGTTTTAGGCTGAGAACTACTATTTTACTATTGCCCGAAGAGCTTATATGATTTTTGGACTGAGTACGACCAAGGGTCAGATGTGAGGATACTATGGGATCGGGCTGCGTGCCGCAGCAGTGTTATACTGATATTGATATGAGGTTGAGGGCCTAGATTTGATGCCACGAGATAGCTTGATATTGGGCTTGGGCCGCAAGGCCCCTCGCGGAGTCTGCACACCCCCAGTGAGCGCCGTTGACGATAAATAAATGGAGCGGGCTGCACGCCGTAGTAGGTACTATAGGGTACCGTTCTATGTGTTGATTTCTCTTTATATGTCTGTCACTTAACTGCTTATTTGTTGTAGTATTTCTATATTTCGTTTCCATTGGTTTATTACTCTTATATTACTTGTTTTTAAACTGCCGCAGTGTAGATTACTCTGTGTTTTCCGTGATTTCTTATTTTCAGTCATTATTTATGCTTATTACTTACTGGGTCGGAGTACTCACATTACTCCCTGCACCTTGCGTGCAGATCCAGGTGTATCTGAGGCTAAGTGAGGATTATTTCAGTTGAGCAGTGCATATCCGGGAGCATCGAGGTAGCTGCATAGCGTCCGCATCCCTGATCTCTCCCTTCTATCCTTGTTATTAATTAGTATTCCCTAGACGAACATGTATTAGGTTGTTAAACTTTTACTAGAGGCTCGAGACTTGTGACACCAGATCTGTATGGGCTATGTAGTGGTATTATCATCTGACTTTCTGCATATTTAACTCATTGTCTTAAACTCTTATTGGAGTAATTTAGCAATTTAACTGTGTTAACTTTTAATGATTTTCATAAGAAAACAGAAAGGGTTGTTAGTTGGTCAGGCTTGCCTAGCAGTGTATTGGGCGCCATCACAACCGGGGTTGGGGTCGTGAAAAGTTGGTATCAGAGCCTTGGTTACTAGGTCTCGCGAGTCTGGAGCCGGTTTAGTAGAGTCTCGCGGATCGGTACAGAGACGTCTGTACTTATCCTCGGGAGGCTGCAGAACCTGTTAGTAAAAATTCCACATTCTTGAAATTCTTGTCGTGAGAACTTGTTGCTCTGAATACTAAATTTCTCTTTATTCCATTCTCTCACAGATGGTGAGGACTCGAGCTACCGGACGACCACCAGTACCACCTACTGAGGCTACTAGAGGCCGTGGACGTGGTCATGGTCGTGGTAGAGGAAGAGCAGCAGGGGCAGCACCTGTGGATCCTTTAGTTGCCCCAGCTCAGGACCAGGCTCCAGCAACACCAGTGCAGACACCAGTTGTGCCCATTGTGATACCGGTTCTCCAGGAGGCCTTGGCACAGATCTTGACAGTTTGCACAGGCCTGGCTCAGGAAGTTTTAGCCACCACAGCAGCAACTACTTCACAGGCTGGGGGAGGCAATCAGACCCCCGCTTCTCGCACACCTGAGCAGGTAGTGCAGGGACTACAGACGCCGTGGGCACCTCCAGCTCACGCGGTTATACTAGTTCAGGAGTTCATAGTACCAGCTATGCCAGACGATGAGCAGCGTCGTCTTGGGAGGTTTGGTAGGCTCCAACCTCCGTCATTTAGTGGTGCTGAGGGCGAGGATGCCTAGGGTTTTCTTGACAAGTGCCAGCGGATGCTCCGTACAGCAGGGATTCTTGAGTCTAGTGGTGTGGCATTTACCACCTTTCAGTTCTCGGGGGCTGCCTTTACTTGGTGGGAGGATTTTGAGAGGCGTAGGCCGGTTGGTGCAACACCCCTTTCTTGGCACCAGTTCTTTGCTCTCTTCTTAGAGAAGTATTTACCGCAATCCCGCAGAGAGGAGCTGCGTAGGTAGTTTGAGTGGTTGACGTAGGGGGGTATGATCGTGACCTAGTATGAGATGAAGTTTTCTGAGTTGGCTCGTCATACCATTTGGATGATTCCGACAGATCGTGAGAGGATCAGGAAATTTGTGGATGGCCTTAACTACCATCTCCGTATTCTGATGACTAGAGAGAAAGAGTATTGGGTGCTACGTTCGAGGAGGTGGTTGATATCACTCGTGAGATTGAGACGGTTCGCCGTCGGGAGCGAGAGGAGAGGGAGGCCAAGAGGCCTCGAGGATCGGGCAGTTACAGTGGTGCTCCTTCGAGAGGCCAGTTCCAGCATGGTAGAGGTCGTTCATTCAAGCCTGCTCATTCGGCCCGTCCAGAGTATCATGGGGCATCTTCCGGTCGCAGTCATCATGGGTCTCAGCAGGGCCAGCCTTCACTCAGCGCCCTTCCGGCTCAGAGTTCGTCTCATGCCCCATCAGCTCAGGGTTCTTCTGTGCCGAGTGCATTAGCTAGACACTCCGGTGCGAGGGGTTCCCTTCACTCCCCATCTCCAGCACCTGGTAGTTGTTATGAGTGCGGAGAGTTTGGGTATATGAGGAGGCAGTGTCCTCGACTTCGCGGTGGTCAGTATCATCAAAGGGGTCAACCCTCGACTTCTGCTCCAATTACTTCACCACCCGCCCAGCCAGCTAGGGGTGGAGGTCAGGTAGCCAGGGGTCGCCCTAGAGGGGGAGGTCGATCAGGGGGAGGTCAGGCCCGTTTCTATGCACTCCCAGGCAGACCCGATGCCATTGCTTCGGATGCTGTCATTACAGGTATTGTTTCAATCTGCCATAGAGATGCCTTTGCATTATTTGATCCCGGTTCCACCTTTTCTTATGTGTCATCATACTTTGCTCATTATTTGGGTACGCCCTGTGAGTTTCTTGCTTTACCTCTTCATGTATCTACCCCCGGTTGGCGATACTGTTGTTGTAGACCGTGTGTACCGGTCATGTGTGGTGACTATTGGGGGTCTGGAGACCCGAGTAGATCTATTGCTATTGAGCATGGTGGATTTTGATGTCATTTTGGGCATGGATTGGCTATCCCCGTGTCGTGCTATTCTAGACTATCATGCTAAGACAGTCACTTTGGCTATGCCGGGTGTACCGCGGATCGAGTGGCGTGGTGAGACTGATTATGTTCCTAGTAGAGTGATATCCTTCTTGAAGGTCCAAAGTATGGTTGGGAAGGGTTGCCTTTCATATCTAGCGTTTGTGAGGGATGTTAGAGCCGAGACTCCTAGTATTGATTCTATTCCAGTTGTGAGGGATTTTCCCGATGTTTTTCCTGCAGACCTGCTGGGCATGCCACCGGATAGGGATATTGATTTCGGTATTGACCTGGTGCTGGGCACTCAGCCCATTTCTATTCTGCCGTATCGTATCGCACCAGCAGAGTTGAAGGAATTGAAAGAACAACTTCAGGAACTCCTAGATAAGGGGTTCATTCGGCCTAGTGTGTCACCTTGGCGTGCGCCCATTCTGTTTGTGAAGAAAAAGGATAGCACAATGAGAATGTGCATCAATTATAGGCAACTGAACAAAGTAACAATTAAGAACAAGTATCCTTTGCCTCACATTGATGATTTATTTGATCAGCTTCAGGGAGCGAGAGTGTTCTCCAAGATTAATCTCCGTTCGGGCTATCACCAGTTGAAGATCAGGGATTCTGATATTCTTAAGACTACTTTCAGGACCAGATATGGTCATTATGAGTTTCTTGTTATGTCTTTCGGGCTAACCAATGCCCCAGCAGCATTCATGCATTTGATGAACAACGTGTTCCGGCCTTATCTCAATTCATTCGTCATAGTCTTCATTGACGATATTTTGGTGTATTCGCGTAGTCAGGAGGAGCACTTAGAACATTTGAGAGTTGTGTTGCAGAGGTTGAGAGAGGAGAAGCTTTATGCAAAATTCTCCAAGTGTGAGTTTTGGCTCAATTCAGTGGCTTTCTTGGGGCACGTGGTGTCCAGCGAGGGTATTCAGGTTGATCCAAAGAAGATAGAGGCGATTCAGAGTTGGCCTAGACCATCCTCAGCCACTGAGATTCGTAGCTTTCTTGGGTTAGCAGGCTATTATTACCGGTTTATTCAGGGATTTTCATCCATTGCATCGCCCTTGACCAAGTTGACTCAGAAGGGTGCTCCATTTGTATGGTCAGATGAGTGTGAGGAGAGCTTTCAGAAGCTCAAGACAGACTTGACCACAACTCCAGTGTTGGTGGTTTCCATCAGCTTCAGGTTTATATACTGTGTATTGTGATGCTTCGAGAGTTGGGATTGGTTGTGTGTTGATGCAGGAGGTAGAACTACCCCGTTCATGATTTGGAGTTGGCTGCCATAGTTCATGCATTGAAGATTTGGAGGCATTACTTGTATGGCGTATCTTGTGAGGTGTTCACTGATCATCGCAGTCTTCAGCATTTGTTCAAGCAAAAGGATCTTAATTTGAGACAGCGAAGATGGTTAGAGTTGCTTAAAGATTATGATATTACCATATTGTATCACCCGGGGAAGGCCAATATGGTGGCTGATGCCTTGAGTCGAAAGGCAGTGAGTATGGGGAGTTTGACATATATTCCAATTGGGGAGAGACCCCTTGCAGTTGATGTTCAGGCCTTGGCCAATTGGTTTGTGAGACTAGATATTTCGGAGCCTAGTCGGGTGTTGGCTTGTGTGATTTCTCGGTCTTCCTTATATGATCGCATCAGAGAGCGCCAGTATGATGATCCACATTTACTTGTCCTTAAGGACAGAGTTCAACATGATGACGCCAGAGAGGTGACCATCGGTGATGATTGTGTGTTGAAGATGCAGGGCCGGATTTGTGTGCCCAATGTGGATGGGCTTAGAGAGTTGATTCTGGAAGAGGCCCATAGCTCACGGTATTCCATTCATCCGGGTGCCACGAAGATGTATCAGGATTTGAGGCAATATTATTGGTGGAGAAGATTGAAGAAAGATATCATGGGATTTGTAGCTCGGTGTCTCAATTGTCAGCAGGTGAAATATGAGCATCAAAGACCAGGTGGCTTGCTTTAGCAGATGGTTATTCCCGAGTGGAAGTGGGAGAAGATTAATATGTACTTTGTTGTTGGACTTCCACGGACTTTGAGGAGGTTTGATGCGATTGGGTGATTGTGGATCGGCTGACCAAGTCTGCGCACTTCATTCCTGTGTGTACTACTTATTCTTCAGAGCGGTTGGCAGGGATTTATATCCGGGAGATTGTTCAGTTGCATGGTATTCCGGTTTCCATCATCTCAGATAGAGGTACTCAGTTTACTTCGCAGTTTTGGAGGGCCGTGCAGAGGGAGTTGGGTACTCAGGTGGAGTTGAGCACAACATTTCATCCTCAGACGGACGGACAGTCCGAGCGTACTATCAAGATATTGGAGGACATGTTGCGTGCTTGTGTTATTGATTTTGGAGGTTCATGGGATGAGTTTTTGCCACTTGCAGAGTTTGCTTACAACAACAGCTACCAGTCGAGTATTCAGATGGCTCCGTATGAGGCTTTGTATGAGAGGCAGTGTAGATCTCTCGTTGGTTGGTTCAAGCCCGGCGAGGCTAGGCTATTGGGGACAGATTTCGTTCAGGACGCCTTAGAGAAGGTGAAGGTGATTCAGGAGAGGCTTCGCACAGCACAGTCGCATCAGAAGAGCTATGCGGACCGGAAGCTTCGAGATGTATCCTACATGATTGGTGAGAAGGTCTTGCTGAAGGTTTCGCCCATGAAGGGTGTTATGAGGTTTGGGAAGAAAGGCAAGTTGAGTCCGCGGTTCATTGAGCCTTTTGAGGTGCTTCAGAGGATTGGAGAGGTGGCTTATGAGCTTGCTTTGCCACCCAGCCTGTTGAGTGTGCATCCGGTATTTCATGTTTCTATGCTCCGGAAGTATATTGGGGATCCCTCTCATGTTTTGGACTTCAGCACGGTTCAGTTGGACGATGATTTGACCTATAATGTGGAGCCAGTGGCTATTTTGGGTCGTTAGGTTTGGAAGTTGAGGTCAAAGGATGTAGCTTCAGTGAAAGTGCAGTGGAGAGGTCGGCCCGTAGAGGAGGCTACCTGGGAGACCGAGCTGGATATGCGGAGCAGATATCCTCACCTATTCGAGGCTTCGAGTATGTTTCTTGACTCGTTCAAGGACGAACATTTGTTTAAGTTGGGGAGGATATGACGACCCGACCAGTCGTCTCATGAGTTACCGCTCCGTTTTTCCCCATTTCAGTTTCTTTATGCTTTTTATCCGTGTTTTATGTGATCGGGTTGATTAGTTTGAGTTCGGAGAGGATTTTGGTAAGAAATGAGACGCTTAGTCTCTTTTAAGAAAGCTTAAGTTGGACAAGTCAACTGGCTGTTGACTTATGTGTTAGAGGGCCCGGATGTGATTTCCGGTGATTCGGTTAGCTTCGAGGGTTGATATGTGGCTTAGGAGTGTGATCGGAATTGATTTTGGATGTCTGGAGTGGAATTAGGCTTGAATTGGCGACGTTAGTATTTTGGCGAATTTCGGTTGGTAGGTGAGATTTTGATACGGGGGTCGGAATGGAATTCCGAGAGTTGTAATAGCTTCGTTAGGTAATTTTGGTTGTGTGTGCAAAATTTCAGATCATTCGGAGGTGTTTTGGTCGGGTTTTTGATCAAACACGTATTTCGGAAGTTTTTAAGAAATTTAGGCTTGAATCCGATGTAATTTGATGGTTTTGGTGTTGTTTGTGGTGTTTTGATGATTGGAACCAGTTTGAATGATGTTTTAGGATGGGTTGGCACTTTTGGTTGAGGTCCCGGGGGCCTCGGGGTGATTTCGGATGGTCAATCGGACCAATCTTGGTTTTTGAAGTTGCAGATTTCAGCTGAGTGTTGCAGAACATTTTTGTTCTCTACGATCGCAGGAGTGTAATTGCGATCACATAGAAGGTTTGGGGAAGGCCTTTCTGATTGCTCAATGCGATCGCGGAATAGGGTATGCGATCGCATAGGTTGAGGAGGTTGTTCATTGCGATCGCATGAAGAGTAATGCGATCGCGTAGTGTTAAATGGACCTGAGGTTCTGAGGGGTACTTTGTTCAATGCGATCGCGGAGTAGTGTATGCGATCGCGTAGGTTTTATTGGTGAAGCAGTGCGATCGCAGTTTAGGGGTCGCGTTCGCATAGGACATTTTGGAGGCCTAGGAAAGTTTGAGTTATGCGATCGCAGAGGCTTGGATGCGATTGCATAGAGTAAAATCTGGGCTGACAGAAGGGTTTTAATAAACATTTCACCCGCGAACCAAGTCCCATTTCCTCCATTGTTGAGTAACCTTGGGAGCTTTTGACGAGTATTAAAGAGGGTTTTGACTGAGAATCGATTGGAGTTGAGTCCTATGGCCTAGAAATGTCATTTAATTGTAGATTCAACATCTAAATTCATGGAAATTTGATTAAAAAGGGAAGGATTAGGGCTTGACTTTTGAAATAGAAATTTGGGGGTTTGAGGGAGCATTTGAGCTCGGATTTCGGTAAATTTGATATGTATAGACTCGTGGCGAGATAAGGAATCCGGCGATGTCAATTTTCTGATTTTTCGAGAAGTGGGCCCGGGGCTCGGGTTTTGCCAACTTCGTGATTTTCGATATTTTTTGAGTCTTTTCGATTGGGTTGTATTTCCTTAGTCTATTGTAACGTATTACTTGTGGTTTTGATCAGATTCGACGCTCGAGGAGGTTGATTTGCGAGGCAAGGGAGTAGCGAGCTAGGATTTCGGCATGTTTAAGGTGAGTAATGAATGTAAATGATGTCCTGAGGGTTTGAAACCCCGGATTTGAAAATCGTAGTGCTATATTGAGGTGAGACACGCGCTTGATGATGAACGCGGGTCGTTTACTATTGGGGATTGTGACTTGGTCTATCCCGAGTGATGCTTCTACTGCACATTTGATTAAAGCTTATTTGTTATCATCATTATTTGGACTGATTGTCATATTTGGGCTTCTTGCCAATTCTTTGAACCCTCCGGGGAGTTTATTTACTATTTCCTCACTGTTTGACTTACTACTTGAACTCAGTAGTACCGTTTTCTACTGTCTTACAACTCAGCCACTTTTACTCGATTTTTGAAACTAAAAGATATATTAGATGATGTTTTGGGCTGAGAACTACTATTTTACTATTGCCCGAGGAGCTTATATGATTTCTGGACTGAGTACGGCCAAGGGCCAGATGTGAGGATACTATGGGATCGGGCTGCGCGCCGCATCAGTGTTATACTAATATTGATATGAGGTTGAGGGCTTAGATTTGATGCCACGAGATGGCTTGATATTGCGCTTGGGCCGCAAGGGGCCCCTCCCGGAGTCTGCACACCCCCAGTGAGCGCCGTCGACGATAAATAAATGGAGCGGGCTGCACGCCGCAGCGGGTACTATAGGGTACCGTTCTATGTGTTGATTTCTCTTTATATGTCTGTCACTTAACTGCTTATTTGTTGTAGTATTTCTACATTTCGTTTCCATTGGTTTATTACTCTTATATTACTTGTTTTTAAACTGCCGCAGTGTAGATTACTCTGTGTTTTCCGTGATTTCTTATTTTCAATCATTATTTATGCTTATTACTTACTGGGTCGGAGTACTCACATTACTCCCTGCACCTTGCGTGCAGATCCAGGTGCATCTGAGGCTAAGTGAGGATTATTTCAGTTGAGCAGCGCATATCCGGGAGCATCGAGGTAGCTGCATGGCGTCCGCATCCCTGATCTCTCCCTTCTATCCTTGTTATTAATTAGTATTCCCTAGATGGACATGTATTAAGTTGTTAAACTTGTACTAGAGGCTCGAGACTTGTGACACCAGATCTGTATGGGCTATGTAGTGGTATTATCATCTGACTTTCCGCATATTTAACTCGTTGTCTTAAACTCTTATTGGAGTAATTTAGCAATTTAACTGTGTTAACTGATAATGATTTTCATAAGAAAACATAAAGGGTTGTTAGTTGGTCAGGCTTGCCTAGCAGTGTGTTGGGCGCCATCACGACCGGGGTTGTGGTCGTGACAGAATGTCGGTGGAAATCTCAATTTTGTGCACTGATTTTCTAAAATTTTGAACAGCTTTTGCGTTTTTATAGGTAGGGCATTAAGCGTGGGGTAGTTATTTTGATATTCCCGTTTATTTATTAAATGGGTAGGAGATTGTAATTATTTAGTGGGTAGAATTCTTTAATAGGTAGGGCAGGGTAAATAGTTTCACTTTTATAGGTACTCCTGTCTTTTCCCCAATATTCTTCCGGTTGTCCATTAAGGAACTGGTCCTTAAGTATTGTTTATGTTCTTGATTTTGTTGCCAAAATAGGTTTTTTTCACTAAAAATACCAACTTTCTTCAATATTCAAACCTTAACATTATTGTTTGGGGTGAAAAATAAAAGTTAATAATTGATTACTGTCAAAATCGATAATTTGGGCTGCTTGAATCTATTCTTGTTTGGGACTTGTCCCGTCAAACTGTACCTAAATATTATTGCTACTTGCTACTGATTGTGCAAGATGTATTCTACAGAGGGATGATAAAACCAAGCATTGCTTGCCAGTTAAGAAAGATTGAGTTATTATCCCTTATCTAAATCTATGTCTGTTTAGAAGAATAATTCTGTAGGTAATAATAAAGGTATCTATTAGTCCGTAGTTGGACTGATACTTGGAGCACATGACCAAGGAATCAATGGTTGTTTTTTAATAGTTTGAGTCTTGTACAAAAATATTACTTGGTAAATAAAATTCTTTTAGACACTAAAATAAAATTATGCTTAAATTTTGTCCAAACACTGATATTTAATGATTTGATTTAAATATCTCAAAAATTTATCCTCAGTTCTTAGAAAGTGTTGAAGAAGATGAAGTAATTTTTTTTTGTTTTGGTGTCATTTGACTAATTTTTAATTGGGATCATTTATCTTATTATTTATAAGTTTTATTTTAAATTTGAAATCATTTGAAGCATGTTTGGAGTGGTTTGATAAAATGAGAATCAGAATTTTTGAGAACACAAAATCATACCAACCAAATAGAGTTTAGAATAATTTTAATAAATAGGTCGAGGGCAGATAACACAAAGTCATGCCAATATGACGACAGAGTTTGGTGAACAATTGAAGAATCACAGAGTCATGTCAACTTCATAGAGTTTATGAATAATTAACAATACAGGTAAAGTAAATATAACATTGTCACGACCCTAAACCCGAACTCGGTTGTGATGACGCTTCTCGTGAAGACAAGGCCAGCCAATTAAACCCAATTCACTTTTTAATCAGTTAAATAACATAAAAGCAGTCTAAAACATGATATATCAATACTAAGTAGCGGATAATGTCAATAAGTGCGGAAGTACAACCCAACACAGCCCTAACCGGAGTGTCATAAGTCACGAGCATCTAACAATACAGAACTCAAATGTAACTACAGAGTTTTAAATACTTAACCAAGAACATAAAGGAAATAGATAGGGATGAGCTCCAGGCTGCGAACACCAACAACTACCTAAAGACTCCTCGAAGATCTGCCTGAAGCTGGAATGAATCAGCACTCTGGAACGGGACTAGCTACGCCTAAATCTGCATACGGGGTGCAGGGAGTAAAGTGAGTACTCCAACTCAGTGAGTAACAAATGTAAATAATGACTGGAAGTAAGAAAACACGTAAGGCACACGACATTCTATAATGAAGGAGTAAAATCATTTAAAAACTGTAAAACAGTGAAAAGTCAAGAAAATCCTCTTTCAACAAGTAGACAAGAAATTAACAGGTAGTTAAGGTAAAGTAAACAAATAACAGTTAGCCCCTCGGGCACAATATCAACAAATCCGCCCCTCGGGCAACATTTCAGAATAATACCAGCCCATAGGGCTCAATCTCAAAACAATACCGGCCCCTCGAGCTCAATCTCACATCACAATGGGTACCCGCGCTCACTGGGGGTGTGCAGACTCCTGGAGGGGCCCCTTACGACCCAAGCCAAGCCATCTCGGGGCATCAAATCTAGGCCCTCGGCCTCATATCAATCAAGACACCTCGTGGCGTATATATCTCAGGTCCTCGTCCTCAAATCAGTATCATTGCTTCCTCACAACTAAGTCATCGGCCTTACTCAGTCAAAAATACACACAAGCCCCTCGGACAATAGTAAACAATGTTTCTCAGCCCGAACATCATTTAAAATATCATTTAAGTCTTAAAACTGAGTAAACATGGCTGAGTATGAAAACAGTGAAAAATAACAGGACTGAGTTCAAGTGTAAAATCAAAACAGTGAGGAAATATCAATAAAAATCCCTGAAGGGTTCAAATAGTTGGCACTAGGCCCAAATATGACATTCAACCCAAGTAATGAGGATAGCAAATAGTTTTCATTCAAATACTCGGAAAAATCATCAATCGGGACGGACCAAGTCACAATCCCCAATAGTGCATGACCCCACGCTCGTCATCAAGCGTGTGTCTCACCTCAACATAGCACTACGATGTGCAATTCCGGGGTTTCAAACCCCCAGAGCATCATTCACAACCATTACTCACCTCAAACCGGCTAAATCTCTAGCTCACGACGCCTTTGCCCCTCGAATCGGCCTCCACGCGCGTCGAATCTATCCAAATCAGAACGAGTACGTCAACATATGCTAAGGGAACAAAGCCCAAGGGAAAACAATCAACAAAGGCCGCAAATCCCAAAATTACCAAAACCCGACCCCCGGGCCCACGTCTCGAAATTCAGAAATTTATACATCAATAGATTCCTTATCTCCCTACGAGTTCATACATATCAAAAGTTCTCAAATCCAACCCCAAATGGTCCTTCAAATCCACAATTAAAGGCCTAAATTCTCAAGCCCTAGTTTCCCCAGTTTTAACCTTTGATTTTTCATAATTTCTAGCCCTAATCCATGAAATAATAGCATAAGAACGAGTTTTAGGTCCAAATTCCTTACCTCAATGAAGTTCTCTTGAAATCCCCCTCTCAAATCGCACAAAAAGCTCCAAAGTCGAAGTCAAAAATGGTGAAATAGCTAAATCTCGCGAGATAAAATAACTTATATGTTCTGCCCAGGCTTTTCCGCATCTGCGGTCCAAAATCTGCTTCTACGGTACCGCATATGCGGTCAACTCCTCCGTTTCTGCGGAATTCACTTACCAGCCGTAAACCGCATCTGCGATCCAATCTCCGTACCTGCGACTCCGCAGGTGCGGTCCAAATACCGCGTATGCGGTTCCTGACTCTTCCTCTCAATCCACTTCTGTGGCTCCCCTTCCGCACGTGCGGCACCGCACCTGCGGTCCCCAAACCGCAGGTGCGAAAACACCAGAAGCAGAAAAATCTCAGCAGCTGTAATAACCTTTCAACTTCTCCGACGACCACCCGAAATTTTCCCGAGGCCCCCGGGACCTCAACCAAAAGCACAAACATAACCCAATATCTTATTCAAAATTGTTCCAATCATCAAAACGCCTCAAATAACATAAAATCTACCAAATCACGTCGGATTCAATCCTAAGTTTCTAAATCTTCCGAAATACATTTTCGATCAAAAACCCAACTAAACCACGTCCGAATGACCTAAAATTTTACACACACATCCCAAATGACAAGATGGAGCTACTACAACTCTCGGAATTCGATTCCGACCCCTATATCAAAATCTCGCCTACCAACCGGAAATCGCCAAAATATCAACTTCGCCAATTCAAGCCTAAAACTACTCCAACCCTCCAAAACCCATTCCGATCACACTTCTAAGCCATAAATCACGTCCCGAAGCTACCCGAACCATCAGAGCTATCTAACACGTAATTCAATATCCGGTTGACCTTTTCAACTCAAACTCCCTTAAAAGAGACTAAGTGTCTCAAATCTTACCAAAATCATTCTGGATTCGATCCGACCGACCCGATACCATAAAATACGGATAAGAAGCATAAAGAAGCAGAAATGGGAGAAACGGAGCGGTAACTCATGAGACAACTGTCCGGGTCGTCACAAACATAAAATCTACCAATCCGATAGAGAAACTTTTGACAAGCAACAAGTGTGCGGGAGAGATTATTTTTTAAATATACTAAAAATACAAACAATATTTAAAGACCAGCCCCTTATAGGACTGTCCTGTCAATCACCTAACAACATTTGAAATTTGACTTGGGCAGGTCGAATTAGGCCTCGTGACTACTAACACATGATTGTTCAATGTGGGGTGATTTGCATAAATATGATACTTTTGTGCGGGTATTTAGATTTTGGCTTATACAAACTCAACCGCATTATCATTATATCTATCTTTTCTAATTTAAAAGACACAAAGGGAAAAAAATTATATTTCAAAATGATAACGTGCAAAGCATAATAAATCGGAGGGATAACTCGCAAACTTTACAAGATTGTCTCTTTTATGATTTCAAAGCTATAACAGAAAAAATACATTGCAAAAGGATGGTATGCAAGTCATGATATTTTTCAATAGGACATCATGTTATATTCAACCAAACTTAGATATTCCACCGACTTGACATGAATTGTGCTTTTAGATGCTTCACAAATCCTATTGGAATGCATCACTTCTTGTTCTCTGCACCTGACCTATCTTGTTAAATTTACTCCACGTGATCTCAAATTTGAAATAAAATCTCCAAGCACCAATAATTCCCAATCATCAATTTAGTAAAAAAAAATACCAAATCAAGAAAATTTACTTTGTATTCTTCAAAACATTTTTTTTAATGAAATATATGTATATATTCATAAAATACAAGGTGTATATGATGTACAAATCAAATATAAGTGGTATAATATATCGTACATAAATATAATAAGTGGTATAATATATCCTACATAAATATAAAATATACATTGAATGATTACTCTTGTAAATAGTATATTGCTGATAATATTGTCACACCTCCTTTTTACACCTGAGGGTATGAGAGTTTTTCCAATTAAAGTGACATAAATCGAAATGAGATTATTTTATTTATTTAGAGTCGTCACTTGGAATAATTTATTTGGTGTCCCAAGTCACCAGTTTATTTTAAATCCCAAATCGAGGAGAATTTTGACTTTATTTAAAAGTCTGCGAAACCAGAAATTTTAGGTAAGAAATTCTGTTAACTCAGGAGAAGGTGTTAGGCATTCCCGGGTTCCATGGTTCTAGCACGGTCGCTTAACTATTAATAATTGTCCTAATTATCTGATTTATTACATGTTTTAAACCTAGTGTGCATTTTTAACTTTATAACCGCTTTTAATTATTTTAAACCGTTTTTTAGGACTTATGGAATTATTTCTTGAACAAATTACAATTGTCGTACACTTGCCGTTTTGGAACACACCGCAAATCACGCTACATGAAATGTACCCGCGATTCGCAGCATGTTTATTTTATTATTGTCTAAAGTTGTTACGATCGGGTCACATGAAATGCACACCCGAATTTGGGATTACGTATCACGACTATGCCACGAGAACCGTACCCATAGTCACGATAATTTATTATAAACGCATCTAAAGCAAACTACGAATGTTCAAAGTATTTTCTACACTAATTACGAATGTTCAAAGTATTTTCTATACTAGTTTTGGTACTAATGTGAGGACCATAGATTATGAAATTCATTTATAGATGACATGCCTCAATTTATCTTAAAATTCAAAGGATTGTACTCAACTACTAGTAGTTCATTAGTTAAAGCCGACGATTTGTCAAGTTCGCGCAGCAGTATTAGCTGAGCCTACTAAATTTTCCTTATTCAACTTCATTTTGATAGTAATGGTGAGGCATGCAATTTAACCCAAAGTTACAAAAAAATGGAAACAATGATTTCATACTTGGTAGGAAAGGCAATAGGGACAAGTATTACACAACTATGATAATTTTATTGAATTGTAACGTCCCTAAATTTATTCTAACACTTCCACTGACTAAAACAAGAAAAACATAACCATTTCACATTAAACCCAGATTCATTTCATTATGCACAGACCTAATCTTTAAAGATTCTCGCTCAGCATTAACTGAATTAGTCGACTAGCAGTAGAAATTAGACCCTATTTAATTCCCATGATCCCTTAGTTATTTGAATCAATTCAAATCCAAACCATGTAGCTAGCTTGATGGATTGCAAGCTCTTAGATAGGCCTGTAGTTGAGCCCAATGAGTGAATACCTCAAGCCCATGAGCTGTCAGTTACCAAACCAAAGCATTCAAACAAAAACAAATATGCAGGAAACAATTGTCTTGTTGAGTAATAAACAAGTTTCAAATCATACTTTTACAATTTACTTTATACAACTGAATCTACCAAGTTTGCAGTAACAATAGACTATGAATCAATCAATTACATGTCCATGATTAAACATTCCTGAATAATACTCAGCTGTGAAGTAACAAACAAACTTGATCCACATTATCAAAATAGCTACTCTAATGACTACAATTGAAATTTCTAGTGGTGATCTTCCAGAAATATGCCGGCTTTTCCATGTCTATTGACAATCAGACTTCTGTTTCAGCTTTGAAATCCATGGATCTAACCATGTTAAAGGTCAGATTCATAAACAACATGGATTCACACGTGAGACCTACTGTATTACCAAACAAACTCAACCAATAGATGCCAGAATATTGGACAAGAATGAACAAAAAGAAACAGTGTACATAAGCTGAAATAAACAGATGGCCAATGCTGTATTTAACACACATAAGAAAATATATTTTCATGGTATAGGGACACTAGATGAACTGGGAGTTACATATTCAAAGAAAAGCTCAAATATTGTTACATTTAGGTGGATGAATCACATCATAAAAGGAGAAAACAAGCACACATCATTGACAGAAATAACTTGCATTTATCTTTAATAACAGATTTACAAATACTTAAGCATAGGGTAAAATGTGTGCCTAGTTGCGTAAAATTTGATTCAAAAGTGCTAAGTGAAAACAGATAGTTCAGCAGCCCAAGAAAACAACAGTATACACCAACCACATCTTTAGTATCAGCTCATATCTTAGCTCAAGAACCCAGAAACTCAAGGAAAATTCCTTCCAAATTTTTGTAAAGAGAAGGAAAATAGGAAAGCTGGAAGCTGTATTTTTGTTTCAGAAGATTTTGAGGACTGTATGCTGATGAATGTGTGTGTGTGTGTGAGTGCAGGTTTTCTTTGCTTTTTATAGAGTGTCTCTAATAGCATCCAAAAGAATATTCTTAACCTAAATTCTGAATAGTACATCATACTGTGACAGAGAATATTGGACAACTGTCCAGTTTTTCAGCATATTTTTAACCAATTTTGGATAGCTGTTCCTTCTAGAACCTTCCTTTTCCTAGATATTTTCTTCTAAAATTTATGAAATTTTCCTAAGTTTCTTTTTAGTTTAATTAGGCCTTTACAAGTCTATAATGACTTACAAATTTGGCAAACAGGGACATAGCACACACAAATCATAATCCAAATCAAAATGATAAACAAGATAAAATAATGCAATTTAAACCTAAAGTATTGAAACTTTGAAAACCTAGACTAATCCTAAACAGATCTCATAATGCAATTGAGAACTTATTACTATGAAGAGGGAAAAAACCTTTCAAATTTATCAGTAAGTATGTTTAGATGATTCAACTAATATAAACAACCAAACAAACAATGAACATCAAAATATAAGAAAAAGAAAAGATACTGCAACTAAACCTAGATTCATGCAAGCTAAACAAAAGAAAAATAAAAGAAGAAAAATGGGAAAGAAAATACCCAAACGGCTTGGACTAGTCACAATTCGGAGCAATTTTGATGGGGGTAAAATAAACCTAAACTAACATCAATCGATTGATCTCATCAAGAGCAATCGACTGATGTAAGTCATGGGTCCAAGGACCAACCTCGCATGCCCAAATCAGAGGCCAGAAACAAAACTAGGGTTCCAAAATCAGATCCAGAATTAATGAAGTAAGGATGGGGGTTTTGGGAAATCGACTATGATTTAAGGTTTAGAGGTGTGTGAGGAGTGCGGGGTGTTGCTTTGGGGTGGTTTCGTCGATTTAGGGTTTTGGGTGTGAGTTTCAGATTCAAAATTACTGGAATTTAGTGGGGGGTTTTGGTGAAAAGGTTGGTGGATAAGTGAAGAAGGGGGTCTAGGGATTATGGGAGGTGAATTTGAGGCGGTTTGGAGGTACTCCGCCGCCATAAGGCGATTTTCGGGCGGCGGAGAGAGGCGGAGTTGGCGAGAGATTTTAGGGCGGCTAGGGTTAGTCTCTGAGAGAGAGAAAAGAGAACGGGGGGGGGGGGGGGGGTGTTTTGGGGTTAGAAGGGGCTGTTCAGACAGTTATAAGAGAATTAGGGCAATCAGTTCCGAGCCGTTGGATCAAAAGAATCCAACGGCTGTTATTGAAAGATGGAGAAACAACGTTGTTTTTGGGTAATATGGATTGGACCGGGTGGACTGGTCTTTGGGCTTGGGTTTGAACGGGTAAAAGGGAATTGGGCCACCAGTTTTTGGTTTCTGGGTGGCCCAAATTTGAAATACCAACCCCTCTTTTGTTTTCTTTTATTGCTTTTTCTTTCTTTTTTTTCTTTTTTGTTTCTTTAATTTTAAAACCCTAATTAAATTAATTAAGTCCTAAATTAATCTAATCATAAAATCGAACTAATTATCTATTTATAATAGTTAAACCTAAATTAGTGAAGGGAAACTTACTAATCTAGTATTAAAAGCTAAAAATGTAAAAGTGAATGATATTTTTTTGATTTTCATTTTAATAAAGCAAATAATTAACCAATTAATCATAAAACATGAACACAAAATTTAATATGCACTACATGATATTTTTTGATATTTTTGGGACATTGTTTCATGATTTTAACATAAAACATGAACACAAAATTTAATATGCAATGCGTGATATTTTTGGGACATTTTTTCATGATTTTATCAAAATTAAACGTGCAAAAAAATGCAAACAATTAATAAAATCTTACAAAAATTCTATAAAATTGAAAACAATTTGGAAAAAATCTATTTCTTTAATTTTGTAGGAGTATCTTTTAGTAGGGCAAAAATCTCATGCTCACAGCTGCCCCTCTTTGCTCGGAAACACGAAGAGTTTTGGGGCAAAAATAAAATTAGCAATTACGAGTGATTTTGTCCTTATGGATAATCCCTGGGAAGCATTTTTTGGAAAACATCTGAGCGAACCTTGCTTCGGAGGTTGCCTACATATCCTTGGCTATAAAGGAATCAGGTCAGTGTAGTTCTAGAAGTTTTGGTAGCTGGGACTACCGAGAAACTGTGATTTCACTGCTGTTGCTGCTGTTTCTACTTGATGAGCTCCTTATTACACCAAAATGAAAAATGAAAAACTAGCTAACTAAATATATCAACTACGAGTTACAAGATTCCTATCTATAAACCTTCTGAAGCTTGATCTTGAGTCTTGGCTGGTTCTTCCTACAGACTCCGATCTGAATCTTGATGCTCGTTAGCTGCGAATGCTGGTTCATTTTTCTTCATCTTTTCAGATCAAGGAGGGACATGCAAAGCTTGTCACTTTAATCATATCTTGAGCAGTCCACATCTTTTCTCCGCTTCTACACTTAGAGTTCACTTCTTTTCTTGTTCTTCTTTTCTTTTATTTGGATTGAGATTTCTTCTTTTGGTCATCTCAAACCTCGTGCCTCATGGTTAAAACCTTTTCAGGCACCAAAACTAACAAACGAACAAAATTTTTCTGTCTCCGTTTTCACTAAGAAAATTTCGTGAGTTATTGTAACAAAAATCTAAACTACTTCTTTATTGAAAGCAACAAAAATCAGGATTGTGTATCCTTGAGAAAAAAATATTAGGGAATGGAGACCCTGTATCTAACATGAAATCAACTGGGGATTGGAGGCCCTAAGTTGGAAAGATTACTAGGTTATGCTGGCATCAACTAAGGAATGAGACCCTATATTGGAAAGATTACCAGGTTATGCTGGCAAAGTCATCGGGTTATGCCAGAAAGGTCATCAGGTTATGCCAGAAAATCATCGGGTTGTGCCAGAAAATTCATCGGGTTATGCCGAAAAAGTCCTCGGGTTATGTCAGGAAAGTCATCGAGTTATGCAGGAAATGTCCTCGGGTTATGCTGGGAAAGTCATCGGGTTATGCCTAAAAAGTCCTCGGGTTATGCCGGGAAAGTCATCGGGTTATGCCGGAAAAGTCATCGGGTTATATAGGGAAAGTCATCGGGTTATGCCGGAAAAGTCCTCGGGTTATGCCGGAAAATTCATCGGGTTATGCTGAAAAAGTCCTCGGATTATGCCAGGAAAGTCATTGGGTTATGCCAGAAAAGTCCTCGGGTTATGCTGGGAAAGTCATCGGGTTATGCCTAAAAAGTCCTCGGGTTATGCCGGAAAAGTCATCGGGTTATGCCGAAATCAACTAGGGAGTAGGGGCCCTATGTTGGGAAGATTACCAGGTTATGCTGACATCGACTAGGGAATGAGACCCTATGTTGGAAAAGATGTAGCTAGATATTGGAGACCCTATGCTATCATGGTTTTGAATTTTTCTTCTTCTTTCTTTTCATTTCACTTTTCATTTTATTTAGGAGAATGAATAAAGAGTTTGAAGGGGACTTCCCTTTTAAGGTTAACTTTTGCCGCAGAATCGTTTTGGTCTCTGCGTACTTTGCTTTTATCGCACCTGCTCCTTGCGGAGTTGTTTTGGATTGTGCCTGTTTTCCTGTTTTCAAATCAAAGAACATTTTGTCAGTTTGAAACGGTGGTTGGTTTTGTGTCCTTAGTTGTTTCAATCACTTGATGTTGGCCCAACTCTTTCAATAAAAGTCTTCATTGCTCGCTGGCTTTCTGGAAATTGGTGTCATTTCTACAACCGGGAATCTTGACTTTTCCCAAATTCCCCAGGATGACTAACCCGTGTGGGGCATGTCCTTTTTCCATCTTATTTTGCCTTTATGGGAACTTCACTTTGATTTATTTTCTTTTCAAGAGTTTTTTTGGCTCTGGAGCATCGACCATCATGGCCAGTCGAGGTCGACTTAATGCACCTGCTGAGGCTGGGTGCTTTCTTGAATTTTATCTTTTTGTCAAACAAAACCCTGTAAAACCAATCTTGCCATTTTTGCTTTGTATTAGTTTCGGAGGAGAATTAAACCGAAAGGGATTCAAAGAAAAGTAAACAACAGACAGGATAATGAATTTAAATGAGAAGTGTCCCTTTCGGGGAAAGGAAAGAAAGACTTATCTAGAGTGCATGCAGACTTCAATAGACATGACATGCTTCTTGGACTGGATACCCGATCTGTGTAAACCATCTAACTCTCATAAACCTTTCATAACTCATAACTTAAAATCGAGAAACCTTGCCAGGACTCTATCAGTGCCGATGGTTGTAAGGGATCCTTTTTCGATCAGTGGCGTCCTTTGCGGGTTTTCGCCACCTGACCTCTCACATTTCTCTTCTCACCGTCGTCTTATAGTGCTCTTTGCGAGTTTTCACTAACAAGACTCTCTCATTTTCAATTTCTCTATTCACCATCGCCTTAAGGTGGTTGTATGGGTTTTAACCAATAGGACTCTCTCATTTTATTTCTATCATTTGATTGTATCAGATCCAAGTAACCATATCCTCCAATTTTGAACATCTTTACCGATTGATCGGAAGGACTTGAACATGGCTTGGGGTAAAAAATGTTTGGATTGAATTACAACTTTGGAACCTCTTAGGTGAACTATCGCCAAGCCATTATAACTTCTGCCCTAGTTTTACTTTTGGGGAAATGTGGATTTTTATTTTGGTGTGACCGAACCCCAAAGAGAGGCTGCCTACGTATCCTTTCGGAATTAAGTCGAACGTAGTTCAGGAAACTTTCTTTTTGATTTTCTTTTTGTTTTTTGTTTGTTCGTTTGTTTTTTTTACAACACTTTCAGGTTCTAAAGAGGGTAATCAAAGAAAGGTAACTAGCTCAAAGGGTTTGCAAAGGGTTAACAATGTTTGGGTAGCGAGAATGAAAGCCTTCGTCATCCCAATCGGAGAATATTAGTATCGCAGAAGGGTTAAACGTAATACCTTTTGCCAGCGTCCACATTGACAGTTGTTTTGGGATCATTTCCTTCGATGTATCCAAGTACAATGTCACTTTCGGCAACAATTTCCTTATAATGCACGGACCTTTCCAATTTTGAGCGAATTTTCCTTTTGCTTCCTTATGATGCGGGAGAATGCGTCTCAAGACGAGTTGCCCCACTTCAAAGTTCCTAGGCCGCACGTTTTTATTGTAGGCACGGGCCATTCTTTGTCGATACAACTGCCCGTGGCAAACAACGGCCATCCGCTTTTTATCAATCAGGGTTAACTGTTCTAGACGGGTCTTGACCCATCCATTATCCTCAATCTCAGATTCAACGATGATTCGAAGGTATGGAATTTCAATTTCTACGGGTATTATAGCTTTAATTCCATAAATCAATAGATAGGGTGTTGCCCCAACTAATGTGTGCACAGTGGTGCGATATCCCAACAATGCAAAAGGCAACTTTTCATGCCATTTTCTAGAACTTTGAATCATTTTCCTGAGGATGTTCTTGATGTTTTTGTTTGATGCTTCAACAACACCATTCGCTTTGGGCCGATAAGGGGTAGAATTCCAATGTGTGATCTTAAATTGTTTGTTTACCTCCCTCATCAAATGACTGTCAAATTTGCAGCATTGTCCGTAATGATAGTTTTAGGAATATCAAAACGATAGATAATGTTGGAATGCACGAAGTCCACCACTGCTTTCTTGGTGACGGCTTTGAGAGTGACTGCTTCAACCCACTTTGTGAAATAATCAATGGAAACTAAGATGAATCTGTGCCAATTGGAAGCTTTCAGTTCGATTGGCCCAATGACATCCATACCCCAAGCAACGAACGACCACAGTGCCGACATATGATGCAATTCTAAAGGCGGTGCATGAATCAGGTCACCGTATACCTGATACTGATGACACTTTCAGACAAAACTGAAACAATCCTTTTCCATGATCATCCAGTAATAACCTGCCCGAAGGATTTTCTTTTCAAGGACGCATCCGTTCATATGGGGTCCGCATACTCCTGTGTGCACTTCATTCATGATTTTTCCAGCCTCTTAGGCATACACACATCTTAGAAGGTTTAGATCTGGAGTCCTTTTATACAGGACTTCTCCGCTCAAGAAGAAACTACCAGCGAGCCTTCTAATGGTTCTCTTTTGGTCTCCACTAGATTGTTCGAGATATTCCTTTGTTTTTAAGAATCTTTTGATATCATGATACCATGGATGAGCATCTTGTTCTATCTCAATTGTATTGCAATAACCATATCTTTCTCGAATTTGGATTTTCAGTGGGTCAATATGGACATTGCCTGGATACTGCAGCATTAAGGCCAAAGTAGCCAATGCATCGGCTAACTCATTGTGAAACCAAGGAATGTACCTGAACTCGACGGATTTGAACCACTCGCTAAGATCTTCCATATGTTGCTTGTATGGGATAAGCTTGATATCTCGGGTTTCCCATTTACCTTGAGCTTGTCGGATAATCAAGTCAAAATCTCCCATGATTAACAATTCTTCTACATCCTGATCAACCGCCATGTTCATGACCATAATGCAAGCTTCATACTCGGCAGTGTTGTTCATATAGAAAAACCGAAGCCAGCTATTGCCAGATAGTGCTGACCAGTGGGCGAAATCAAAATTGCTCCAGTCCCGACACCTTTTGCATTCACAACTCCGTTGAAGAACATTTTCCAAGCATTGGTGTCTTCTAGAATTACCTCAACTGAATTTACCTCCTTGTCCGGAAAGTAAGTACTCAAAGGCTGATATTCATCATTAACAGGATTATCCGCTAACTGATCTGCTAAAGCTTGAGATTTCATTGCGTGCTGGTGACACAAACTATGTCAAACTCGGTGAGCAGGATTTGCCATTTTGCTAACCTCCCTTATGGGCATTGGATTTTGGAATATGTACTTCAAAGGGTCCAGCCTGGTGATGAGATAAGTGGTGTAGGCCAATACGTAATGCCTAAGCTTCTGAGCGATCCAAGTTAGAGCGCAACAAGTCGTTTCCAACAAAGTGTATTTGGCTTCAAACCAAAAGGCATGAGCCTGTAACAATAGGTGCCCCAGGGTGTGGTGAAGGTTGTTGCCCGAGAACACATCCAAAAGAATTCTCCAACACTATCAAGTATAAGAACAAAGGCCTTCCAGGCTTGGGTGGGATCAACATTGGCGGATTCGACATATATTCTTTGATTTTATCGAAAGCTTCTTGACACTCCTTTTTCCATCTAATCGCCGTATCTTTCTTCAACAACTTAAATATGGACTCACACGTGGAAGTCAACTGAGCAATAAATCTGATAATGTAATTCAACCTACCCAGCAGACTCATAACCTCTATTTTGGTTCTCGAAGGGGGCAAATTTCGAATAAAATTTATCTTTGTTGGATCTAGCTCGATGCCTCTCTGACTGACTATAATCCACAAAAAGTTTTCCAAATGGAACTCCGAATGCATATTTAGCTAGATTTAACTTCAAGTCATACTTACGCAGACGCTCAAAGAACTTTCTCAGATCCCTTACATGGTCGTCCTGCGTTCTGAATTTAATGATCACATCATCGACATACACCTCAATTTCTTGGTGCATCATGTCGTGAAAGATGGCAGTCATAGCTCTTATGTAAGTTGCCCTAGCATTATTTAAACCAAATGGCATGACCTTGTAACAATAAGTACCCTAAGGTGTGGTAAAAGCCGTCTTTTTTGCGTCTTCTTCATCTATCAGAACCTGATGATACCCAGCATAACAATCTACGAAAGACTGTTTCTCATGTTTGGCACAGTTGTCAACAAGGATGTGAATGTTTGGTAATGGAAAGTTGTCCTTGGGTTTGCTTTGTTCAAATCCCGATAATCAACACGCACTCGGGTTTTCCCATCTTTCTTTGGCACCGGGACCATATTAGCCAACCATGTGGTGTATCGTACCACTCGGATCACACTCGCTTTCAACTGTTTGGTGACTTTTTCTTTGATCTTGTCACTGATGTCTGTTTTAAACTTTCTCTATTTTTGTTGTACAGGTGGATAACCGGGGTAAGTTGGCAATTTGTTCACCACTAAATCAACACTTGGTCCTGGCATATCATCATAGGACCAGACAAACACGTCCTTGAATTCGAACAAAAGTTGGATCAATGCATCCCTAGTTCTTTCATCAACGTGAATGCTTATCATGGTTTCCTGGACCTCTTCCGAACTACCCAAATTAACCGACTCAGTTTCATTTAAGTTTGGCTTAGGCTTATTCTCAAATTGTTCTACTTCTCGATTTATTTCCCTAAAGCCTCATCTTTATCATATCCTGGTTCTTGATTCATTATTTTATAGTTAGATAACGTATTAAGATCTGGGCATGAAGTCCACAAACATGTCATGTTATTTAAGCCCGCATTATTAGAACTGAAAAGAGAGATAAGAAAAATAACAAAAAATCAGAAAGAATAAAGAAAGAGATTCATAGACGATGAAATATTGATTTCATTTCATTGAATTTGAATATAGAAGGGTTTACATCGAAATTTAAAAGACAATAAACTAAAAACATTCGAGTTACACCCTGAAATAACTTGGAATGCAGAAAAGATGGCAAGACTGAACTACCGGGATTCCCGCCTGAATGGGAACAAAGTAGCCTTTCAATTTTGAAGTTTGGCATTTATCCCAATATATTGAACCTCAGTAGTGCTTGAGCCTTCACCCAACTGGACCATGTGAGCCTCATATAACATTTGCCTAATTGGCCCACAAATGTCCTCAATTTCTTCGTCGTGAAGGCCTCTTCTTCTTCTTCTTCTTCTCTGTACCTTGGCTTAACAAACGTTCTGGCGAGATGTGGGACCGGCTTAGGTAGGACCCACCCATTGTTCTTACGTTCATTAGCCTATTTTACGTCGGGTTTTGTATCTTGGAAACCAACGCCAAAGAATTTCTCACTGTAGGTCAAAGTGATGGGCTCTGTAATGCCTTGCAAAGATATCCCGAGCCCTTTCCTGGGCTTGTAGCCATGTTAGATCATTTCACTGGCGACCATGATTGACGTGTTTGACAAGAAGTGTTGAGAACATGGGGTTCCTTCCTCACATTGGTCCGTGACCACGATCTCAAAAGCTTGGTAGACTATGTGTTCGCTACCTTCTTAGCCTCCAGACATGGGACTGACGGGTCCTTGTAGATTGATTGCTCATCTTCTCCGTGGACCACGATTTCTTGGTCTTCATGTTCAAACTTAACCATTTGGTGAAGAGTAGAGGGTACAGCTCCTGCAGCATGGATCCAAGGCCTTCCTAGGAGAGAATTGTAGGATGTGTCCATGTCCAAAACCTGAAATGTTACTTCAAAATCCACAGGGCCGATGTTTAGGATCAAATCAATCTCCCCTATCATATCCCTCTTCACACCATCAAAAGCACGTACACAAACATTGTTGGGTCAAATTATTTCAGTCCCAATTTGTATTCTCTATAAGGTCGAGAGAGGGCAGATGTCAACCCCAGATTTGTCATCCAACATAACTCTTTTCACGTAGTATCCTTCACATTTAACGGTCAAATGAAGAGCTTTGTTATGGGCAGTCCCTTCTGGAGGCAAGTCATTTCGGCTGAACGAAATCCGGTTGACTTCGAAAAATCATTCCGCCATTCTTTCCAATTGTTCAACCGTGGTGTCGACTGGAACATATGACTCATTAAGCGTCTTTAAAAACACTTTTTAATGCTCATTCGAGCTTATCAGGAGGGACAAAAGTGAGACCTGAGAGGGGGACTACCTAAGTTGATCACTCACAGCGTAGTCCGAGGTTTTCATCTTTCGGAAGAATTCCTTTGCCTCTTCAGCACTGACTGGATTTTTAAGCGGAAAACGCTTCTATTTGGTCTTGTTCAATTCTTTCAAGTTGAGGTACTTCCCATATGGGTTCGTTTCATTCACTTCCCCTATGATTTCCTTTCCCTTGTACGTCACCATTGCTTTATTGTAGTTCTAGGGGACGGTAGTGGTGTCCTTCACGAGATTCTGTAGTGCGCGGCTGATCACCACGTGCTCAGTCAGCCTAGGTAAAATTATCAGCCCCCGCACCACATAAGTCCCCTTTGGTACGTACATCTTTGGCACCTTCAGCATAACCTTGTTTCAAACCTTTTGGGGGGACTCAACATGAACTGTTCCTTTTTGGGGGCCCTGGGAACATAAAAAATGGAATCTTTAGGAGGTACTGCCCCTGTCTTGGCTTCTACAGCCTTTTCTATGCTTTGAGGAGTGGAGTTGCTCTTCTTCTCATCCTTAGCTTGCTTTGTTGTTGCTTTGGGCTTCTTTTCAACATCGACAATAGCAATGATAGCTTTCATAGCTGGGTTGAACTCTCTGTCCTCACAAATCATCCCAACAACTGGCCCGTTGTTGTGAGCTGGTAATGGATTATTGGTTACCTTGGGGACCTCCTCATCCATCAACACTACCCGTTTTTGCTCTATTAGGTTTTTGACCGCCCTTTTAAGGGTCCAGTAATCCTCAGTGTCATGCCTTTCTGCCCCTGAATGATAAGCATATCGGGTACCGGGTCGGTAGGAGGGTGACTCTGTGTTTTGCCTGTTTGGAGGTACGGGATGCAACAAACCCATTTGGACCAACTTTGGAAAGAGGCTGAAATATGATTCACTGATGGGTATGAAGTTGGTTTTTCTGGGTGGTTCACGGGCATGAGTGTTATATGGAAAATTATTCTGTGGCGGACGAGGATTATATGAAGCTTGGTGAGGAGGGTTATTTTTGGGAGGTGGAGCTCGATTCTGGTTATACTGTTGTTGCAGCCGAGCGTATGGCTGGGCATTCATTACTACATACAGTTGAGGAGTCATGGCATATGCCGTGTCTTGGTGAGGGTAGTAATGTTGCGGGGTTCTTGAAGAGGAACCAAAGTAATCTCGGGGTTGACGGTGGTTACTTGAGGCCATCATTGCCACTTCTTCTTTCTTTTGCTCTGGATTGCTTGAGAAGTAGCTCTTATAGCCGACTGGCTCAAGATGCGACCCGGTTTCAAACCACTTTCCACCATCTCCCCAATTTTTATAGTTTCTGCAAATGGCTTGCCCATAGCGGAAATCATGTTCTGGAAGTAATCAGCCTCTTGGGCTTGCAAGAAGACACTGACCACCTCGGCCTCATCCATTGGGGTTTCACCCTAGTTGCTTGCTCGTGCCACTTGATAGCATATTCTCGGAAGCTCTCCGAAGACTTCTTTTTGAAATTGGACAAAGAGTTTCTATCTGGAGCTATGTCCATATTGTACTGGAAATGTCTGACAAAGTCTCGGGACAAGTCATCCCATATGTGCCAGCGGGAGATGTCTTGGTCCATATACCATTCAGATGCAATTCCGGCTAAACTCTCCCTGAAGTAAGCCATCAAGAGTTCTTTTTTTTCGCCTGCTCCTCTTAACTGATTGCAATACCTCTTCAGGTGAGCTATGGGGTCCCCATGTCCATCATATTTTTCAAATTTGGGAGTCTTGAAACCTATGGGCAGATGAACATGAGGGAACATGCACAAGTCATCGTATGACACACTCTTCTGACCACTTAGGATTTGCATGTTCTTGAGACTTTGTTCTATGTTTTTCATTTTCCGAGTGATCTCCTCTTGCTCGGGATTCTTTACAGTTCTCTTTTGTTCCATGGTAGATTCATACCGAGGTTGTTGAGGGTAGGAGTTTGGGGTGGCATGAGCCGTGTCGAATTGAAATGGTGGTAATTGGAAAGTAAAGGACAATGGCTCGACACCTGGCCTGGGTACTGTTGGCTGCCGTAGTAATGGTTGGTGGTGTGGTGAATATGTTAGAAGACACTCCCGAAATTAGTGCCTGGGGGCGAACTTCAGAAGGCGTTCTGGCCAAATGGGCTGACATAGTGGGGTATCCAAATGGGGTGGCAGGGTAGTTTATAGGAATGTTGGAGGTTCCACTTATTCTGGGAATCAACTCGGGAAAAACAGGTATTGCACTAGGTGGCTCTCTATCGTTAGACCAAGTGTCCCACATTTCCAACATGCGGAGGCGCAGTGTCCTGTTCTCTTCAATAGTTGCTGACTCTAACGCCGGGATAACCGACAATGAGCTATACTCTTAGGGGGTAATTGTTGTTAGATGACTCTCTAATATGATTTTGACACTTCCTTTGGATCTTGTAAAGTAAGGGTGCGAAGCTAGGTTACCACAAAACCAACCACCTAAAATACAGAACTTGTTCTCAACAGCATACACAACAAACCGGTTAGTTTGATACAATTAAAACATAGGGAATCGCACGTTGGGGAATGCAATGCACCTAGACAGTTAAATATTTTTCTACATGGTTTTCAATGGTTGCGTGTCTCATCCCGGCTTTTGTGACCTCCCAGATCTTTGAATCTTTTCTTTTCTTTTGCGCTTTTTCATTATTTGCTCTCTTTTCTTTGTGCGCTCTCTCTCTCTTTCTTATGCCCTATTTTCATCATTTTCTCTCTTATTTGAGTTATCTAAAGCCATGACCGGATATGATGGGGATTTCCTACTTATCACGATGCCGCACGAATCAGATTATTACGTAGTTCAGGGGATAAATGAGAAATAAAAGAAAGAAACATTTTTGGGTTTTCAAATTTTCATTAAATAAAAACTTTTGATTTTCCTCTATTACAACGACTCCATCATACAGACTTTAGAACTAAAAAGCAAAGAAAACAGACTCAAAGTAAACTAACAGACTCTAAAAGAAACTGAAATACAGACTCGAAAAGAAAAATCAAGAATACATAAGTGCCTCCAAAACTACTCCAGTGGCCCGCGGGACATCAGTCGGTCTCAATGCGGGCCTACGTGCAAGATCTCATTAGAGGCAATCCAGGTCGTCCATTATCTGGCAAATAAAAGTCATCACTGTGGCGAAGAAAGTGGATCTAGTCATATCCTCGCACTCATGGCATTTCATGACGATATAATCAACAATTCCTCTAATCCTTTCTCTAATGATGCCTTTCTCTTGGAGAAGGCATCCAATTTGTTGAGATCTAGCTTCCAGAACTTGGGTGTCATTATGGCTTTGCTCCTTGAACTGTTGCATCTCCTCTTCCAGTCGAGACATCAATGCATAACAATGTTCCTCTCTGCCTTGAAGTTCTTTGTCTGTTTAGCCATTTCATTCTCGAGGGTAGTTAGCTTTTTCTTTAGATTTGTGACCTCTCTATCATATTTTCATTTTAATTGATGAACAAACCCTGCCCGTCCTTCTGTGTTCTTCGCCTACTTTGCCCGGGCTCTTGCTAATCTACCTTCGGACTTTTCCAAATCAGTCCCATACTCACATACTTTCTGCCTAAGACCGTTTATAAGTCTTTCATATGTTCTTCTCCTCTCCAGGTTTTCAGCAGCTATCTTCATCCTTTGAATCTGGGCTCGGAGGGCTTCATTTTCTCGAGCCAACTTTTTCTTCTCTCCTTCATCAGCAGCGGCCTGCACACTACTATCAAATTTGAGATCTTAGATTTGCCCTTCTAATTTGCTTATTGTAACCCTGTAGCTTTTCTCCTTTGCTAACCAATCCCATTGTTCTTGTGCCCCATCAGTGAATTGTTGTACGTGGAGCCTTTTGGCGGGACGTTCAGGCTCTTGATGGACTTGAACCCTTTTACTATACCAGACCATGTATCTAGGCTCTACCTCACCCTTGGACAAATCCCGTACTCACGTCGGTGGCTCCAGGAACCTACACTGATGCCAAATCTGGCAAACTTTTTCTTCCGGAAATGCATCTTTTGGACCTAGTTCAATGACTTGTCGACTCAAATCTTCATCATGAGGGATAGTTTGGTACCTTCCCAGCTAGCGCAGAACCTTGTGTGGAGCATACGACTGAATACTCTGAAAACCCATTAATAAAAAAAAAGCATACTCCGGCCGATATATAAATGACTTCAGTGACCAGAGCTAACCGAATGTCCACTCAATTTTGCTTGCATTTAAGGAACCCAAATGTGCAAACCATTCCTTTGTACCTTCTAGAAACTCATGACCATTTACCCGGTTTTCATGTTCCTCAATGCAGTTGAGACCAGTCAGACCATAGTTCACGTACCCCGAACAATGACAAAGATATTCTTCCATCCATATTTGTAAAAGCAAGTTGCGACCTTCAAAATAATTTCCCCCAGCTCGACAAAAAGTTAAAGCTCGGTAAATTTCTGCTAGGATCATTGGTATAATAGTGCCATTAGCCTTTTTGATCATGAAGTCAGCCAGCCCTACGAGCCCCAACTCTATATGTCCATCACTCATTGGGTAGATTAGGGTGTCTAAGAATGCCACTACAAAGGCCAGTCCCGACGGGCTTCCCATTTGCCTTTGTTCCCTTGATGACTTAAACTGGTATTCGGAGCCGTAAAACCGTGGGGGTCCCCATAACGGCAGTACATGAAGTAATATGTGCAAAATCCTTCAGCTAAATTTCCATCTTTGACTTTCCGACTAATACTCAGAAGATCCAGAAACTTGTGAGAGGTTACAGCCCTTGGTGCCACTGGGTATCGGCTCCTTAGATTCTCGTTAAGGCCAACATAGCCTGCTATCTCCTCAAGTGTAGGGGTTAACTCAAAATCAGAGAAATGGAACACATTGTGCGCCGGGTCCCAAAATGGTATCAGAGCTTCAATTATGTCTAACCTTGGTTTAATCTTCAAGAGACCAGTGAGCCCGCTTAAAGCTTATATCGCAACACCTCTGCTGACTTCCCCCCAGGTCATTCCACCATATATGGAGTCCTATGGGGATTTCCTCTACAACTTTGAAAGGTACATTTTCAATAGTGCTCATCCTGCACATTTATTTAAAGAAATCGGTTAAAAACATGATTTATTTTGACCTAAAAGGAAGATTATTATTTTTTGCAAAATTGCAACTCAAACAACTTGCTCAAAACAAAACATCTTTGCAAATACGACACTTCATCACTTCAGGAAAGAAGATTTTAGGGTTGTGATTGCTAATTGGCCAAAAATTAAAAAAAGACCATAGGTGGCTATTCTTGCAAAAATAGTTTTCTGGTGCCCTGTCGGGACATTTTTGGCTAATCGCCTAACTTTATTTATGACAAAAATGATAACATTTCATATTTTTGGGTTATTTTTGCAAAAATGGGGTTGGACCCGATGAGGGTTACCTACATATCCCACATACGGTGAGAATCAAACCTGCGTAGTTCAGGAAGTTTTGACGCAACAGAAAAACATGAAATATTTTTTGAAACAATTTTCCCTTCTTTTCTCTTTTTTTTTTCTCTTTTGTTTTCAAAATTTCGGCAGAGTTTCGGTATATTTTGGACACCAGATTTTTCAAAGGCGGGTAATTATCTCTCTCATACCTCAATTTAATTTTTCCAACTTTTCTCCCTTATTCTAGAAGCCGGTCAACATGCAATCCGAGGCAAATAAGTGTACAAGTAGCAAGTAAAATGCACCAGGATGGTCTTTTGATTTCGGGTGCACCTGTCCTAAACGGACCCAACCCCTGTGTTGAGTCCCCAAAGTCAAATGCACATGATGCAAACAAGCGTTTCTACTAAGGATCCGGCATGAGGCTATGTTATTCTAGGTTTAAAAACTTGGATTTATTTGTTCTAGACATGGCTTACCCGAGCGGACAGCTCGAGCCGATGGGGGCAGCGTACCGGGAATACAGAAGCTTTACCGGCTTTGCAACTTGTCCGAGCCTCGTTCTAAAATTGAGATATAGCTCTAACAGAAAAGAAGTCACACGAAGTGCACACTTCCTAGATGATTTAGAAGACTAAGAGAGAATCTCTCGAGGGTTTCGTAATAATTTATATATAGTTCAAATAATATCAAAGTGGCATTCAACACATTAGGCTCAAACATGTAGAAACTAGATAATAAAAAAAGCCAAGTATAACAGTTATTCTTAGCTCGAATTCTTGAACATTGAACTAGAAGTTCTGGGTTCTTATCCCCAGCAGAGTCGCCAGAGCTGTCACACCTCCTTTTTACACCCGAGGGGGATATAAGGGAATTTTTCCAATTAAAGTGACATAAATCGAAATGAAATTATTTTATTTATCTAGAGTCGCCACTTGGAATAATTTATTTGGTGTCCTAAGTCACCGGTTTATTTTAAATCCCAAATTGAGGAGAATTTTGACTTTATTTAAAAGTCTGTGAAACCAAAAATTTTAGGTAAGAAATTCTGTTAACCAGGGAGAAGGTGTTAGGCATTCCCGGGTTCCGTGGTTCTAGGACGATCACTTAACTATTAATAATTGGCCTAGTTATCTGATTTATTACATGTTTTAAACCTAATGTGTATTTTTAACTTTATAACCGCTTTTAATTATTTTAAACCACTTTTTAGGGCTTATGGAGTTATTTCTTGAACAAGTTACGATTATCGTACACTTGCCATTTTGGAACAAACCGCAAACCACGTTACATAAAATGCACCCACAATTCGCGATATGTTTATTCTATTATTGTTCAAAATGGTTATGATTGGGTCACATGAAATGCACACCCGAATTTAGGATTATGTATCACGACTATGCCACGGGAACCATACCCATAGTCACGATGATTTATTATAAACACGTCTAAAGCAAACTACGAATGTTCAAAGTATTTTCTACACTAGTTACGAATGTTCAAAGTATTTTCCACACTAGTTTTGGTATTAGTGTGAGAGCCATAGATTATGGAATTCATTTGTGGATGACACACCTCAATTTATCTTAAAATTCAAAGGATTGTACTCAACTACTAGTAATTCATTAGTTAAAGTCGATGTTTTGTCAAGTTCACGCAGCAGAATTAGCTGAGCCCACTAAATTTCCCTTGTTCAACTTCATTTTGATAGTAATGGTGAGGCATGCAATTTAATCCAAAGTTACAAAAAAATGGAAAAATATTTCATACTTGGTAGGAGAGGCAATAGGGACAAGTATTACACAACTATGACAATTTTATTGAATTGTAACATCCCTAAATGTATTCTAATACTTCCACTGACTAAAACAAGAATAACATAATTATTTCACATTAAACCCAGATTCATTTCATTATGCACGGACCTAATCATTAAAGATTCTCGCTCAGCATTAACTGAATTAGTCGACTAACAGTAGAAATTAGACCCTACATGATCCCTTAGTTATTTAAATCAATTCAAATCCAAACCATGTAGCTAGCTTGATGGATTGCAAGCTCTTAGATAGGCTTGTAGTTGAGCCCAATGAGTGAACAACTCAAGCCCATGAGTTGTCAGTTACCAAACCAAAACATTCAAATGAAAAAAATATACAGGAAACAATTGTCTTGTTGAATAATAAACAAGTTTCAAATCATACTTTTGATAAATTACTTTATACAGCTGAATCTACCAAGTTTGCTGTAACAATAGGCTATGAATCAATCAATTACAGGCCCATGGTTAAACATTCCTGAATAATACTCAGCTGTGGAGTAACAAACAAACTTGATTCACATTATCAAAATAGCTACTCTAATGACTACAATTGAAATTTCCAGTGGTGATCTTCCAGAAATATGTCGGCTTTTCCATGTCTATTGATAATCGGACTTCTGTTTCAGCTTTGAAATCCATGGTTCTGACCATGTTAAAGGTCAGATTCATAAACAACATGGCTTCACACATGCGACCTTCTGTATTACCAAATAAACTCAACTAATAGATGCCAAAATATTGGACAAGAATGATCAAAAAGAAATAATGTACATAAGCTGAAATAAACAGATGGCCAATGCTGTATTTAACACACACAAGAAAATATATTTTCATGGTATAGGGACACTGGATGAACATGGAGTTACATATTCAAAGAAAAGCTCAAGTATTGTTGCATTTAGGTGGATGGATCACATCATAAAAGGAGAAAATAAGCACATATCATTGACAGAAATAACTTGCATTTATCTTTAGCATCAGATTTACAAATACTTAAGCATAGGGTAAAATGTGTACGTAGTTGCTTAAAATTTGATCCAAAAGTGCTAAGTTAAAACAGATAGTTCAGCAACCCAGGAAAACAGTAGTATACACCAACCAGAGCTTCAGTATCAGCTTATATCTTAGTTCAAGAACCCAAAAACTCAAAGAAAATTCCTTCCAAATTTTTGTAAAGAGAAGGAAAAAAGAAAAGCTGGAAGCTGGATTTTTGTTTCAGAAGATTTTCAGGTCTATATGTTGATGAATGTGTGAGTGTGAGTGCAAGTTTTCTTTTCTTTTTATCGAGTGTCTCTAATAGCATCCAAAAGAATATTCTTAACCTAAATTCTGAATAGTACAACATATTGTGACAGAGAATATTGGACAGCTGTCCAATTTTTCAGCATCTTTTTAAACCAATTTTGAACACCTGTTCCTTCTAGAACTTTCCTTTTCCTAGATATTTTCTTCTAAAATTTCTAAAATCCTCCTAAGTTTCTTTTTAGTTTAATTAGGCCCTTACAAGTCTATAATGACTTAGAAATTTGGCAAATAGGGACAAGGCGCACAAAAATCATAATTCAAATCAAAATGACAAACAAGATAAAATAATGCAATTTAAACCTAAAGTATTGAAACTTTGAAAACCTAAACTAATCCTAAACATATTTTATAATGCAATTGAGAACTTATTACTATGAAGAGGGAAAAAACCTATCAAACTTATCAACAAGTAGGTTTAGATGATTTAACTAACATAAACAACCAAACAAACAATGAACATCAAAATATAAGAAAAAGAAAAGATACTGCAACTAAACCTAGATTCATGCAAGCTAAAGAAAAGAAAAATAAAAGTAAAAAGATGGGAAAGAAAATACCCAAACGTTTTGCACCAGTCACAAACTCGGAACAATTTTAATGGGTGTAAAATGAACCTAAACTAACATCAATCGATTGTTCTCATCAAGAGTAATCGACTGATGTAAGTCATGGGTCCAAAGGACCAACCTCGCATGCCCAAATCACAGGCCAGAAACAAAACTAGGGTTCCAAAAATCAGATCCAGAATTAATGAAGTAAGGGTGGAGGTTTTGGGAAATCGACTATGGTTTAAGATTTAGAGGAGTGTGAGGAGTGTGGGGTGTAGCTTTGGGGTGGTTTGGTCGATTTAAGGTTTTGAGTATGACTTTCAAGGGTTGGTGGGGGGGGGGGGTTTTTGGTGAAAAGGTTGGTGGATTAGTGAAGAAGGGGGCTAGGGATTATAGGAGGTGAATTTGAGGCGGTTTGGAGTACTCCGCCGCCGTAAGGCAATTTCAGGGCGGCGGAGCCGGCGAGGGATTTTAGGGCGGCTATGGTTAGTCTCTGAGAGAGAGAAAGAGAATGTTGGGGATGTTTTAGGGTTAGGGGGCTGTTCAGACAGTTATAAGGGAATTATGGCAATCAGTTCCAAGCCGTTAGATCAAAAGAATTCAACGGCTGTGATTGAAAGATGGGGAAACATCATCGTTTTTGGGTAGTGGGGATTGGACCGGGTGGACTGGTCTTTGGGCTTGAGTTTGAACGGGTAAAAGGGAATTGGGCCACTAGATTTTGGTCTCTGGGTGACCCAAATTTGAAATACCAGCCCCTCTTTTATTTTCTTTTATTGCTTTTTTCCTTTCTTTTTTTCTTTTTTTCTTCTTTAATTTTAAAACCCTAATTAAATTAATTAAGTCCTAAATTAAATCCTAAATTAATCTAACCTATAAAATCAAACTAATTATCTATTTATAATAGTTAAACCTAAATTAGTGAAGGAAAACTTACTAATCTAGCATTAAAAGCTAAAAATGTAAAATGAATGATATTTTTGTGATTTTTATTTTAATAAAGCAATTAATTAACCAATTAATCCTAAAACATGAACACAAAATTTAATATTCAATGCATGATTTTTTTTGACATTTTTGGGACATTGTTTCATGATTTTAACAAAATTAAACATGCAAAAATTGCAAACAATTAATAAATTCCTACAAAAATCCTATAAAATTGAAAATAATTTGGAAAAAATCTATTTCTTTTATTTTGTAGGAGTATCTTTTAGTAGGGCAAAAATCACATGCTCACAAATATACCTGATTGATTTATAAGATTGTATAATATTATTAATTATATATTATTTACACTATATAATCAACGCCCTATATCTTTTTATTAGTACATCATACGTATATATAAGTGGTAGGCTATCTTTTTTGAATTTTGCGACTTTTTATATAGGAAAATATTCCCTTTTTTCGTTGTGTTCTGCTTGTACTACATAGCCAATATAATAAAAAGGAAGATTGTATTATATCACATACTAAATACAGTCGAACCTCTTTATAACAGCATCGTTTGTTCCGAATTTTTTTGGCTTTTATAGTGAATGACTGTTATACACCTATAATAACATTTGACATTTAATATATTTTGGCTGTTTTAGACAAAAATTATCCAAAAACTAATTGTTTTTCTTTTATAATATTATATATAAAAGATTAATAAAATATTTAAATTCAAAATCTCAATAGATATAAATATTTCAGGAATTAAATGCTAAAGAAATCTAATACATTATTAAAAAATTCTTAACTAAAAGCACAAATATTTAAACTCTAAGGCACACAATTAAAAAATACGATTACGTTTACATATTATTGGTAATTGTCCAATATAAGATATATCATGTGTATATCTTCAAATAAAAAAAAAAAGAATGATATGCATATCTTCAAAAAGTATAAATAGATCTTTTAAGTATCTTTTGGCATTTTTCTAATGCAAGATATATCATTCGTAGATCTTTAGTTATAAAAATATTTGATATGCATATGTTTATGGAACATACTGCTATCCTTAAGATAATATATATAGCTATTATCAGCTGTACATTAAAGTTATAAAATATTTTCTTAAAAATTTAGAATTATTATTAGTAATAATCTTAGAAAATCTGCACAACTGTTATAGAGGGGTAATTTTACAAAGAGCGTGCTGTCATAAAGATGGTTGTTGCTATTATAGGCAAAATGTTGTTGTAGAGAGGTAAAATATAACATAAAAAACCGGTTATGAGAAAAACTAGACTTTATAGTGAATGACTGTTAGATAGGGATGCTGTTAAAGAGAGGTCTAATTGTATATTAAAACACGAAACAAAAAACGACAAAAAAGTAAGATTTTTAAGCTCATCGTTGGAGAAGATAATTAATTGGAAGAGAATTACGGATGGAATTGCTTGGATTGATTTTGACGTGCTTCCCGTGAAGAATTCATTTGGTTGGTAAGATTTTGATATGGTATACAAAATTTTTAGCTGCCACAAATATAAATTAAAGTATATTGCTAAGATTTTGTAAGAACTTTAAAATATTGTACACTTACCATTTTTTGTATTTTGTATTAGGCACATAAAGAATAATCTTCTTTGTTCTCTGTCTGCTGTCCATGAAAATGCAAACTACTCCCTCCGTTACACTTATATAGTCAAGAAGACTAATTTACACATCGAATATAATTTCGATATAAAATTTATTATTACTTAATTAAAACATAAAAAATTATTATAAATAACAATAATTAATAATTTCAAACATTTACAATATATTTGCAATTTTTTTTAACTCTTTAAATAGTATGTACATCGCGCGAACAAAATATTTTTGTAACATCATAAGCATTTACTTATCACTTGTTATAAATATCATAATGTTATAAATAGAATTTTATTTAAGGTGAATGTCTATATTCTAGAGAGATTCTAGGGTTTGTTATTTGATGGGTAAGTCACTTTTCCCTTATAAATAGAGGGGTTCTATTTCATTGTAATTGATCCCATATCAATAAGATTCTCTTCTCTCTACTTTTCTCTACAATACTGTTCTTCTTCTTTTATTGTTTCACAACACGTTATCGGCAAGAGACTCTAACCGAATGAGTAGAAGCTTTGGGATTGAGCATAATGATTGTCAATTGTTCCATGAATTTCCTTCGTGATTAAATTCTGGATTTAAGGTATGTATTTTACCGTGTTTTTCTCTTTTATTCTATAATTTGATTTTAAATACAAGCAAAGACAATAAATTTTGATTATAATTCTAGTGGAGTTAGTAAGAAATTATAACCACTCGAAGTGGTAAAATTTCTCTTTCTTGCCATGATTAAATTCATGTATGATTGTGGGCCAAGAATTGAAAAGCTTTCCCATTGAATTTGCTCCATTCTCATCCCCTTAAGAGAATGTGATAGCAATATGTGATAAGTTTGAAAGAAGACAAAATTATTACCGTGAAGGTATCAATGGATGTGGACATGACAATAGACGAAATTATAATCGTCATCATTGTGATAATGAGAATAATAAGGATTTTCAAAATAATCCTTCACTCTATGAAAGTAATATTTGTCATCGGTTTGACATGAGATTTTATAAAGCACATATAGATGATTATGGTCCATTCATGATGTGAATGTGATAACATCTGATTTATGAATACATATTCATTCTTGAAAGAATATGAACATGCTACAGTGGTAGTGAATAAACCACACTCACCTCTAGAAGGAGGTTTGAGATGAAATAAGAAAATAATTTTATTATTATGGCATGAATGGTCATTGATCACGTATCTATTTGATTGGTCGTGATGGCGCCTATCACATTACTAGGCAAGCCAACCCAAACATTAAACACAACCCTTTTTCCTAGTAATAAGTCATTTTCTAACACGGGTTTAAATACTAAAATTTTCATAATAAGCAATTAAAACAACAAAATATATGTAGAAGTCAAATAAACATGAAACTACACAACCCCAAATATCTGGTGTCACGAGTCTAGAGCCTCTAATACATAACTGACTGTCTAATACATCATAAGTCTAGAAATTACAGAAAAGAACAAGATAGGAAGGAGAAAACAGGGCTGCGGACGCCATGCAGCTACCTTGCAAATCTCTAGCAAACTCTGGATCAGCTGAGGACCCTCACTCTGCCGCTCGGACACCTGGATCTGCACACAAGGTGCAGGGAGTAATGTGAGTATACCAACTCAGTAAGTAACTAAAGTAAATGAGGTTTGAAAGCCGTGGCGAGCAGTTAAAAATCATATAAATGAATAAACAACAGGATAACATGTCAACTTCACAGTTTAAAACCAGTTTCGTCAAAAAATCATCAATTTCAGTTTAAATACTTGGAATCATATACTAAGCGATTTCTTACAACAGAGGCTTATTTTAAAAGAAGAGTGAAATCAGTGAAAATATCATAACTGGGCTCCTCGGACAAGGCATCACTCAGAATATGGCCTCTCAGTCACTCGTGACTCAACTCTCGTCACTCAGTACTCACTCTCAGCACTCGGGCTCATTAATATCTCATAGTAATAGAAATCATTGTAACCGCTGCAGCGTGCAACCCGATCCGTAATTTATAGTTGACTACGTTCACTGGGGTCTCTCTCTCTCTCTCTCTCTCTCTCTCTCTCTCTCTCTCTCTCTCTCTCTCTCTCTCTCTATATATATATATATATATATATATATATATATATATATATATATATATATATATATATATATATATATATATATCGTTGCGGCGTGCAGCCCGATCCATATAAGTATTGTTGCGGCGTGCAGCCCGATCCATAACTCATACATATATAAATATCCTCACCATTAGGTTCTCAACCTCTCTCAGTCATTAACCTCACAGCCTCTCGGGCACCACAGTAGAAAGTAGGAAAACTCAGTCCAAACAATCCTCACATTTATAAGTAGAGTGGTAAAGCCAGTTTTAAACATTTAAACAGGTAAAACATGACTGAGGATATGCTTTCAACAAGTAGAGTGAGGAAAAACAATAAAAATGCCCCTAAGGGTCTTAACAGGTCAGTACAAGGCCCCAAACATGGCATACAACCCATAATACAGTATAAATGACTAAAGTACTGAATATCATAAGGTTCCAAATCAAATACGGGGCTTAATAGTCGCTACTAGACGACCAAGTCACAATCCCTACCGGTGCACACCCACATGCTCCACCTAGCATGTGTGTCACCGCATTTATCAAAACAAGTCAAATACCGGGGTTTTGTACCCTCAGTTCCAGATTTACAATGGTTACTTACCTCAAACCGGTGAAATACTACTCCGCGACGCCTCTCGAATTGGCCTCAACACGCGTCGAATCTATCCAAAATCAAAATCACAGCGTCAATATATGCTAAGGAAACGAAACTCAAGCGAAAAAAATCAAATGATACCAAAAATCCCGAAATTGGCCAAACCCGACCCTCGGGCCCACGTCTCGAAACTCGGTAAAAATCACATCAACGGAATCCTTATCCTCCCAAAACACATCGGATTCAAGCCTAAGTTTTCAAAATCTTCCGAATTTTGCTTTTGATAAAAAATCCAACCAAACCACGTCCGAATGACCTGAAATTTTGCACACACATCCCAAATGACACAATGGAACTACTGCAACTCTCGAAATTCCATTCCGACCCCTATATCAAAATCTCACTTACCAGCCGGAAATCGCCAAAAGTCCAATTTCGCCAATTCAAGCCTAAATATACTCCGGAACTCCAAAACTCGTTCCGATCACACTCCTAAGTCCCAAATCACTTCCTGAAGCTAATCGAACCATCGAAACTCACATCCGAGACCTCTAATACATAAGTCAACATCCAGTTGACTTTTCCAACTTAACCTTCCTCAAAAGAGACTAAATGTCTCAAACCTTACCAATTCCTTTCCGAACCCTAACCAATCAACCTGATCACATATATAACCATTATATAAAGCAATAAGAAGCAAAAACGGAAGAAACAGAGCGGTAACTCATGAGATGACTGGCCGGGGTCATCACATCCTCCCCAACTTAAACAAATGTTCGTCCTCGAACGAGTCAAGAAACATACCTCAAGCCTCAAACAGGTGAGGATATTTGTTCCGTATCTCCCGCTCGGTCTCCCAGGTAGCCTCCTCCATGGGCCGACCTCTCCACTTCAATTTCACTGAAGCTATATCCTTTGACCTCAACTTTCGAACCTGACGACCCAAAATAGCTACTGGCTCCACATCATAAGTCAAATCATCATCCAATTGAACCGCGCTGAAATCCAAAACATTAGACGGATCCCCAATATACTTGCGGAGCATAGAAACATGAAATACCGGATGCACACTCGACAAGCTGGGCGGCAAAGCAAGCTTTAAGCCACCTCCCTGTCACGATCCCAAATACCGGTCGTGATAATGCCTATCACATTACTAGGCAAGCCAATCAATCAGCTAACCACAACCCATTTCCTTTAGTAATAAACCATTTTCAACACATGTTTTAAATACTGATTTCATAATAAACATTTTAAAATGATAAAAAAATATGCGGAAGTCATAATAACAATAAGCTACACAACCCAAATTGATCGGGTGTCACGAGTCTAGAGCCTCTAATACAAGTCTGAATACCTAGTGCATCAATAGTCTAGAAGATGCAGAAAAATAATAAGATAGGAGGGAGAGAACAGGGCTGCGAATGCCATGCAGCTACCTCGAAATCCTTGACAGAAACTGAATCAGCTGAAGATGCTCACTCGGCCGCTCGAGCACCTAGATCTACATACAAGGTGCAGGGACTAACGTGAGTACGCCAACTCAGTAAGTAACTAAAGTAAATAATGGACGGAAAGCAGTGATGAGCAGTTCAAAAATACAAAACTGAATAATCAACGGAATAACATGTCATCTTTATAGTTTAAGAATCAGTTTTCATTATAAGATCACAATTCCAGATTAAACATTTGGAATCAAATACTTAGCAGTATATCATACAGAGGCTTATTTAAAAGAAGAGTGAAATCAGCAAAAACATCATAATAAGGCCTCTCGGGCAAGGAATCACTCCGAATATGGCCCATCGGGCAGCCTCTCAGTCACTCGTGACTCAACTCTCGTCACACAGTACTCACTCTCAACACTCGGCTCATTAGTATCTCATAATAATAGAAATCATAGTAACCGCTGCGGCGTGCAGCCCCATCCATATATAATAGTCAACTACGCTCACTGGGGGTGTGCAGACTCCGGAGGTGCTCCTATAGCCCAAACGTCATATCGCTGCGGCGTGCAGGCCGATCCAATATATGTATATCACTGCGGCGTGCAACCCGATCCATATAAGTATCACTGCGGCGTGCAGCCCGATCCATATGTATGTATATAAATATCCTCATAATTTGGGTTCTCAACCTCTCTCAGTCTTTAACCTTATAGCCTCTCGGGCACAACAATGGAAATTAGGGAACTCAGCCCAAACAGTCATCAAAATTAGGGGTAAAGCAATAAAATCAGTTTTAAATATTTAAGTAAGTAAAACAGGACTGAGGGTTTGCTTCTAGCAAGTAAAGTGAGGAAATTAGTCAAAATGCCCCTAAGGGTTGCTACAGGTCGGCACAAGGTCCCAAACATGGCATACAACCCATAATACAATATAAATATCCAAAATACGGGATAACATAATATTTCCAAATCAAATGCGCAACTTAATATTCACTACGGGATGGACCAAGTCACAATCCCTACCAGTGCACGCCCACACGCTCGTCACCTAGCATGTGCGCCACCGCTTTTATCAAAACAAGTCAAATACCGGGGTTTTGTACCCTCAGTTCCAGATTTACAATGGTTACTTACCTCAAACAGGTGAAATACTACTCTGCGACGCCTCTCGAATTGGCCTCAACACGCGTCGAATCTATCCAAAATCAGAACAAGGACGTCAAATATGCCAAGGGAACGAAGCCCAAGCGAAAACAATCGAAATACCAAAAATCTCGAAATTGGCCAAACCCGATCCCCGGGACCATGCCTCGAAACTCAATAAAAATTACATCTACAGAATCCTTATCTCCCCACGAGTCTATACATATTAAGAACACAAAAATCGGAGTCCAAATGACCCCTCAAATCCTAATTTAAAGTCTCTTAATCTCAAGCCTTAATTCCTCAATCTTACGCTTAGATTCCATGATTTATTAGGTAAATTTCACAATAGAATTGAGTTTTAAGTCCAAAATTCTTACCTCTAAATGTTTTACCTTGAATCACTCTTCAATCTCCTTCAAAAAGCTCCAAATATGACAAACTATAGAGTAAAATAGACCCACATTCGCGGACAAGATGACCTTTTAAACATTCTGCCCAGGCCTGAAAATCCTTCTTCACGAACGCGGTCAGAGCCTCATTTTCGCGAAGCACAAAAATACAGTTGACCAAAACTCTTCTTCGCGAACGTGACCCCACCATCGCGAACGCGATGCCTCAGCTTCTCCAACCTACGCGAACGCGACCATGACTCACGCGAACGCGATGCTTACCAATCCAGCCCTTCGCGAACGCGGGACTACACTTCGCAAATGCGAGACTACCCTTCGCGAACGCGAAGGCCAAACCTGACACCTCCCTTCCTAGACCTTCGCGAACGCGAAGACCAAATCGCCTGCAACAGCTGAAACCATTTTTCTGCAATCTTTCTTGACTCAAAATGATTCAAATGACCACCCGAAACTCACCTGAGGCCCCCGGGACCTCAACCAAAGGCACCAACATATATTAAAATCTTATTCAAACATGTAACAATCTTCAAAACACCTAAAACGACATCAAATCACCCAAAACACATCGATTTCAAGCCTAAGTTTCTAAAATTTTCTGAAATACGCTTTTGATAAAAAACCCAACCAAATCACGTTCGAATGACCTGAAATTTTACATGCACATCCCAAATGACACAACAAAGCTACTGCAACTCTCGAAATTCCATTCCGACCCCTATATCAAAATCTCGCCAATCAAACGGAAATCTCCAAAATATCAGCTTCGCCAATTCAAGCCTAAATGTACTCCCAACCTCCAATACCCATTCTAATCACACTTCTAAGTCACAAATCACCTCCCGAAGCTAATCGAACCATCCGAATTCACATCCAAGCCCTCTAACACATAAATCAACATCCGGTTGACTTTTCCAACTTAAGCTCCCTTAAAAGAGACTAAGTGTCTCAAAGCTTACCAAAAATCAGTCCGGATTCGATCCGACCAACCCGATACCACAAAACACGAATAACGAAGCATAAAGAAGCAGAAATGGGAAAAACGTAGCGGTAACTCATGAGACGACTGTTCAGGTTGTCACATCCTCCCCAACTTAAACAAACGTTTGTCCTCGAACGAGTCAAGAAAAATACCTGAAGCCTCAAATAAGTGAGCATATCTACTCCGCATCTCCTGCTTGGTCTCCCAGGTAGCCTCCTCCACGGGCCGACCTCTCCACTGCACTTTCACTGAAGCTATATCCTTTGATCTCAACTTCCGAACCTGACAACCCAAAATAGCCACTGGCTCCACATCATAGGTCAAATCATCATCCAACTAAACCATAATGAAATCTAGAACATGAGACGGATCCCCAATATACTTCCGGAGCATAGAAATATGAAATACCGGGTGTACACTCGACAAGCTGGGCAGCAAAGCAAGCTCATAAGACACATTCCCAATCCTTCGAAGCACCTCAAAAGGCCTAATGAACTGCGGACACAATTTCCCTTTCTTTCCAAATCTCATAACACCCTTCATGGGTGAAACCTTCAACAGAACCTTCTTGCCAACCATGTAGGACACATCTCGAACCTTCCTATCAGCATAACTCTTTTGTCTCGACTGCGCTGTACGAAGCCTCTCCTGAATCACCTTCACCTTGTCTAAAGCATCCTGCACCAAGTCTGTCCCCAATAGCCTAGCCTCACCGGGCTCGAACCAACCAACTGGAGATCTACACCGCCTCTCATACAAAGCCTCATATGGAGCCATCTAAATACTAGACTGGTAGCTGTTGTTATAGGCAAACTCTGCAAGCGGTAGAAACTGATCCCATGACCCTCCGAAGTCAATGATACATGCATGCAACATGTCCTCCAATATCTGAATAGTGCGCTCGGACTATCCGTCCGTCTGAGGGTGAAAAACTGTGCTCAACTCAACTTGAGTACCCAACTCTCGCTGCGCAAACCTCCAAAACTGTGAAGTAAACTAAGTGCCCCTATCTGAAATGATGGAAACTGGGATGCCATGCAAACGAACGATCTCCTGAATATAGATCCCTGCCAACCGCTCTGAAGACACAGAAATGAAGTGCGCGGACTTAGTCAGTCTATCCACAATTACCCAAATAGCATCGAACTTCTTCAAAGTCCGTGGAAGCCCAACAACAAAGTCCATAGTGATCCTTTCCCACTTCCACTCGGGAATATCCATCTGCTGAAGCAAGCCACCTAGTCTCTGATGCTCATATTGCACCTGTTGACAATTGAGACACCGAGCTACAAATCCCACAATGTCTTTCTTCATTCTTCTCCACCAATAGTACTGCCTCATATCCTGATACATCTTCGTGGCACCCGGATGAATGGAATGCCGCGAGCTGTGGGTCTCCTCCAGAATTAACTCCTAAAGCCCATCCATATTGGCACACAAATCCAGCCCTGCATCCTCAATACCCCATCATCATCAATAGTCACATCTATGGCATCATCATGCTGAACTCTGTCCCTAAGGACAAACAAATGCGAATCATCATACTGGCACTCTGTAATGCGATCATATAAGGAAGACTGAGAAACCATGCAAGCTAATACCCGACTAGGATCCAAAATATCTAAACTCATAAACTGATTGGCCAAGGCCTGAACATCAACTGCAAGAGGTCTCTCCCCAATTGGAAAATATTCCAAACTCCCTATACTCACTATCTTTCGGCTCAAAGCATCGGCCACCACATTGGCCTTTCCTAGATGGTACAATATAGTGATATCATAATCTTTAAGCAACTCCAACCATTTCTGCTGCCTTAAATTAAGATCCTTTTTCTTGAGCAAATGTTGAAAATTGCGATGATCAGTGGACACCTCACAAGATACGCCATACAAGTAATACCTCCAAATCTTCAATGCGTGAACTATGACAGCCAACTCCAAATCATGAACGTGGTAGTTCTTCTCATGGGGCTTCAACTGCCGAGAAGCATAAGCAATAACTCTACCCTCCTGCATCAACACACAACCAATCCCAACTCTTGAAGCATCACAATACACAATATATGAACCCGAAGCTGCTGGCAAAACCAACACTGAAGGTATGTCAAAGCTGTCTTGAGCTTCTGAAAGCTCTCCTCACACTCGTCCGACCATACAAATGAAGCACCCTTCTGAGTCAACTTGGTCAAGGGCGATGCGATAGATGAGAATCAGTGAACAAACCGGCAATAATAATGCGCCAAACCAAGAAAACTGCGAATCTCTTTGGCTGAGGACAGTTTGGGCCAACTCTGAACCGCCTCTATCTTCGTCGGATTAACCTGAATACCCTCGCTGGATACCACGTACCCCAAGAAAGTCACTGAACCGAGCCAAAACTCACACTTGGAGAATTTTGCATAAAGCTTCTCCTCTCTCAATATCTGCAATACAACCCTCAAATGCTCCGCGTGCTCCTCCTGACTACACGAATACACCAGAATATCATGAATGAAGACTTTGACAAACGAATCAAGATAAGGCCGGAACACGCTGTTCATCAAATGCATGAATGCTGCTGGGGCATTGGCCAACCCAAAAGACATAACCAAGAACTCATAATGACCATAACGGTTCCTGAAAGCTATCTTAAGAATATCCGAATCCCAGATCTTCAGCTGGTGATAGCCTGAACGGAGATCAATCTTGGAGAACACTCTCGCTCACTGAAGCTGGTCGAATAAATCATCAATGCAAGGCAAAGGATACTTGTTCTTAATTTTTGCCTTGTCCAATTGCCTATAATCAATGCATATCCTCATAGTGCCATCCTTCTTCTTCATAAATAGAACAAGCATACCCCATGGTGACACACTAGGCCGAATGAACCCTTTATCAAGGAGTTCTTGAAGCTGCTCCTTCAATTCCTTTAACTTCGCGGGTGCCATGCAATACGACGGAATAGAAATGGGCTGAGTGCTTGACACCAGGTCAATACCAAAATCAATATCCCTGTCTGGTGGCATGCCCGACAGATCTGCAGGAAACACATCTGGAAAATCCCTCACAACTGGAACAAAATCAATACTGGGAGTTTCAACACCGACATCCCTCACAAAGGCTAGATACGAAAGACAAACCTTCCCAACCATGCGCTGGGTTTTCAAAAATGAGATCACTCTACTGGGAACATAATCAGTCACACCTCGCCACTCGATCTGTGGCACACTCGGTATAGCCAATATGATTTTCTTAGCATGACAGTCCAGAATAGCACGACACGGAGATAGCCAATCCATGCCCAAAATGACATCGAAATCCACCATATATAATAGAAAGATCCACTTGGGTCTCCAGACCCCAATAGTCACCACACACGACCGATACACATGGTTTACGATTACAGTATCGCCCACTAGAGTAGATACATGAATAGGTGAAACAAGAGACTCACGGGGCATATCCAAATAACGGGCAAAGTATGATGACACATAAGAAAAGGTGGAACTAGGATCAAATAATACAGAGACATCTCTGTGGCAGACTGAAACAATACCTGAAATTACAGCATTTGAAGCAGCAACATCCGGTCTTCTTGGGAGGGCATAGAAACGAGCCTGACCACCCCCTGATCGACCATACCCTCTAGGACGACCCCTAGCTGCCTGACCTCTACCCCTAGCTGGCTGGGCGGGTGGTGAAGTAACTGGAGCAGAAGTCGAGGGCTGACCCCTCTGCTGAGACTGACTATCATAAAGGTGAGGGCACTACCTCCTCATATATCCAAACTTTCCACACTTGTAACAAATCCCCGGTGCTGGAGATAGGGACTGAAGGGAACCCGTAACACCGAAATGACCAGTAGAAGGACTTGGCATGGAAGAACCCTAGACTAATGGAGCACGAGATGAGCTCTAAGCTGGAAGGGCACTAAGTGATGAGTGGCCCTGATAAGAACTATGAAAGCCATGACCTGATGATGCTCCACGATAACCTAGGCGAGCTGAATGGGCCTGCCTGAACGAACGACCTCTATCCTGCTAGAACTGACCCCTCGAAAGAGCACTGCTAAAGCTATCAGATCCCCGAGGCCTCTTGGCCTCCCTCTTCTCTAGCTCCTACCGGTGAACCGTCTCAATCTCATGAGCGATATCAACAACCTCATCGAAGGTAGCACCTGTCACCCTCTCCCTAGTCATAAGAATCCGAAGTTGGTACGTGAGGCCATCAACAAACCTCTTGATCCTCTCTCGGTCTATGAGAACCATCCAAACCGCATGACGGGATAACTCAGAGAACCGCTTCTCATACTACGTCACCGTCATCTCCCCCTGACGTAGCTGCTCAAACTACCTGCGCAGCTTCTCTCAGCGCGATTGCGGTACATAATTCTCTAGGAAGAGAACAGAGAACTGTTGCCAAGTAAGGGGCGCTGCACCAATAGGCCTACGCCTCTCATACGCCTCCCACCAAGAGAATGCATCCCCAGAGAACTGAAAGGTAGTAAATGCCACACCACTGGTCTCAAGAATCCTTGCTGTACGAAGCATCCTCTAGCACTTATCCAAGAAACCCTGGGCATCCTCTCCCTATGCACCATTGAATGTCAGAGGCTAGAGTCTACCAAACCTCTCAAGTCGACGCTGCTCGTCATCCGGCATAACTGGTACCACAAACTCCTGAGCTGGTGCAACCGACTGGGCTGGAGGTGCCCCCGGTGTCTTGAGTGTTGATACCCAATTTTTTCCTATGTATTTTTATATATAAAATACTTTCAAAATAGCATGTTCATGCATAAATAAGCATGCCCAAGAGTTCTGGTATTTTTCCTAATTTTTAAAGATTTTTAAAATCAATTTATTGTCTATTTTAGTAGTACAAAATCCATAATTATTCCCAAAATTATCAATTTGGTGAATGATTTATTTTATTCCCATATTTATACCAAAATATAGTTAAAATAATTTTTGTACATTTTTTACAAATTTATTTGGCATTTAAAAGATTAAATTGCATATAATTGCAATTATAGCTTATTTTAAGATTATTAGCATTTTTAATTGTAAAATTTGTTCCAGTATTTTAAATTAATATTTATACATTATTAATTGGGTCAGTACTTTTAATTTGCTTTTGAAATCATTTTTACCATTTTTTTATAAAATAAAAGGGAAAAATTGGCTATTTAACATTTAGCCTCATTTCATTTCAATTACAGCCTATTTATATTTCAATTTTATCCCTCAAATTAACCCAATCCTAACCCCCAGCTGGACCGGCCCAATTTCATGTTTTACCCGACCCATGACCCAATTAAATAACCCGCCCGGATTTCCTTTTGATCCAGGCCGTTGATCATTTTGATCAACGACCATAATTCCCCCTTTCCTTTTTAATTTCCCAAACACCCCTAACCCTAATCACTTTCACCTAACTATCCGTTCTTCGGAACCCTAGTCAACTTCCACCCTTTTCAACCGTTACTTCACCGGAATCCATGGCTTCTCAGGCCATGGATGGCCTGTACTCACCCTCTCTCACCATCAAACCTAAGTTGTTCGATGATTTGAAGCCCGACTCTGATGGTTCTCTTTAGATCCTACTCAGATCTGTAGATCTATGGCTTCTCCGACCATGCTCTAGCATATTCAAGCACTAGAAGCCTTTTCTGACCTCATCCGACTCATGATCGGACCTTCTTCCAAGCCTTTCTCTTTCTAGGGTTTCTCTGAAGCCCTAGCTATTCGAGGTTTTTCTCTATGTGTTTTCTTAGATCCATGTTATATCTGTGTTCTATTTTAGTTTTAAAGTGTTTTTCCCAAATTTTCTTTTCAAAATCGTTTGTCTTCGATTTAGGGTTACTGAAAGGTTTAAAAAGAAAAAAACATCTTTCTGATTCTTCTTCTTCTTTTCTTTATGTGTTTGTATATATCATGCTCGTGTGACTTCTTTTTACTACGAATGTACCGTCCTTCTACTTCTCTTTTATACATGTTACTCCTGTGCTCACATGATTATCCTTGTTATATTTTCATTACTCTTCTACTATATGTGTTTACTGTTAAGTTCTTCAATTTTGTTTGCTTTACTGGACTCTGTTCGTGTTCTTGCTAAATGTGTTTCATCTACCGCTTCTTAAGTTTGTATCACTTTTTCTTCTGAACTTGTTTAAGTTCTGAGTTTTTCTCAAAACGTGTTCTCTATGCTCTTGACTATGTATCATGTCTGTTTGTTTCTCATGAGTCTCTAAGCCTGTAATCTGCCCTTTCGTTTCTGCTTCTGATTAAAGCTGAAAACCCTAGGCTTTGGGTTTTGGCAAGTTTTATCTTGGACTAGGGTTCTACTTTGGAACCCTGGACTCTCAGACTCATTATGAGTCCGCCAAACTAAACTTGTATCCCTTTTTGACTCTGAACTCTTTTCTATGCTAGATTCTTTCTAATTAGCATGACAGTTCTTTCTTGTTTGACATGTCTGTATTCTTTATATATGAGGAATTCTTCCTTCAAAATAGATTTTGCCAATTTGTGATTGATTCAGAATTCCTTTTTTAATAAGGTTCGATTGATTGTTACTGATTTTCTTTTATTAAACCTTTCTTCACCTTTTCTAGTTGGATTCATTCATACCAAAACTCAATTTCTGATTTTACTGGCTATTGATTGATTGCCTTTCCTTATTTGCACAAACTATGTTGATATCAAACTCTTTCCTTAAATAGTTTCTATGTATTTGCCCTTCTTGTACTACTTTGGAAAAGATTTTAATCCAATTCTTTCCTTAATTATTTTCTGCCCGTTTGAAATCAGAATCCTTTAACTGAAGGGAGATTCTGTGTGATTGATTGCAAACTATATCCTTACCTTTTCTTACTTGTTTTTTTCACTATAAAAGGGGCACGACCCTTCTGCACTTAGACAACCTGGAACCTTCAGTTCAATACTTCGAATTCAACACTTTGCACACACACCTTTCAATTTCAATACTCTTTCAATACTCTACTCTCTTCTGAGAACTTTTGTACTGATTGCTTGCAATTTGGTTTACAAGACTTCAGCTTTCACTTATTTGTTTCCCTGAACTGGTATGCCATAATTTCGATTTCTGTACCATCCCTATGTGTTTATTTTTCAGTTGCTACGCTCTTGTTTACTTTGCTATTCATGTTCTGTATTGAATATGCTACTCTCTCTCTTTACATCTGCTGTTTGTTGTGAACTCCCTATACCCCCACTCTCTTCTATGTGTTTGAGTTAAGTTTCATGGCCTGACAACATCCGAATTGCTTCTTAGGTCTGAACCTGATCCTAAACGGATCCCAACTCTCAAAATGTGGATAATAGGCTAGTCAAGGGTGTGCCAGCACTCCTGATTGCTGGGCATGACCACTAGTCTGCCATGGCTCTCCCTGATTGTCCCCTTGTGCACTTACACTTACTCTTAGATTCTAAGTTCTGCCCCTCTCTTATGAGCCTTGCTTTGGGACCTTGAGTTCCCTCTAAACTTGGACATCTGAAAGCTGTCATTTCCACACTGCATTATCTTAATTCTGCAATATATTTGGGTTGTAAGAACTACCCGGAGTCCATATGAGGCTCTTGAGGAACTTTGACACATCCCAAATAAGAGAAGGCTTTGGAAATCTGTTCCTGGAAGTTGGTTCACCCCATATTGTTGGACCTTGAGTCTGAATTAGGCTCCTTGGTTGTAGCTTAATTTCTGATGTAATTTTACTTTTCTTAGTCTATAATATGTTGTAATAACTTATGGGGTTCTAGTGAAATGGGGAGGGTCACTTATGTATGCATACGGGTAGACATCATGATCTTAGGTATTTATTTCTGCAATCACAGCCTGTTTTACTTCTGTATTTCATATAGAGATCCTGACTATAGGATTCTGCACTTCTATACCATATAGAAATCCTGAGTATAGGATTCTGCACTTATGCATTTCATATATAAATTATGCCTATAGGTTTTCCGCACTTCTGCATATATAGAGATCATGTCTATAGGTTTTCTTCACTTCCGCATATCATATAGATAACCTGTTTATAGGATTCTGCATTTTATATCTATCATTAGGCAAATAGTCATAGGTTAAATAATAATCAATTGCATTCTAGATACCATGTCTATAGGACGCCTGCACTTTCGTAATCAACAACGCCTAGAAATCATGCCTATAAGAGTAACCTTTGAATTTGATTCGCTTATGTCATCTGCAAGTTTAAAATCAGTTGCAATGTTGTCTAAAATCTGCGAAACTTTCGTTTTTTCTATAATCAGTAAGTTTTCTTTAAAATCAAAGCAAGCACTGTTAGATATCATGCCTAGAGGTCTCACTTAGGCAAACCATTAGTTAATTAATTAACTGCATCAGTCTTTGATAAATTACAACTAGGGAAGGCTAATTCGGACTCCTCATCTGAGAAATATGTGAATCAGTCTATCCCACGCTTTAATTTGATTTCAGACCATAACCAGTACATTTAAGACATGCTAAATAATCTGTCTTTAAATGAGGAGGCCTGTTTGAGCCCTTTAAGCTGTTTTGTGTTATCCCCATACCTGCCTTATATGTTTTGATTGTCGCCCTAGAATTTTGTCCTTTTAAAACTCTGAAAACCAGATCTCCCTTCCCTTTAGGACTAGTAGTCCCAAATGCCTCCGGGACTGATAGGATTGGGGCGGGTACTAGCATGCAATAAGTAACGATACTATTCCGCTCCTAATACCTTAACGGGATGGGAAAGGGTAGATATGGATATGATGACCGGTGCGCTAATACCACGTGCAACCCCTCTCCTGAGGAGCGATTGCTGGGTATTGCATTGATGTGATCCATATTAATCATAAACCTAGGACCCCCTTTCCCCTTTACCTGTCCTTATCTGCTTTCTTTAGAATTGCTTAAATCTTTCATAAATTTCTGCCCTCTTTGCTGTTCCTCAAAAGTTTTCAATTTATTTGCCATGCAAGCCCCTCTCTTTGAGCCCTTTATTGCTTGTTTGATTATGTGAAGTCACAATTATAACATGGCCGAAAACCACACTAGTGGATCTTGAGGGGTGCCTAACACCTTCCCCTTGAGATAATTTCTAGCCCTTACCCGAACTCTAGTCCTTCAAACTCAAACCCTTCTTAGTGTCCTAATGCACTTAATCATTAGGTGGCGACTCTTCAAATTCCAAAACCCAATTCCCAAGAGGGAACGAGTTGTCCTCCTAAATGTCACAAGCCCAATTTCGCGAGAAAAAGGGGGCGCGACATGGAGTCCCTGCACAACCTGCTCAGGTGTGCGAGCAACGGGGGTCTGGGTATCTCCCCCTACCTGAGAAGTAGCTGCGGCCGTAGTAACTGAGATCGCCTGAGCCAAACCGTTACACATGAATGAGATCTGAGCTAAAGCCTTATGAAGACTTGGAATCACAATAGGCACGGCTGGTGCTGCTGTAGCGTCCACAACTAGGACCTGATCCAGAATTGGGGCAGCTGGTGGATCTGCCGGTGTTGCTCTAGCTGCTCTGCCCCTGCCACGGCCTCGACCGCGACCTAGGCCTCTGGCAGCCCCAGCTGGTGGTACTGGCGGTTATCCGACCTGCCCGGTAGCACATGTCCTCACCATCTGTGAGAGAATGGAATAATAGAAGTTTAGTACTCGGATCAACAAATTTACACGACAAAAATTTCAAGAATATGAAGTTTTTACTAAAAGTTCTGCAGCCTCTAGAGGATAAATACAAACGTCTCCGTACCGATCCGCGAGACTCTACTAAACCGGCTCATGACTCGCGAGACTTATGTAACCTACGCTCTGATACCATCTTGTCACGACCCCAAATACCGGTCGTAATGTCGCCTATCACATTACTAAGCAAGCCAATCAATCAACTAACCACAACCCATTTACTTTAGTAATAATTCAACACAGGTTTTAAATACTGATTTCATAATAAACGTTTAAAACGACAGAAAAATATGCGGAAGTCATAATAATAATAAACCACACAACCCAAACTGATATGGTGTCACGAGTCTAGAGCCTCTAACACAAGTCTGAATACCTAGTACATCAATAGTCTAGAAGATGTGGAAAAATAATAAGATAGGAGGGAAAGCACAGGGCTGCGAACACCATGCAGCTACCTCGAAATCCCCGACAAAAACTGAATCAGCAGAAGATGCTCACTCGGCCGCTCGGGCACCTGGATCCGCACACAAGGTACAGGGAGTAACGTGAGTACCCCAACTCAGTAAGTAACTAAAGTAAATAATGAATTGAAAGCAGTGACGAGCAGTTCAAAAATACATAACTGAATAATCAACAGAATAACAAGTCATCTTTACAGTTTAAGAATTAATTTTCGCTATAAGATCACAATTCTAGTTTAAACATTTGGAATCAAATACTTAGCAGTATATCATATAGAGGCTTATTTAAAAGAAGAGTGAAATCAGTAAAAACATCATAACAAGGCCTCTCGGGCAAGGAATCACTCAGAATATGGCCCCTCGGGCAGCCTCTCAGTCACTCGTGACTCAACTCTTGTCACACAGCACTCACTCTCAGCACTCGGTTCATTAATATCTCATAATAATAGAAATTATAGTAACCACTGCGGCGTGCAACCCGATCCATATATAATAGTCGACTACACTCATTGGGGGTGTGCAGACTCCGAAGGGGCTCCTACAACCCAAGCGTCATATCGCTGCGGCGTGCGGCCCGATCCAATATATATATACTGCTGCGGCGTGCAGCCCGATCCATATAAGTATCGCTACGGCGTGCAGCCCCATCCATATATACGTATATAAATATCCTCACAATTTGGGTTCTCAACCTCTATCAGTCTTTAACCTCACAGCCTCTCGAGCACAACAATAGAAATTAGGGAACTCAGCCCAAACAGTCCTCAAAATTAGGGGTAGAGCAATAAAACCAGTTTTAAACATTTAAGCAGGTAAAACAGGAATGAGGGTTTGCATCTAGCAAGTAAAGTGAGGAAATTATTCTAAATGCCCCTAAGGGTTGCTACATGTCGGCACAAGGCCCCAAACATGGCATATAGCCCATAATACAATATAAATATCCAAAATATGGGATAACATAATATTTCCAAATCAAATGCGCGGCTTAATAGTTGCGACGGGATGGACCAAGTCACAATCCCTACTGGTGCGCGCCCACACGCTCGTCACCAAGCATGTGCGCCACCGCTTTTATCAAAACAAGTCAAATACCGGGGTTTTGTACCCTCAGTTCCAGATTTACAATGGTTACTTACCTCAAACCGGTGAAATACTACTCCGCGACGCCTTTGCCTCTCGAATTGGCCTCCACGCGTCTAATCTATCCAAAATCAGAATGAGGACGTCAAAATATGCCAAGGGAATGAAGCCCAAGCGAAAACAATCGAAAAATACCAAAAATCTCGAAATTGGCCAAACCTGATCCCCGAGCTCACGCCTCGAAACTCGATAAAAATTACATCAACAGAATCCTCATCTCCCCACGAGTCTATACATATCAAGAATACAAAAATCGGTGTCCAAATGGCCCCTCAAATTCTCATTTAAAATCTCTTAATCTCAAGCCCTAATTCCTCAATATTAGGCTTAGATTCCATGATTTATCAGGTAGATTTCACATTAGAATCGAGTTTAAATTCTAAAATTCTTACATCCAAACATTTCCCCTTGAATCCCTCTTCAATTTCCTCAAAAAGCACCCAAAATGACCAACTATGGAGTAAAATAGACCCACATTCGCGGACAAGATGACCTTTTAAACATTCTACCCAGGCTTGAAAATCCTTCTTCGCGAACACGGTCAAAGCCTTGCATTCACGAAGCACAAAAATATAGTCGACCAAAACTCTTTTTCGCGAACGCGACCCTACCATCGCAAACGCGATGCCTCACCTTCACCAACCTACGCGAACGCGACCATGACTCACGCGAACGCGATGCTTACCAATCCAGCCCTCATGAATGTGGGACTTCCCTTCGCGAACGCGAATGCCAAACCTGAAGCCTCCCTCCCTGGCCCTTCGCGAACGCGAAGACCAAATCACCTGCAATAGCTGAAACCATTTTTCTGCAATCTTTCTTGACTCAAAATGATCCGTATGACCACCCGAAACTCACCCGAGGCCCCCGGGATCTCAACCAAAGGCACCAACATATGTTAAAACCTTACTCAAACTTGTACCAATCTTCAAAAAACCTCAAACGACATCAAATCACACAAAAGACATCGGATTCAAGCCTAAGTTTCTAAAATCTTCCGAAATACGCTTTTGATCAAAAACCCAACCAAACCACGTCCGAATGACCTGAAATTTTACACACGCACATCCCAAATAACACAACGAAGCTAATGTAACTCTCAGAATTCCATTCCGACCCCTATATCAAAATCTCGCCTATCAACCGGAAATTACCAAAATATCAACTTTGCCAATTCAAGCCTAAATGTACTCCGAACCTCCAATACCCATTCCGATCACACTCCTAAGTCACAAATCACCTCTCGAAGCTAACCGAACCATTGGAATTCACATCCGAGCCCTCTAACACATAAGTCAACATCTAGTTGACTTTTCCAACTTAAGCTCCCTTAAAAGTGACTAAATGTCTCAAATCTTACCAAAAATCACCGATACCATAAAACACGGATAACAAAGCATAAAGAAGTAGAAATGGGGAAAATGAGAGGTAACTCATGAGACGACTGGCCGGGTCGTCACACTCCCCAATCCTCCGAAGCACCTCAAAAGGCCTAATGAACCGAGGACTCAATTTCCCTTTCTTCCCAAATCTCATAACACCCTTCATGGGTGAAACATTCAACAAAACCTTCTCGCCAACCATGATGGACACATCTCGAACCTTCCTATCAGTATATCTCTTCTGCCTCGACTGCGATGTACGAATCCTCTCCTGAATAACCTTAACCTTTTCTAAAGCATCCTGCACCAGGTCTGTCCCCAATAGCCTAGCCTCACCGAGCTCGAACCAACCAACTGGAGATCTACACCGTCTCACATACAAAGCTTCATACGTAGCCATCTGAATAATCGACTGGTAGCTGTTGTTATAAGAAAACTCTGCAAGCGGTAGAAAATGATCCCATGACCCTCCGAAATCAATAACACAAGCATGTAACATGTCCTCCAATATCTGAATGGTGCGCTGGGACTGCCTGTCCGTCTGAGGGTGAAAAGATGTGTTCAACACATCCTGAGTACCCAACTCTCGCTGCACAGACCTCCAAAACTATAAAGTAAACAGAGTGCCCCTATCTAAGATGATGGATACTAGGACACCATGCAAACGAACAATCTCCCGGATATAGATCTCTGCCAACAGCTCTAAAGAATATGTAGTACACACAAAAATAAAGTGCGCAGATGTGGTCAGCACATCCACAATCACACAAATAGCATCGAACTTCCTCAAAGTCCGTGGAAGTCCAACAACAAAGTCCATAGTGATCCTCTCCCACTTCCACTTGGGAATATCCATCTGCTGGAGCAAGCTACCCGGTTTCTAATGCTCATATTTTACCTGCTGACAAATGAGACACTGAGATACAAATCCCACAATGTCTTTCTTCATTCTTCTCCACCAATAATGCTGCCTCAAATCCTGATACATCTTCGCGGCACCCGGATGAATGGAATACTGCGAGCTATGGGCCTCTTCCAGAATCAACTCCCAAAGCCTGGGCCAACTTTGAACTGCCTCTATCTTCTTTGGATCAACCTGAATTCCCTCGTTGGACACCACGTGCCCCAAGAAAGCCACTAAACTGAGCCAAAACTCACACTTGGAGAATTTTGCATAAAGCTTCTCCTCCCTCAATCTCTGCAACAAAATTCTCAAATGCTCTGAGTGCTCCTCCTGACTACGCGAATACACTAGAATATCATCAATGAAGACTATGACATATGAATCAAGATAAGGACGGAACATGCTGTTCATCAAATGTATGAACACTGCTGGGGCATTGGTCAGCCTAAAAGACATCACCAAGAACTCATAATGACCATATCAGGTCCTGAAAGCTGTCTTAAGAATATCTGAGTCCCTGATCTTCAATTGGTGATAACCTGAACGGAGATCAATCTTGGAGGAAACTCTCGCTCCCTTAAGCTGGTCGAATAAATCATCAATGTCAGGCAAATGATACTTGTTCTTAACTGTTACTTTGTTCAATTTCCTATAATCGATACACATCCTTATAGTGCCATCCTTCTTCTTCACAAATAGAACCAGCACACCCCTAGGTGACATACTAGGCCGAATGAACCCTTTATCAAGGATTTCCTGAAGCTACTCCTTTAACTCCTCAAATCCGCTGGTTCCATACGATACGGCGGAATAGAAATGGGCTGAGTGCCCAGCACCAGGTCAACACCAAAATCAATGTCCCTATCCGGTGGCATGCCCGGTAGATCTACAATCGAGAAAATCCCCCACAACTGGAACATAATCAATACTAGGAGTCTCAGCTCTGACTTCCCTCACAAAGGCTAGATACGAAAGACATCCCTTCCCAACCATACGTTGGGCCTTCAAGAATGAGATTACCCTACAAGGAACATAATCAGTCACACCTCGCCACTCGATCTATGGCACACCCGGTATAGCCAATGTGACTGTCTTAGCATGACAGTCCAGAATAGCACGACACGAAGATAGCAAATTTATGCCCAAAATGATATCAAAATCCACCATACATGATAATTAAAGATCCACTCGGGTCTCTAGACCCCAAATAGTCACCACACACGACCGGTACACACGGTCTACAACAATAGTATCGCCCACTGGAGTAGATACATGAACATGTGAAACAAGAGACTCATGGGGCGTATCGAGATAATGGGCAAAGTATGATGACATATAAGAAAAGGTGGAACCGGGATCAAATAATACAGAGGAATCTCTATGGTAGACCGAAACAATACCTGAAATCACGGCATTTAAAGCAGCAACATCTGGTCTACCTTGGAGGGCATAGAAACGAGCCTGACCACCACCTGATCGACCTCCCCCTCTAGGGCGACCCTAGCTGACTGACCTCTATCCCTAACTGGCTGGGCAGGTGGTGAAGTAATTGGAGCCAAAGTCGAGGGCTGACCCCTCTGCTGAGATGAAACATCATGAAGACGAGGACACTGCCTCCTCATATTCCCAAACTCTCCACACTCGTAACAACTCCCAGGTGCTGGAGATGGAGACTAAAGGGAACCCCTGGCCCTAGAATGACTAGTAGAAGGACCTGGCATAGAAGAACCCTACACTGATGGAGCACAGGATGAACTTTGGTCTAGAAGGGCACTGAGTGATGACTGGCCCTAATGAGAACTATGAGAACCATGACCCCATGATGCCCCATGATAACCTGGGCGAGCTGAATGGGCTTGTCTGAATGGGCGGCCTCTGCCCTACTGGAACTGACCCCTCGAAGGAGCACCACTAAAGCTACCAGATCCTCGAGGTCTCTTGGCCTCCCTCTCCTCTCGTTCCTGGCGGCGAACCGACTCAATCTCACAAGCGATGTCAACAACCTCCTTGAAGGTAGCACTTGTCACCCTCTCCCTAGTCATGAGAATCCAAAACTGATATGTGAGGCCATCAACAAACCTCCTGATCCTCTCTTAATCTATGGGAACCAACCAGACCACATGATAAGCTAACTCAGAGAACCACATCTCATACTACGTCACATCATCACTACCCAACCGAGGTTAGGCTTGGCACTTACTGAGTACCGCTGTGGTGTACTCATGCCCTTTCCGCGCGTGTTTTTCATGTGCAGATCCAGGTACCTCTACTCAGACTTATCACTAGTGAGGCGAGGTACTGCAGAGACTCCGAGGTATATCTGTCGTGTCTGCAGACCGAAGAGTCCCTTTCTACTCTTCCTTTTGAATTAGCCCTTCTGAACTTTCGTTCTTTGTTAGACATTCTGGAGTTAGACACTTGTAGACATTCAAAGGCTTGTGATCATGAGATTCCGGGTTTTGGGAAATGTATCTAGTTTTTGATAGTTGATTTTTTGTATGCCGTGCAGAACTTTTAAACATTGTTTTACTTTGCTATTTCGGTTTTAATTATTTCTTCTGCAATTTGGTTTATTTTTTGCATTTTTGGGCATACCTAATCGTAGAGACCAGGTTCCGTCATGATGGTTCATGGAGGGCGAACTGGGGTCGTGACCAGTTGGTATCAGGGCTCTAGGTTCATAGGAGTCATGAATCATAAGCCGGTTTATTAGAGTCTCGTGGATCGGTACAGAGACATCTGTACTTATCTACGAGAGGCTCTGGGATTTCTAGATGAGTGCTACCGTATTCTTCATACCATGGGTATTTCTGGATCGAGCGGGGTTTTCTTCACTACCTTCTATCTTCGAGGGGCGACCTATGAGAGGTGGCGTACTTATGAGTTAGACAGTCTGGATGAGGCAGCTTCCCTGACTTGGACTCAGTTTTCAGATATGTTCCTGAGAGAGTATGTTCCTCAGAGCCTTAGGGACGCATGGGGTATAGAGTTTGAGCATTTGCACTAGGGTGCTATGAATGTCTCGGAGTATGCTGTCCGTTTCACCAGTTTGGCTCGACATGCACCAGCCTTGGTTTCTACTATTCGCGAGAGGGTTCGCTAGTTCATTGAGGGGCTTATTCCCAGCATCAGGTCTAGCATGGACCGTGAGTTGGAGATGGATATTTCTTATCAGCAGGTGGTGAGCATTGCTAGGAGGATTGAGGGTATGCATGCTAGGGAGAGAGAGGGGAGGGAGGCCAAGAGGTCTCGAGAGTTGGGCCATTATTCTGGTGCCCGTGCCCCAGCTGCAGGTCGTCATGGTAGGATTTATATAAGTCGCCCGGTTCATTCAGCTCTTCTAGCATCCAGTGGTATTCTAGCTCCTCCTAGGCCTTAGGAGCCTTATTATGCACCTCCAGTATCTAGTGCGCCTCCTACGCGGGGTGCTTTCAGAGGTCAGTCCAGTAGACCTGGCCCAAGCCAGTCATAGTCGCCACATCCTCCCAGAGCTTTTTTTGAGTGTGGTGATACATGCCATGTGGTGAGGGATTTCCCTATACTTGGGAGAGGTGCGCCCTCACAGACTTCTCAGCCACAACGCGTTTCGCAAAGTTCTCAGGCTATGATCACAACACAAGTTGCTACCCCACCTGCTTAGCTAGCTATAGGTGGAGGTCGGGGAGGTAGAGGTTACCCTAGAGGGGGAGTCCAGGCCAGATACTATGCCCTTCCTGCCCGTACCGAGGCTGCTGCCTCCGATTCTGTCATCACAGGTATTGTCCTAGTTTTCGCAGAGATGCATCGGTTCTATTTGATCCAGGCTCCAGTTATTCTTATGTGTCTTCTTATTTTGTTCCGTATTTGGGTGTATCTCGGGATTCTTTGAGTTCCCTTATATATGTTTCTACTCCTGTGGGAGATTCTCTTATGTGGACCACGTTTATCGGTCGTTTTTTATTACTCTTAGTGGTTTTGAGACCAGAGCCGATAAATTGTTGCTCAGCATGGTTCATTTTGATATTATCTTGGGCATGAACTGGTTATCGCCCCATTATGCTATTCTTGATTGTCACGCCAAAATAGTGACGCTGGCTATGGTAGGTGTACCGCGTGTTGAGTAGAAGGGTGCTTTAGATCACACTCCTAGTAGAGTTATTTCTTTCCTCAAGGCTTAGTGTATGGTTGAGAAGGGGTGTGATGCGTATCTAGCTTATGTGAGAGATGTCAGTATTGATACCCCTTCTGTTGATTCAGTCCCAATGGTACAGTGTTTTTCTGATGTGTTTCCAGCTGACCTTCCGGGCATACCGCCTGATAGAGATATCAATTTTGGCATTGATCTGTTGCTGGGAACTCAGCCCATTTCTATTCCTCCATTTCATATGGCTCCTCTGAGTTGATGGAGTTGAAGGATCAGTTACAGGAATTGCTTAATAAGGGTTTTATTAGGCCAAATATATCACCTTGGGGTGCTCCTGTCTTGTTTGTGAAGAAAAAGGAAGGTTCTATGCGTATGTGCATTAATTATCGCCAGTTGAACAAAGTTACAGTGAAGAACCATTATCTTTTGCCTCGTATTGATGATTTGTTTGACCAGGTACAGGGTGCACGAGTGTTTTCTATGATTGACTTGCATTCAAGGTACCATCAGTTGAAGATTTGAGAACCAGATATCCCAAAGACTGCTTTCAAGACTCGGTATGGTCATTACGAGTTCCTTATTATGTCATTTGGGCTGACCAATGCTCTAGCAGCCTTTAGCATTTGATGTATAGTGTGTTCCGTCTATATCTTGACTCATTTGTCATTGTCTCTATTAATGATATTCTGGTGTATTTTCGGAATCGGTAAGATCATGAGCAACACCTGAGGACTTTGCTTCAGACTCTGAGAGAGAAGGAGTTATATGCTAAGTTCTTGAAATGTGAGTTATGGTTGGATTCTGTGGCATTCTTAGGTCACGTGGTTTCTATTGAGGGGATAAAGGTGGATCCGAAGAAAGTGGAAGCAGTGCAGAGTTCACCCAGACCATCCTCAACGATGGAGATTTGCAGTTTTCTTTGTTTGGCGGGTTATTACCATCGATTTGTTGAGGGATTTTCATCTATTGCAGCACCTATGATCAGATTGACCCAGAAGGGTGCTCCGTTCCAGTGGAAGGAAGAGTGTGAGGCGAGCTTTCAGAAGCTCAAGACAGCTTTGACTACAACCCCGGTTTTGATATTGCCAAGAGGTTTGGGGTCTTATACTATCTATTATGACTCTTCGAGGATTGGCCTTAGAGCGGTATTGATGGAGGATGGTAGGGTTATTACCTACGCGTCCAGACAATTGAATGTGCACGAGAAGAATTATCCTATTCATGACCTTGAGTTAGCTGCTATTATTCACACCTTGAAGATCTGACGTCATTATTTGTACGGTGTGCCTTGTGAGATTTATACTGATTAGCGAAGTTTGCAGTAACTGTTCAAGCAGAAGGATCTTAATTTGCACCAGTGGAGATGGCTAGAGCTGCTGAAGGACTATGATATCAGTATATTGTATCATTCGGGCAAGGCCAACGTGGTGGCTGATGCTTTTAGCCACTAGGCAGAGAGTTTGGGGAGTTTGGCTTATCTACTAGCAGCAGAGAGGCCCATGGTGATGGATGTTCAGTCCTTAGCCCGCCAGTTTGTGAGATTTGATCTTTTGGAGCCCAAATGGGTTTTAGCTTGCGTGGTCTCTCGTTCTTCATTATTTGATCGTATCCGGGAGCGACAATTTGATGACCCTTATCTGCTTGTCCTCAAGGACAATGTTTTGCATGGTGATGCCAGATATGTGACTATTGGTGATGACGGGGTATAGAGGATGCGGGGTCAGGTTTGTGTACCTAATATTGATGGGCTTCGAGAGTTGATTCTAGAGGAGACCCATAGTTCACAGTATTCCATCCATTTGGGTGCCAAAAAGTTGTATCATGATTTGAGATAATACTATTGGTGGAGGCAAATGAAGAAGGATATAGTTGGGTTTGTAGCTCGGTGCCTCAATTGTCAGCAGGTGAAGTTTGAGCACCAGAGACCGGGTGGGTTGCTTCAGCAGATAGAGATTTCGGAGTAGAAGTGGGAGTGGATCACCATGGACTTTGTAGTTGGGCTCCCACAGACTTTAAGGATGTTCGATGCCATTTGGATGATTGTGGATCAGCTGACCATGTCCGCACACTTCATTCCAGTTGTACTACCTATTCTTCGGAGCAGTTGGCAGAGATTTATATCCGGGAGATTGTTCATCTGCATGGTATTCCAGTTTCAATTATTTCAGATAGAGGTACTCAGTTCACATAATGGTTTTGGAGGGCCGTTTAGCATGAGTTGGGTACTCGGGTGGAGTTGAGTACAACATTTCACCCTTAGACGGACGGACAGTCCGAGCTAACTATTCAGATTCTTGAGGATATGCTTCGTGTGCATATGATTGAGTTTGGAGGGTCTTCGGAGCAGTTTTTGCCATTGGTGGAGTTTGCATACAATAACAGTTATCAGTCCAGCATTCAGATGGCACTGTATGAGGTTTTATATGGTAGGCGGTGTAGTTCCCTGGTGGGTGGGTTTGAGCCGGGTGAAGCTAGATTATTGGGCACAGACTTGGTTCAGGATGCTTTGGAGAAGGTTAATGTGATTCATGATAGAATCCGCATAGCCCAGTCCAGACAGAAGAGTTACGCGGACCGGAAGGTTCTTGATGTTTCCTATATGGTTGGAGAGAGGGTTCTACTTTGGGTTTCGCCTATAAAGGGCGTTATGAGATTTGGGAAGAAAGGGAAGTTGAGTCCGAGGTTTATTGGTCCTTTTGAGATATTGCGGCGTGTTGGGGAGGTTGCTTATAAGCTTGCCTTACCTCCCAGCTTGGCAGGAGTTCATCCAGTATTTCATGTTTCGATGCCCCGGAGGTATCACGGTGGTCCATCGCACGTGTTGGATTTCAGTTCAGTCCAGTTGGACAAGGACCTATCCTATGTTGAGGAGCCAGTGGCAATATTGGATAGGCAGGTTTGAAAGCTAAGGTCAAAGAACATTGCATCAGTGAAGGTTCAGTGGCAGGGCTAGCCGGTCGAGGAGGCAACCTGGGAGACCAAGCAGGATACGCGCAGCCGTTACCCTCATCTTTTCACTATGCTCGTTCAGGTATGTCCCTATGCTCGTTCGAGGACGAACGAATGTTTAAAAGTAGGAGGATGTGATGACTCGGCTGGTCATCTTAAGAATTAACGCCCCTATCCCCTATTAACTACTTTCCCCGTGTTTGTTTCTGCTATTGTGAGTTGCCGGGAAGAATTATTTGGAGTTTTCGAGAGTTTTGGGGCACTTAGTCTCTAAATGAGAGCTTAAGTTCTGGAAATTTAACCATAGTCGGAACTGTGTGAAGAAGGCCTCGAAATGGAATTTTGATGGTTTCGTTAGCTCCGTTGGGTGATTCGGGTTTAGAAGCGTGTTCGGATTATGTTTTGGAGGTACGTAGCTAATTTATGCTTGAAATGCAAAAGTTGAATTTTTGAAGTTTCCGGTTTGATAGTAAGATTTTGATCAGAGGGTCGTAATGGAATTACGAAAGATGGAATAGCTTTCTAGTGTTGAATGTGATGTGTGTGCAAAATTTCAGGTCATTCGGACGAGGTTTGATAGACTTTTTGATAGAAAACGTATTTTGAGAGTTTTTGAAGTTCTTAGGCTTGAATATGAAGCTAATTGGCTAATTCGATGTTGTTTGAGGTGTTTGGAAGATTTGTATAAGTTTGGATAGTGGTATGTGACTTGTATGTGCTTTTGGTTGAGATCTCGGAGGCCTCGTGATGATTTTGGATGGTTAACGGGAAGTTGGAAACTTGGAGTTGGCAGCTGAAGTTCTTTGGGCTGCTGTCATAACCGCATCTGCGGTTGAGAGGTCACAGATGTGACTCCCGTAGATGTGGAGTCAAACTGCAGAAGCGGCCAAGAGGGAACAAGGCTGGCAACACAGATGCAGAACCTTAGCCGCACCTGCGTGACCGCAGATGCAGTGATTAAGTTGCAGGTGCGAATTTTGGGATTTAATGAGTTTCGCAGATGCGGTCGTTTGTTCGCAGAAGCGGAAGTGTTGGGCAGAAAATCAGAGTTTGGAGGGTTCTAGTTTCAAAAAGTTAGAAATTGATTTGGGAGCTCGGGATTGGTGATTTTGAGAGGGATTTTCACCTGGTGTTTTGGGTAAGCAATTTTTACTCGGTTATGATTGTTTTCCACGAATCTATGCTTAAATTCATCCTTTAAATGTTGGAAAAGTTCTTAGACATAACATTTGAATTTGGATCATGATTTTGATGTCGTATTGGGATAATTTTGATATAAATGAACTTGTGAGAGTATGAGGATTTTAAAAATGTAAATTTTACCCGAGTTCGAGACGTGGGCCTGGAGGGCGTTTTGGTCATTTTACCTAATTTCGCGTATTAGCTTAGAATTTAATTGAAGAATCAGTTACTTGAAGTGTAATTTACATTATGCAATTGAATTGAACAGATTTGAGCCATTTGGAGTCGAGTACTCGTGGCAAGAGCGTAATTTTGGATTGATTTTGAGCTGGTTCGAGGTAAGTCGCTTGTCTAACCTTGTGTGGGGACATTCCTCTTAGGATTGGTATTGTGATAATTGAAATGCCTTGTACGTGAGGTGACGAGTGCGTACTTGTGATAATTGTTGAAAATCCTATTTTCATTAAAAATAGCTTAAATTGTGTTTTTCCTTTCCTTCTTGCACTACTTGGAATTTAAGCCTGTTGTTAGCTTAGAGAAACATGTCTAATTGACTTAATTGCTCTATTTGCAAAAACACACGGTTGACCTATAATTTAATTCGAGGGGTCCAAGTACTCTATGATGATGCCGCCATTAATGACCTATACTTTGAGGATTGGTCGTCATGCACGGTTGAGTATGATGCCAAAGTCGCCAACAAGGAAAATTAGCATGCCTAGATTGTATCTGTCATAGCAAATGGGGCATCCTCCTTGATTGATCCATCACCCAAGAGGGCCGATATTGGCTCAGATTTGTCTGCTCCTGTCTGATGCCGACTAGGAATGAAATTGACATTAACATTGACAAGGCACTCCTCATAGCATGCATCATGATAGGCATAAAGGTTGATATGGGACATATTATATTCAAGGAGCTGGGGATCAGAGCAAAACAAAAAACCAACATCACTTCCCTTCCTATGTTTGATAACCACTCTATGTAAGGCTATAGGAGTGCCCCTATCCCAAAACATGATCGCCTTGAGAGCGCTCTTCAAGATATTGAAATCCCTCGGATAAATGATGCAATAGACAAGGAGACGGACAACCAACTAGAGACTTCAGTCCCTCATCCATCAGACTCAGCAACACCCACTGCCCCCACACTGCCTGACACCCCTCCTGCCCTAGCTACCTCCACAGCCACTCCTAAGCCAACCATTGCACAGCCACATGTTACCTTACCAGCTCTTTTAAAGCTGGGTCTACTAGATCATCACGCCAATGATAAGGTAGACCGGTTGATAAAAGAAATCCCAAATTTCATCCAGACAGGATTTGACCCATCCAAGCCTCAGCGAGCACTCTTCAACAACAACATAAATCTTATGAAGATCGTCTAAAGCAATTTGAAGTGCGTTTTGAGAGGGTCGAGTGAAGTCAAGTTGGTGATATGCCTTGAATCAGGAATGATGTCGATGAGCTAAAATCAGAGTTGTAGAAGATGCAGAACTTGGAGTTTGACTTGACCTCCTTCCTCCCGACAGAAGGCGAGCACGGTACTGGCACCTCCATTCCGAGCTTAGAGTTCGATTTCACAAACATTATGACAGCTCTGGAGGCACAAAGTGTTGAGACCTCAAAGGCTCTAGTTTCCATTGTACACATTAACAGTTCTTCAGAGGAGGGATTCGGAGAGACGAAAGAGGATTCTAATGAGTGAGATACTGAAAATGAGGAAACCGATGAGACTGAGGGTCATCGGGACAATAAGGGTAAGCAAGTGGCTGCTTCTACAGATTCATAGGAGGAAGAGAAAGCAGCGGTGTAGACATCAATTGCACATTCTCTTGTCGACATGGTCGCCAAGGCACATCCATCAACCGCTCAACCTTCACTGGGAGAGGTTAGCAGCTCCCAGGTCCCAGACCAAGCTTAACAATAGGTGGAGCTCCCTACTCCAACCTCAGAGACGACCATACAGTCCGAGGTTCCACTTGTTGCTGCCACAGTGCCAGTAGTTGACTCCACAACTGCCACGAATGCTTCAGTGCCCCCGAGCGCCTAGTGCACCCCAGGAAGTTCGTAAGCTCCGGTTTTACATTCTCTATGCATTGAGGACAATGCATGCTTATTGCTTGGGGGTGGGGTTGTCATATTTTGTGTGAAAATTGTACATAAACTCTTCACTCTAGTACTATAGATTGATTATTAGCAATGAATTCCCCTTGGTTTTTCTTCGCCGGGTTCTTTTCCATGGGTGTAATAGTAGAACCATTAGTAGCATTAAATGTTTTCACTTGTTCGGTGTTGATTGTTCTAGCTTCAAGTATGTAATGATATTTTGCGAATAAAAGTTACCCTTCCTTTTTTTGTATATATCTAAACAAAAATTGGTAATGGTTAGTCATTCTTGTGAACTTGAGGCTTGCGCTTTGACTTTATGCTTACTCAAAATCTTACATATCATGAGATAAAAGTTTTGAGTTGCCTTGCATTCACTTGAGGATTAAAACTATGTTGAGTTGAATAGTTCATGCGTTGTGAGTGAGTGAGGATTTGGATAATTAATTCATTGCTTAACTGATGATGCCTAGAACTTGCCTAGTTGGTTTCTTAAAGCAACTGTCAGGTTAATGATTGGGTGCTGAAATGATCTTAGGATCTCTTTGTGTCTAATAGATAATTTTGACCTAATTGACCTCCCTGGTACATCAATTAGCTTGGTTATCCCCGTTGAGCCTTTAACTTTTATTGGCTTCCACATTACAAACCTTTACCTCTTTTGTGAAATAATTCCTTCTTTTGAACAATCCCTCCTTGAACGAGTCAGAACGAGCTAAAAGCCTAAGTTGGGAGTGCCGGTCCAAAGTGGAAATTGGTAAGGTTTAATACTATGTGTTAAAAAACAACCTCAAAGTTGTATATATAAAGAAAATCAAGCTCCAAAAAGATAAGCAATTATAAAAAAAATAAAAAAATAAAAATAGAGAAGAGAAAAAGAGTGGGGTCTTGTAGAAACTGAGGAAATACTTTAAGGTGGTTCTATATCGGTAACTCGAGGTCAATAAGTTCTATGTAGTAAAGAAGAAAAATATATGTAGAGTTCAAAGAGGGTATAGCCACTACATTCCAAAATATTCATCTAACCCATCCCAAAACCTACATTGTAACCCGTGAAAAGTCCTTCGTGATGTACAACCAATCATTCCCGAGATAGCAACAAGTTAAAATCAGGGCAACATATGGAATAATACTTGTAGCATGTAGCTTTCATTCTGAGTGCAAGAGTGTTTTAATTGCATCCCCTATAGATATGTGTGAGTTACAGATTTTCTTTGTTGTGAGAGCGCACGAATTGCAAGATTTAGCAGAAGTTAGGTTCTTGAAGTAGAATACAAATACACACTTAGCCGTGAGTAGCATTTTGGTTGAGGATCGAAGTTCACAAGCTGATTAGTCGAATTGTTAAGTGATAGTTATCCTCTATGAAGGGTAAATAAAAGAAGTTACATGTTTGTTAGCTACCAGTAAAAACAATCTACAGTCACTACTATTTTGTGACATGTCATAAATAGAAGTAGTATAGGATAGGATAATTTTGTTATATTTGTTTGAGGACAAGCATGAGTTTAAGATGGGGGTGTTAATATGCCGTTGAATGTTGGCACTTTTGATACCAATTACGTAGACTATAGCTCATCTTTCAATGCTTTTTTAGTTAATTCTTATGAAGTTTTTTCCGTTTTGTAGTGCGTGAGACTTGAAGACCTAAAATCATGGAAAAGAAGTTAAAAAGCCACAAAAGGGCAGGAATGCTACAAGTATGCGACCGCAGAAGTAATATCCAGACCGCATAATCGTCGCAAACTAAAGCAGATTTTTGGCCAACTGAAGAGAAGAATCTGCGGTCCATTATGTGATAGCATAACACTTATGCGAACCGCATAATGACCGCACAATTACAATTGAAGAATCTGCGTAACATTTCTAGGATGGAAAATGCAGTCGCATAACGGATATGCGGACCGCATAATGGAAAAGCGGTGAATCTGGGCTTGAAGACCTGGAAGTCCGTGATGAAATTGTCAACTATGCGGACCACATACATGGTCTTCGACCATTATGCGGTCGCGGGAGAGCTCTGCAGGGGCATTTTTTCCCAATCTTTACCCTACATTTTGTCCACTATAAATAGATTTTTTAGGATTTTTATGGGTCATGGAGTCTGAAAAATAGACACATTGAAGGCATTGAATACACCATTTTTTTGGAAGCTTTTGAAGAGAGAATCTTGTACCTTTGTAAGCTTTATGATTTTTGTTGTTGATTTGTTTTTTGTATTCTAGTATGAGTAGCTATTTTTGAATACTAAGGTTGTGGATCTTAAATGGGTGTAATGTTAATAGGTGTTTAACATTGAATATGTATATAATGGTTGTTTTATATTTATTCATTTCTTATGCTTTATTTGTTGTTGCTGGTTGCAAATATTGACTTATTCCATTTTACTCTATATTTACTTGGAAAAGTGGGTTAGGGTTTGGTAGAAGTGAATATCAAGAACTCAAGGTCTTAAACCTTGTTTAATAGGATCACTTAGGAATAAGTGGGTTCTACTTGGCATAAATCAGTGATTCTTAATTGCAAGTATTTTATATTTGGGAAAATCATAAAGTAAAAATACTACCCAACTATTGGAAAATATTGGGTAGTCATTTAGAAACCATTTGCATATCAAAAGAACTTCCATTTTAAATATATCATATTAACACCGATAACATTACATTGTGACAGCGACACAGCCTTGGTTTCCTTAATCAAATTAATTACATTCTCACAACAAAATAGCTCTCTTGTTAATTTACAATTAAATCATTCGCTTTTCAAGCTAAAGGAATAGAATTACAACTTAACTCAAGTTTCACACTATTCAAGTAACCTTTACACACCTATTCCCTATGGATTCGACCCCAATCTTGTTGGGTTATTGTATTTGACACCGATTGCCTTACACTGTTTATTTAAGTGTAATTTGAACATATCATGTTTATAAAAGTGATATTTACCTATCTTAAATTTACAATTTACTCTCCATCCGAGTTGGTCATATTTTCATTTATGGGGTGAATATTTGACATAATTCATATATTTTGCATGAATTGTTTAGTTTCCCGATCGAACCTAACTATTCAATGAGCATGGTTATATGTGTAATGTGTTAATTTAAATTTTATTATTCTTATTGCATAACTAATGATATATTTAATGTGAATATATCTCAGAAAGGCCGAATTATGTTGACTGGAAAAGGAACCTTGATATTTTCCTAACTGCTGAAGGTTACAAATTCTTAATAACTAAGGAGTGCCTAGAAAAACCTGATAAGGATGCTATTGATGATCATGTTAAGGCCTATAATAAATGGGTTAAGGCTGCTGAGATGGCGCAATGTTACATTCTTGGCTCTATGGCCCATGTTTTGCAATATCAGCAACAATCTATAGGGACTACTTATGATATGCTTGAAAGTCTCAAAGAGATGTTCGGTGAGAAAAATCGTGCGGCTAAGCGGACATCCATGAAAGCCCTTTTGAATACCAAGATGTCTGAAGGATTATCAGTTAGGGACCATGTTATGAAGATGATGGGTCTTCTCAATGAACTGGAGGTCTTTGGAGCTGTGATTGATAAAGAATCTCAAGTTGAGATGGTCATGAAGACTCTGCCTGAAAGTTTTCATCAATTTCACTTGATCTATAATATGAACAAAATGGATTTGTCACAAGGGAAATTTTTTAATGAGCTGCAAGCAGCAACATCTAGAATCAAACAACAAGCTCCAGTTGTGGCATTGAATGTTGAGAAATCTTTGGTTTCTAAGCCGAGAGGCGATAAGAAAAAGAAGAAGGCTCACAAAGTTTTGGCACTTGGAGATGCAACTGCTTGTGTCAAAAAGCCCAAAGGAAGTGCTATATAACGACCCGACTGGTCGTGTCGAGAATTGTAGCCTTGTTCCCCCATTTTCTGCTCCTTTTATGTTCTACAATTGTTATATGACTTTTGTCGGATTTAGAGATGTGGACATGGGTGTCGGGTTTGAGCCGATTATGTATTTTGGTTATAATTTTGTATTTTTCTTGTGGAATTAATTCCATTAGCCTATGTTGATTGTATTGTACTTCTTGTGGCTAGATTTGGGACATTTGGAGGCTGTTTCGCGTGGCAAAGGCATATTGGAGTAGAGTTTTGCTTGGATTGAGGTAAGTAATAGTTTTAAATCGTTCCCTGAGTGTATGAAACTCCGAATTATGAGTTATGTGATTTGTTTGGTAGTGACGCACATGCTAGGTGACGAGCGTGTGGGCGTGCACCGTAGGAATTGGGACTTGGTCCATTCCGTGGAATTGTAAAGTTGAATAACTTGTTGCTAGCTATATGCTCTCCCTATGTTATAGAAATTGACTGCAAATCATGTTAGAAATCATTCTCAGGCCATGCGATGACACTATTGGGACCCGCAGAGGTTGTATACTTGTTGAATTATCTGCAATTTGTTGTCTTATACTCAGTCATGGTTTTACTTGCTATTATATCATAGTCTCTTCCTAATTCTTGTTGATACGTTTTATTATCTATGTTTGTGCTAATTTTTATGATTTTTGAGAGCCCGAGAGACTGGAGAGGTTTGTGACTAAGTTAGGGCCTGAGTGCCCAACTGTGAGCTATATGTGTATCTATGCATTTGGCTGCACGGCACAACGAGCCTGAGGGCTGTATGTATATGTATCGGGTTGCACGTCCCAACGAGCCTTAGGGCTTTATATATATATATATATATATATATATATATATATATATATATATATATATGGATCGGGTTGCGCGCTGCAACGGAGAAGACATAATGATTGTTCTTAACTTTTGGTTCCATGTTTGTGTTGTTTTGAGAAGTTGAGCATAACTATTCTTCTGAGTGATGAGGGGAGTGACTTTTGTCCTAAGAGGTTGTACTTTCTTTCATTTGTTGATGCACTTAGCTGCTATATGTCACTGTTTTGAAATTTCTGGAAGATATTGTATCCGTTTTGTTTTGAACTTGGTAATGCATAAACTAATTTGACGTAAACTGCCGGATTTGAAAGCATGTCTACTTTCTTGCTGAAATTACTAAAAATGAACTATAACTGTGTGTATTTCATTACTATCTTTCAGTTACTTATTTATTATTGTTACTTACTGAGTTGGTTGTAATCACGCTATACCCTGCACTTCATGTGCATATCCAGGTGTTTCTGAATGCGGTGAGCATCAATCTCGTGCACGGTTGATCACTGGAAATTTATGAGGTAGTTGCCCGGTATTCGCAGTCCTTGTTTCTCTTTCCTTGTCTTTTCTTTATTCATATTTTGATACAGACTATTGTAAACCCTTTTTTCTAGACTGGTTGTGTAGTTGCTATGAGCTCACTGACACCCATATTTGGTAGTTAAGTTTCTGCATTTGTGTTATGGTTGTTACCCTGTTTTGATGAAAACATTGGTTATTCAAAATATCTTAATTTTTTTTCTATTAAATGTTGGAAGTATTTGTGAAATGTCGGCTTTCCTAGTACCACGATAGGCACCGTAATGACGTGTTAGTATTTGAGTCAAGACATGCTATCACTCCAAGCAACTTGGGCATCACATAAAGTAATGCCCTACCTATTTGGCAAAGTTGAATAAGTAAGGTAATTCAAATTTAAATATCGTTGAAATTTATTTAGCGGCTACCTCTACAATGCTTTTGTGTGTAGATTCAGGAGCCACTAACTATATCTACACTACTTTGCAGAGGTTTCAGGAAACACAATGGCTAAGTGAGAATGAAGTTTGCAATTTTCAAGCCAATGGCGAGCCAATACCAGCTTTAACATTAGGACATATTAGATTTTCGTTTAGTAGTGATAGAGTTTTAGTTTTAATGGATGTTCTCTACGTACCTTCTATCAGAAGGAATTTGATTTCAGTTTCAAAAATAATGATGCTGGTTATAATGTTTATTTTACTAATAACTCTGATGTTAGTAAGTTTAATAAGCATTTTATCTATATTGCTGATAGAGTACATGACCTTTTTATTCTTCATATATCTCCTCATGTGCTACAATCAATAGAGTTAAATAACAATAATCTATCACATAAAAGGAAACATATTTCTGAGTTGAGTCAAACTTATTGAACTAATAGTCAAAGTATAAGGAAAATGGCTGTGACACTTACGTCTAGATAATATAAATAAAAATATGACTTCGAGGTTGGTTTCAGATGGATCTTTAAGTTCATTAGGTACTACCAATATGTGAATCCTATTTAGAAGGAAAAATGACCAAGAGACATTTCCCCAGTGATAAGTTAGAATTAGTTCGCTATGATTTATGTGGTCCTATGAATATACAAGCAATAGGTGATTTTGAGTTTTTTTTGACTTTTATAGATGATTACTCAAAATATGGATACATTTATCTATTGCGACGTAAGTCTAAATGCTTTGAGAAATTCAAAGAATTTACGACGAAAACGGAAAACTAGTCATGTGCTTGTTCCGTTTTAATAATTTAAAAGTAGTTGATTTTTATTTATTAAGTAAATGAATAGTGAGAAGTTAAAATAAGGTAAAGCATAAGCTAATTAGAGAGTAAATACAGTGAAATAAGTACTTAAAATCACAAAATATCTTCTAGCTTGTTCCCAAAACCCGGTGTCACAAGTGTATGAGAAACTAGTAGAATATACAAAACATCTATGCTACTATCTTAAATAAAATAGATAGAAAGTGAATATAAAAGAGAGACTGCGGGTGCTGCAGAATGGCCTTAGAGCGTACTCACTACTAGGCCTCAGGGTAACAGGGATGCGCGCCTGAATGACTAATAGATGCACATGCCACAGTTCCAACACGATTAGTGCAAAAGTGTAGCATGAGTACATAAACAATATGTACCCAGTAAGTATCCAGTCTAACCTCGAAGAAGTACTGGCGAGGGATCGACATCGACACTTACTATTGTCTAATAAATAAACTACGAAAATTTTAAATAGGCATGGAATACATCAATAATAATGATAACACAATAACAAACAATAAACAAGTGATGTTTTAACAAAAAGTCAATTTAATATGAACTAACACATACTACCTTCAACAATTTTGGTCCATCAAGTAAATTATAAATTCTCAAGTCATAAAAATAATGTCAAGTGTAATCGGACTCCGAGCATTATCACACACGAGTTATGTCGAGGTCTTACGATCGATTATGAATAATGTTTGCAGTTCTAAGGGTCAGCCGTCATGAACCATAGATCCATATACTATACTGCCGAGGCATTCGGCCCACTCCACAAGAAGAGAGAATACTCTACAAACATTCGATTTAACGTTTATCACAAGACTAATAAACACAAGAGGTACAATTTCTATCAACGGTCAACTGGATCGCCATAACTTAAAGTAATTGAAGTCGGTTTTTATGAATCTTTTATCAAGTCTCAATATAATTTAAACACCTAAATTGATAAGTAGAGTGCAAACTATACAAGTAATTTCATGATAGGGTCCTAAAACTACCCGGACATAAGCATAATTTATAGCTACACACAAACTCTCTTTACTTTGTACGTACGTAGCCTCTACTAAGAAGAAAATAGTAATTAAAACACCTAGGGGTTAAATTCCCTCTTACAAGGTTAGGAAAGAGACTTACCTTGTCCCAAAGCTCACTTTCTGGCCTACAAATTCACTCTAAAGCCTCAACTTGGTGCCGACGTGCCACGATTCCGGAAATGTTTGCAGATAAATATTACCTATAACCTCACGATCTCAAATATATAATTTCTACCTTATTCCATATAATTTTCGTGGTTTAATTTCATTATTATCAAAACCTAGGTTTTCCAATATTCTCCTAAAATCCACACAATTTTTGTGGAAAAATCTACCTATAATGCATGTATTAAACTCATAGTGTATAGAAATTACTTACCTCAAAGTGCTAGGTGAAAACCCCTCGTCAAGGAGCTCTAAAATCATCCAACAAGTGAAAGAAATGAACCAAAAAGCCTAAGTACTGACATTTTAAAAGACACTGCCCAGGCGTCCCTTCTTCACGATCGCGAACCAAAAAGCCTAAGTCATGATATTTTGAAAGACACTGCCCAGGCGTCCCTTCTTTGCTTTCGCGGAAGAGGCCTCGCTATCACGAAGGCAAGTGGCCGAGGCCCAAGAAAATTGACTACCGTGAATGCAACAAAAACCTTGCAAACGTGAAGTCTTGCCTGGCCTATCCTACACAAACGCGATGTCCTCTTCGCGAACGCGAAGATTAACAGCGGCCACCCAGCTCCAGCCTACTTTACGCGAACGAGGACTAATTCACGTGAATGCGAATGCCATAGGTCCTAGACATTTGCGAATACGGATTGGTTGTCACGAACGTGCAGTACAAATTCCCCGACCACCATTTTCCTCCTTTATGAATGCGACCTCACCCACGCGATCACGAAGATGGAAACCAGAACGAGTAGTGAAAGCATTTTGTATTTAGCTCTGGCCGGTCCGAATCTCACCCGAGCTACCCAGGAACCCGTCAAAATGCACAACAAGTCCATAAACGTAATACAGACCTGCTCGGACTCTTGAAAAACATAAAACAACATCAAAACTAAGAATCACACCCAAAAATCAAATTGAATCAAGTTATGAACTCCAAACTTCTTAACTAGCTCCGAACGCGCCGAGACATACTTAGACTACTCCGAATGATACCAAATGTTGCGTGCAAGTCTTAAATAACCAAATGGAACTATCACATGCTCAAAATCCCAAACAGATATCGATAACACCAAAGCCTACTCCAAAATATATTTAAAGAACTTAAAAACCTGCAATGCGCCAACTTTCAATATTAAGCACTGAAATGCTCCCGGATCATCAGAAACCCGATCCGAACTCAAGCCTAAGTAGAATATCATCATACAAACCTATCAAGATTGTCCAAACCTGATTCCAAGGTCGTTTACTAAAAATGTTGTCGCACCTCCTTTTTCCTCGCAGAGTCCGAGTTTCGACATTCATGGGGGAACAACTCGTTTCCTTTTGGGAATTGGGTATTTGAAGACTCGCCACCTAACGGATTATGGTGCGTTAGGGCACCTAGAGTAATTAACTCGTGTAACTAGTTTGCATTATTAGAGATTAGGGTAAGGGCTCGAAATGACCTTGAGAGGAAGGTGTTAGGCACCCCTCGCGGTCCACAATGGTGGGTTCCGGCCGAACATAAACTATGTGAATTAGTCAATTAACAAGTAAGCACGTATTTGAAAATAAAAGTAGTTTTCACAGTCTAAACACATATATGATCAAGGAAATTTTGAAGGTAAGAGGTTTAGACAGCTTAAACACACATATATGCAAAGAAAAATGAAGTTTAGATAATTTAAACACTTTAAACACATGTAGAAATTGGGAAAGGGAAGTCCTAAGTTGATTAGCGTACATGATCAATCTATGCAATGCACGATAATACTCCTCAACTAAAGGGCTACTCGTGACATTAGCGCGCAGATCATCATCATATCCTTTTACTACCCATTACCCTCCCCTTAATGGTTATATAAGCAAGTTTACTTAACGACCTCTAAGCGTGCTGCTACCCATCCCTTCCTTATGGTCCTGGAAGAACTTAGGACCTCTAAATCTGGGTAGTTCTAGACCAAACTAAAGTATTTAAAAGGTATAAATCTAGGCGACAAACAAATAACACGTAGGACAATCAAATAGGGAAAAATAATTAAAAGGCTCATATTTACCTTCGCATGCATATAGGCAAATAATAGCACATCTAAAACACAGATTCAGATAACTTCTAGAAGAAGAATCCTAGGACAGGATATCTAGGTGAATCATTAATACACAGATCTTGCAACGAGATTTCAAAAACTTAATAATAGGGTCCAAATTAGTTTGCCTACTGATCTTAAACCTGTAAGACTTTAGCAGTTTATACATAATTAAAACGCAGCTTCCAGTTTTATATATAAGGAAATTAACCACCTAAGTCTTGCCTAGGGGTGGGGACTATGCGTAATCACAATTATAGGAACTATTTGAATAGTTGAGATTGTTCAACCTATGAGCATGCTGATCTAGGCGATACAAGTTATAACATGTGCTTTATTTATATTTTTTGAGACATGATACCTATGTGTGAGGCTGTTTAAACCTTTTAATAGGTAGTTATTTATTTAGCCGAAATGCAAACAGAGTTCCTAAAGATATGGTATCTAATGTATACAGGAATGCTAGCTTTATTAAGACATGATTATTAATCTAGTAGCATGATCTCTAAGTTACAATACTTGTGCAAAATTAAAGCATGGAATAGCGATATGTAGTATACTGAAGCAATAAACGTGAAGGTCCTAAAATCAAGTTATCTAATGCACAAAGTCATCATGGTTTAAATGCAAATCAACACATTGTCCTAGAACATGGATTCTAATACAGATTTGTAGAACATAAAGCCTATAACACATTTTCTACCCAGTTTTACCCACAATACCATACAACTACCCTCTCTTTTCACTAGTCACTCCAATATCTGTTTATAATTAATTATTACAAACCAATGATTGAATAAATTATATAAATATAATATAAATTAAGCTATAGGTATCCTAAAGTAGGCCCAAAGCAAATCCAGGTGTACCAAGCCTTCAGTAGTCTCAAATGCCCAAGATTTTATTGCCACATTTCTGTCCAGGTGTGTCAGAGTTACCTAAGGACCTCAAGCATCCAAGGAAGTGCTCACACCCATACTTTTCTCAAACAAAGACTGATTATGTGCAGTGTGGAAGATCCAACCCTGATATGCCAGAGTTTAGAGAGATCTCAAGGGATCTTTAAGCAGTACACATACCAGAGGTGTTACACCCCTTATTTTAGTACATGAAAATATGCCATAAATAAATAAATGAAAGCCCGAAAGTGAGATGTCACGTCCCGCAGTACTACATTATGACGATATTGCACCCTATAGTATTGTACGTTGAATTTGTCGTAAGGTAATTAACATCCATCCAAGGAAAAACGTATTTGAAGATAATAAGGATTATGCTATTCAAACAAGTAATAAGTAAATTTGTGAAGGTGAGAGGGGAAGCAAGTCAAAGAAAATAAATTTTCATCCAAGTTTGGCATGTTGGGATGAAATATGGCTCGAGCTAAAATACTCGTTATTTATGGACTAGTACCATACGAGGTACCACATGACCATAATAGTAAGGTGTATAAGGTATGTAAAAAGTAAGTAATATTTTAAGTAAGTAGGAATAATTCTCAATTTTGCGGGTAATTGATTAACTACCGGGTAACGATACACTACCTAATTAATTGGGGATGTATTTGGATAAGATCAACCTACCCAACGTGACAGCTAATCGAAGCTAATTAGTGACTTGTTTTATGTTGAAAGGTTTCACATTTGTGAGAGTTATGTGGATAAGTCACCACATGAAGTGGGGCCCACACCACTAAGACTTAAATGTCTTTAATTCACAAAATTGGACGCTTACCACTACTATGTAACAAGTTAGAGATATAAGCTTGATTATATTTAACTAGGAGTGAGCTCAAAGTGAAGCGATATTAAGTTAATTATTTGACAAAGTTTACATCTTTATAGTTGATGAAAAAGTTGGTCTATTGATACTTCCTTAACCTTGTAGACATTGGAATCCTAAGCAATAACTTCTGGGACATAGGTGGAGTCGATTGATCTTGGAAGCAGTGCATCATTGAATTTACAATTTAAGGCTCCAACAAATATAGGAATTTGTAGTAGCAAGGTGAAATGGCTTCACTATTTCATTCAAAGACTACATAATACTATAACATCGTGGCATTTGCGATTCTAAGTACTGTGCAATCTTTCTTAAGAGTATCACACGGATTTTACTCTACTTTGATATGCCGCTACATTTTTTGTTGCAATGACGTATGTTAGAGGGGTGGTCGAGAGAATCGGCTCAAGTATGTTAAAGCTATCCCTTATTTCTTATGGCATGATCTATACGACACAAATGAAACGAGAAAATGCACAAATTCCATAAATGACTCTAATCATAGAAGTATTAGAGATATCTACATTCTTCAATTTCCATGTGTCATAATATTCTATCATCTGCTCATGGGTCTCAGAAAAATACGACAACTGAAAAGAGTTTACTTTATGATAAGGCAAAATGGTCTTAAGACATTCCGAAAGATTTTATTAACGTACTTTTTCATGCATTGCATTCATGTACATTGACCCATGACCAGATAATATTATATGCATGTATATATGTATGTATATATAATTATGGGATATGGGAAAGGTTGTGGCGTTATATATGCACCACCACCTAATCATCTGGTATACGTTGATGATTTTGCCCACAGTGTCCAAGATAATATGATGCGATGCCCTCAGAGGATGATGATGTTATAAAACATGTACTTATGCACGACATGACATTCATACGTATATGCATGATACTATAAATATTTCGTGATTTACAAAGTTATTCATACTTACAGGTGAAGTCATTTACTATATATTTCCTATTATGTACTCATTTATATTCCTTACATACTCAGTACATTATTCGTACTAACGTCCCTTTTTCCTGGGGACGCTGCATTTCATGCTCGCAGGTCCCGATAGACAGGTTGAGAGCTCTCCAAGTAGGCTATCATCTCAGCGGAAGATGTTGGTGCGCTCCATTTGCTTCGGATTTGTTTTTTGGTTAGTATGAGTTAAATGTGTATTGTTTGGTATGGCAGGACATTGTCCCTACCTTTATGAAAATTATGTTTTCCTAGAGGCTTGCAGACAGATGTCATGTATGTAAAAGATTGTATGACATTGTTGGCCTATGTTCAGTATTCAAGTGGTCATTTTGGTCTTAGAGGCCCATATGTCTTAAATATAAGTTGGCATTACCTGTTGTATTCTATCTATTTCTTGGCAGCCTCTCCGGATAAGTTATTTATGATAGTATGACATGAAAAGATACGTTATGTTGGTACTTGGTTGAGCAAGGTACCGGGTGCCTGTCACGGCCCATCGGTTTGGGTCGTGACAAAATTGGTATCAGAGCAGTTCTATCCAAGGGAGTCTACAAGCCATGTCTAGTAGAGTCTTGTTTATGGGTGTGTGTTGCACCAAAGTTATAAGCAGGAGGCTATAGGACATTTATGACTATCATTCTTTGTTCTTACTCTAGATCGTGTGGTAGAGCTTAATTAAAGGAACTCAATTCCCTAAACTCGATCTTATTCAGAATACGGTGATGCCTATATGTAGAAAGATGGTTGGCAAGGGATTGAATGCGGTTGTTAAAGAGTTGAGTTAGAAGAACCCGTTGAGCTTCTGGAAAAAGGAGCTTTAAGGAAAGAATATATATCCACCTTTATATTGAAAGACAATGAGAGATTTAGAAGGTAAATACAAGTTTCAACGAGTAAAAGAAGCAAGGTGAAGAAGGGAACATGGTACCTAGTTAATAAAGATTTTCACGATCCGGCTGGTGTTAGAATAACCCTAAATGATAGATGGATTTTTTGTGTCAATTGACATTTCCGAAGAATATTACAATTAGATCTGTATCCTAGCATGATCAAAAATATTTCTGAAGAGAGGCACTGAAAGCCTGGAAGGGATAAATATTACCTTAGTGTGACTCTCGTCCCTAGTAGAGCAAGGATGTTGAGCAACCAGAAGAACCGATGAATGAAGCAAGGGGAGCTAAAAGCAAAAGAATGTCGTGTTGAAGTTTTCATAAGAAAGAGATAGGCAGGAATATTAGCAGAGTAATGAGAAGTGAGATAAGAAAGAATTATGAGTGAGACGTGATACATGGATGACAACTGTAGAGTGTTACAGAATCTATAGTCAAATGAAAAAAGAGACGAGAGACGAGCCAGGCCTTGAGACAACAAAAGAGTATAGGCCAAAAAGTCGCATCATCATTTCGAGAAATACGTTCGCGACTCTAATGTGATTAACAAAAGGAAAAGTTAGACCCTAAAGTAGTAGAAATCAGTATGGGATGATGAACAAGGTAAGCTAAATATGAATTGGGAACTGAGTAACTTGATAATGGTCGACATCATGGGAATTTCAGAAATTGCGTTCCAGCAATAATAGAATGGACAACAGAAGAAGATTCATGAGAAATTCAGAGAGTGGTCATTCAGGAAGATGCTTCCCTAAAGCAAGCAATGTGAGCAAAGTTAAGCTTAAGGGACTGTATGTTCCAGTTATACTAACTGTCACCCTCGTGGGTAAGGAATTTTGTTATCCTTGGTATAGAAGGATTACCTCAAGGCAACTAAGGGTCATCGATGATGTGAAAGGACGCCAAAAATAAAGAGGTAAAACATCTATAGGTAGGTCTTCGTAGCTCTAACTCTCAGTACTCCCTTAAAGGGGGAAATATGGTGTGATGTGGTGTTAAATAAGTGATTCTAGTAATTATGGAATGGTAAAGGAAGAATGCGATAAAAATAAGATTTCTCTTATTCAAAGCCTACAGATATGCTATGATTCCAGAACATTATGCAAACACAACATCAAGAAAAGGAAGTAAGGGTCCCTGACTGATATGTTGTTGATAGATAAGGAGGCAGTGCGAGACGTAAGTTAAGACAAAGAAAATAACCCAAGAAAGATTACAAGAAACATTAATAGGAGAATTGGCCAATGAGTAGTTAGTAATTGGTTTGGGAAGAGCCTAGTTATGGCTAAATAAGAGATTAAAGACGAGTCAACAGATCGTGTAGGATAAACATAGTAAAACCCAACATGACAGATATGACATCGTGATCATTAAGAAATATTTAGTTAAGAGTTGGGGTAGTTAAAGGTACCTTATAAGTGTTATGGAGATAAAAGAAAGTGCCACTGAGAAGTCAGTCAAAATATCAAGTTCAGAAGAAACCCTACAAGCAAAGGGGTTAAAGTATGTAACTACGGATAATTATAGGAAAGGAAGGACATCAAAAGGTCCGTAATAATCTCACCGCTTTACAAGAGTCAGAGGGTCCTCCCTAAATACTACAATGAAAGACTAGCTGAGAAAGTAAGGAAGAAGGCCTCAACCTAAGCGCAGTGACCTAAGGAGGGAATGCTCTTATAACAACAGTCTTACAACAACATTGTATGCACTCTATAAGAAAGTGGCACCTACCGTAATGAACGGGAAGTAAAGTCAAAAGCAATATTCGAGATCATATGAGTTGCACAAAAATTCCGGCATACGTGGGAACTAGGATTAGCCAAGTATTCATGCAGCAAGTGACAGAACGACATGGGAAAGTAATTGCTTGCATTTAAAGAAAGTTGAGAAGGAACAAAAGGAATTATTCGATCAATGATCTAGAGTTAGTTACGTTACGAGCACACTTAAGAATTCAAAGTTTTATACATGCAACATATATGTTGGCAATCATATAGACATATAAGACTCCGGTATAAGTTAAAAGAAATAATTGAGCCCAGGGCATTGACAAAGGATTGGGAAGATTGTATCATGGATATTTCATAACGCCTATGAAAGGCTAAAGTAGTAATTAATACAAGAGCCGCAAATCGGAAGATAACTTAAGCCTACATAAAGGTTAATCAGAAGGAAGAGGAAACTAAGGAGTTACATCAACTAAGTAAATCAAGTGTTTGATTATTGGACCTAAAAAAGTATAAAAAAATCATGATCAAGAACATTGCAGGATTACCCTTAATATCGAAGGTACAAGAGAGATAGTACAATAACCACATTCTATAATGGCTATATCATAAAGCCAATTATAAAAGTAACAGCCTCATAAGAAGTCAGTATGAAGCTCCCGCTGGATTGTGTATGCACCAGAGGTGCAAGTATTATAATAGAGCTTCAAGTTGTGGATGTGAATTATACCTTGGTGGAAGGGAGGTCATAAAAAAGGTAGAAGAAATGATACAAGATTTTAAGGTAAGTCAGGTAAAAGTGAACAACGTAGGAGTTTCTCAAATGTAGAAGGTTGTGGATAGTCCATACTTTGGATAGAAAGCTAGAAGCGCGAGAATTTAATATCCAGGAATGATAGCGGCTTCGTCAGTGGCATATCTTCCAGACTATGATTTCTAGGTACTGAGAGATCTAGTCAAGAGAACAAATAAGAGTTGGAGATGATATTATGTCTCACTTGATGTTACAGAATAATATAGAAAATATATGGTGCAAGCAAGTTGAAGGAAGATGGCGAGTAATATAAGTAGATATATGTAGATCGCAAGCTAAAGGATGATAAAGCGACAATGCTTTAGGAAGATAGGAGTAAGGATAAGAAAGGGCGAGTGAGAAGGTGACAAAATGGATGTCCTCAGGATTAAGCCTATGAAAGAAAGAAGATATGATGGTTTCTCTAAGTTATACAAAGTTCAGTATATCGTGAATGAACTCAAAGGAGTCGAATACTAATGGCTTTCAGAAAAGATGGAATGATGCCTTGGTAGTAAAATAATGGTGTAATTATTGTAGATAAAGGATCACGTTTGGACTTCAATTGAGTTACGATTTGAAGAAATGAAAGGGGATTTCATGAGTTATACGGGATTAGAATAACCCCCAAAGGATGTATCACGTTAGGATGCTATGAAATACGGTTATGGAAGCATGGTATCGCCCCTAGGTGGATCAGTCTAATCATTTTAGATGTTCCTCGATGAGACGTGTTCCCTAGAGGTAGTGTTACACAAGAGGTCAAGTTATCGATATTAAGGTGAATCAACAATGGATGGATAAAAGTTACAAAGTATGAAATGGTATCAGGCCATCATTCTTAAGATGAACAGTAATGAAGAAGCATTAAAGGACTTAGATTTATGCATATAGGATAAGCAACGAGAGTAACCTGGAGATTGGTAGTAGACCTCAGTAACAATAAATTAAAGTAAGAATTATGGCAGTAAAGTCATACATATTTATAAATTCATCTATGAAATAAGGCATAACAATATTCGTAAACAAAGTACTCAAGCGAAGAACTTCAATATACCCATATATGCCTAGAGGGACGTATTATCAAGATCTGTATATGTTTACAAAGTAAGGCCTAGAGATTGGCTAAAATTTGGAAGAAAAGGAGAGAAGAGTCGCATAGGCGCGCTTATAAGGTCAGAGTCGTAGCAACAGTCACAAGTCATGGTGTGGGAAAGAAGCCTAAATCGTATAACAGTTCCCTAGATGGCAAAAGGACTACTGAAGTATTCGCAATAGCTATGGATTTGAGAACGATAAGTGCATCAGTCAACTTTCGAGGACGAATGTTCTAAAGGAGGGAATGATGTTGCACCCCTTACTTTCATACATGAAAATACGCCATAAATAAATTAATGAGAGCCTGGAAGTGAGATGTCACATCCCGCAGTACTACATTATGACGATGTTGCACCCTATAGTGTTGTACGTTGAATTTGTCCTAAGGTAATTGAAATCAGTCCAAGGAAAAGATTATTTGCAGATTACAAGGATTATGCTATTCAAACAAGTAATAGGTAAATTTGTGAAGGTGAGCGGGGAAGCAAGTCAAAGAAAATAAATTTTCGTCCAATTTGACATGTTGGGATAAAATACGGCTCGAGCTAAAATACTCGTTATTTATGGACTAGTATCATACGAGGTACTGCATGACCATAATAGTAAGGTTTATAAGGTATGTGAAAATTGAGTAATATTTTTTGTAAGTGGGAACAATTTTTAATTTTGCGGGTAATTACTTAATTACCGGGTAATGGGACATTACCTAATTAATTGGGAATATATTTTTATAAGATCAACCTACCCAATGTAGCAGCCAGTCTAAGATAATTAGTGACTCTTATTTTATGTTGAAATGTGTCAGATTTAAGAGAAATATGTAGCTAAATCACCACATGAAGTGGGTCCCACACCACTAAGACTTAAATGTCTTTAATTCAAAAAATTGGAGGCTTACCTCTACTATGTAACAAGTCAGAGTTATAAGTTTGATTATATTTAACTAGGAGTGAGCTCAAAAGTGGAGCGAGATTAAGTTAATTATTTAATAAAGTTTACATCTTTATAGTTGATGAAAAAGTTGGTCTATTGATACTTCCTTAACATTGTAGACATTGGGAATCTAAGCAATAACTTTTGGGACATAGGTGGAGTCGATTGGAAGCTTACCCCTACTATGTAACATGTAAGGCTCCAGCAAATATAGGAATTTGCAGTAGCAACGTGAAGTGGCTTCACTATTTCATTCAAAGACCACTTAATACTATAACAACTTGGGATTTGCAATTCCAATGGAGTATGGTACGATCTTTCTCAAGAGTATCATACAGATTTTCCTCTACTTCGATACGCCGTTACATTTTTGTTAAAATGACGTACGTTAGAGGGGTGGTCAAGAGAATCGGCTCAGGTATGTTAAGGCTATCCCTTCTTTCTGTTGACATGATCTATACGACACAAACGAAACGAGCAAATGCACAAATTCCATAAATGACTCTATTCATAGAAGTATTAGAGATATCTATGTTCTTGAATTTCCATGTGTCATAATATTATATCATCTGCTCATGGGTCTCAGAAAAATACGAAAGTTGAAAAGAGTTTACTTTATGATATTACTCAAAGGCAATATGGTCTTATGACATTCTGAAAGATTTTATTAACGTACTTTTTATGCATTTTATTCATGTACATTGACCCATGACCAGATGGTGTTATATACGCGTATATTTGTATGTATATATATGTATGGGATATGGGAAAGGTTATGGCGTTATATACGCACCACCACCTTATCAGCTGGTATATGTTGATGAGTTTTCCCACAGTAGCCAAGATGATATGATGGGATGCCCTCAGAGGTTGATGATGTCATGAAACATGTACCTATACATGACAAGACATTCATACGCATATGCATGATACTATAATTATTTCATGATTTACAAAGTTATTCAGATTTACAAGTGAAGCCATTTACTATATATTTCCTCCATGTCTGTTATGTATTTAATTATATGCCTTACATACTCAGTGCATTATTCGTACTGACGTCCCTTTTGCCTGGGGACACTGCGTTTCATGCCCGTATGTCCCAATAGACAGGCCGAGAACTCTCCAAGTAGCTATCAGCTTAGTGGAAGATGTTGGTGCGCTTTGCTTCGGAGTTTCTTGTTTGGTTAGTATGAGTTAGATGTGTATTGTTTGGTATGGCGTGACTCTGTCCCGACCTTTATGAAAATTATGTATTCTAGGAGGCTTGTAGATAGATGTCATGTATGTAAAAGATTGTATGACCTTGTCAGTCTATGTTCAGTATTCAAGTGGTCATTTTGGTCTTAAAGGCCCATATGTCTTAAGTATAAGTTGGCATTACCTGTTGTATTCTACCTATTTCATGGCATCCTCTCCAGCTCAGTTATTTATGATGGTATGGCATGAAATGATACGTTATGTTGGTACTCGATTGAGTAAGGTACCGAGTGCCCTCGCGGCCCATCGGTTTGGGTCGTGACAAGAGGGATATGACTTAATAACCTAAGTGTAAGTTAGAGTGCTTGACATAATTTGAAAAAGGTTTTGGTAAACAGTATAGAGATGACTACTGGGGTATCATAGCCAGCCCATCCTTTCGAAGGGAGGAATAATTTACTAAATATGTCTGAGTCATTTCCATCATCCTCGTCCCTTGCCAAAATGAATATGTCCCCTACTCTATATAAAACCTTGTCCAAAAAATATGATTACCTCTATGAAGTAGATATCCAACTCGACGAATACAAAGTATCCTCCACTGTACTACCTGTCATAAACCCTTACTCAACCTTTGCCAAAAAATCGTTTGTACCCTGGATCCAAATTCGTTCCTTATTCCAACATAGACCAAAAGGAGTCAAAGAATATGTTGCTGCCTCAAAACTTGACCAGCATCCTATTCTTGCCACTCGAGAGGAACAATTTATCACCCTTCAAATCCCAGATGATTTTCTCTGGCAATAGAGAGATCATGGTTTAACCATATCCATTTTGGTGCTATCCGAATCGCTTTAACATATCACGGAAGAAAAGGTCAACTTGTTGTAGCTCGACTTTATTTTCTAGATACAATATACTTAGAGTACCAACATGCAAAGTTGGGTACTGCAGAAGTTACCCTGAATGCTGGATCTGTCTTCATAACTATCTTTCCAAATTTCAACATGTCCCTTTATGATCCATACTTAACCGAAGCACTGAAAATCCAATTCCAAATCCAAGTAGCCCCTCAAGCCAAAGATTCCATCCAAGCCACTCTTCATCACCAAATGGCGTGGAGAGTCAAAAATCATGCCATGGATCTTTTCCTTTCCGGAGGAGAAAATGTTTTACTCTAAAATATTGATGCTACCAAAGGAAACACCATGTGCACCCAAATACCCAGACGAATTTCCATAGATGAGCTTGTCAAAATTCTTCCTGATTTCTGGATCACAGATTATGAAAAGTTAAGAAAACCAGAAGAATCTCTGCAATTTGGGGAACCAACTTTTACCAAAAGAAATAACAAAACCGTTTCCATAAACTTTGACCATTCCCATCTCAAAAAACACAATAAAACCATCTTCTCTTGCCAAATGATTCAACCCAAATATGCATCAGATACATACCCTGAACCTGGCGGAGAGTTCATTTAGAATATACAAAGTATCGTGGAAGAATATGTCTGGTGTCAAAATTTTGACAAAGAAGGAAAAATGGGTTTGGTGGTTCAAATGCCCCTTTATGAGACACTGCCCTTGGGATCTTGGTTACGACTGCCAAGAATGTTTGGAAGATCCAATTGGAGAATATGATGAGTACCACCAGCGTCATTGGGAAAGGTTCGGCCTCAATGAAACCAAACCAAAATCCAAGAAAAAGGGAAAATCACTAAAAACAATTTCGAGCCAAATATGAAAATAAAGATCCTTCAATTGGCTTATTAAGCCGTCCAGGTAAATATGAATTTCTTGTGAGTTACAAACCCCAGGAATGGCCAAAATTACCAAAAAAATTCACTCCAAGCTGGGAGGATAGTGAAACCACACTCAAAACCAAATCACCATCAGCTCATACCCCAGAATCCAAAAAGCCACCTGAACCTAAAACTTCATTAACTCAAAAAACCACAAATCCCACACAACCACAGATTTTCATGATAAGTCCATCAAGTTCCAGTCATACCCAAGATTTTCCTTCACTTCAACCTTTTGAAAAGGAGGGTATAAGCCGTTCTCCAAAAATTTCCAAGAAAAACATAGTGCTACCTATTGGAGAAACCCCCCCCCCCCACAAGTGACATAAAAGCAACAATGAACTGGCAATCAGAAAACTCTATATGCCAAAACAAAGTACTGAACAACATAGGCAATACCATAAAGATCATGGCCCATACACAAAACAAAATGATGAGCAAAGTGGAAACAATTGAGAAAAAGATGGAGCAGACATCGTCTCACCATGCTAGACTAATCAAAGCATTGGAACTAAGATTGGCCGATTTACAATATGAGATTTGTCCGCCAGGAACTTCACTTTTCCAGTTCTTCCAACAACAACAAAAGGAGACAATTTCCATCAAAGAACAGATTCAACTTTTGAGAAATGACCACTTTGATACACAAAAGGCCCCAGTTTTCCCCTCAAAACCTACCTTCTTCCCTATGTCTCCACAAGCATATTCCCAACGTAAATTAGACTACACCTTTTCTACTTTTCCATCTACCTCACAAAATCCAATCTCTTTCACCCAACACTTAAAAGAAGAACATGATTTTGATATTGCAAAAATGGTTTGGGAAAGGAAAGATGTTCTTGTAGTGCAAAAACAAACCAAGAAAAGGCAAGACCAAGGAGAAAGTTCAAAAGGATTGAACCCCGAAAATCTGATGATTTCTGACCAGAAGGATCCAGATCTCTGTGTCTCCCAACCAAGATACATATTAGAAGAATATATTCCATGGTCATAATCTCTAAATTAATCAAACAATGAAACAATGGAATATAGCTCTCAAACAAGAAATGAATCCACAACAAACTCCTCCAAAAACAACAATCCCCCAATATTTGTAAACTAGCCAAGAGACCCAGAAGTATCAAAAGTAGATGAGGAACAAGAAGGCGTAACAGATGAGCCAATTCCAAAAAGAAGGTATGAGCCCATGGCGTCAAAACCAGTTGGAACTGGTTTCCACACTTTCACCTTAGATGATGTCTAGGTTTCAATATGGACTCAAAGGATCCAAGACTTCTATACTTGGATGGTGACCAAAAATTTGGTAGAACGAGAAAAGTATATCATCCTGTAAGAACTCACTTCACGATTCTCAGGAATCTTCAGAGATTGGTGGAACTCAATTAGAATTCAAGACAAAAATACTTTTCTTACTTCCAAAGATTTTTCCTTCAACATCAGGATCGTACATGAAGTTTTTGTGGGGATACTGGCCAAAGATAGGAGAAAATGCGAAGACAACTCTTCGAGATGAAGTGTGTGTCATTCGACAGAAATGACATTGACAGGCATTTTCGAAAAATGGCGAAGATATACTTCCAAATTGGTGGAGACATCAATCTAAAGCAAGCCTTTGTCTCTTCCCTTCTAAAGTTGTTGGCAAGCCGAACCATGACCATCATTGAAGAGAAGTTTCAGTCTATAAAAATCCCACAAATTGGTTTCATCAGGCAAGCTATTTTTGTCGCATTGGATGACATTTGTACGAAGCGCTCCACCTTAATGCAAATTATCCAACATAATCCAGCTCTTGACAAATCATGCGGCAGATGTGATCTAATCACCGGATCAGGATTTTCCTGCCACACATCTAGGCGACGGAGAGAATTCAGGAGGTTTATATGGCCACGAATTCCAGACGGGAAATCAAGGTCCAATAGATGCACAAAATATTTCAGACGTAGAAGGCCAGGAAATTTTCACAAAAAAATAGATGTTTTATTTGCCACAAGATTGGACATTTCACTAAAAACTGTCCCCAGTCGAGAAGGTCTATCAAACTCATGGAAAAGATTGAAGATTACACCGGCATACATCTCGGAAAAGAGGAGGACCTTAAATCCATATTCTCTGTTGATGATGAAACTAATGAAGAAACTTTATTCTCTCTTGATGTCTATGAAGATCAAGGCAATGATCACTATTGAATTTCAGAACCAGTGATTGAAGTCGGAGAGGAGATCAACGCTCTCGTAGTCGTTTCTCAAGTAGAACTCAAGGTCTATTCATCCAAATGGGATAAACCAACTCGAGTTATTGCTTTCATCGACAGCTGCTTCCTCACTCATAAATCCTGTTGTTCTCTCTGAAGATCAATGGGTGCCGCACTTTATGGATTTTAACACTGCATCAAATGGAATCATGACTACCACCGTCATCACAAAGCATCCGGTCACAATTGAGTTCTTTCCAGGATTGAAGTACAAAACCAAGCTGATAGGATCTGATGTACTAGGAAAAGATCTTATTGTTGGATTCGACATTTACAAACAACTTACTGATCAACTCCAAATCAAGGGTAACAGAATAACTTTTAAAAAGCAGTTCAAACCTTATTCTGAGATTCCAAGGCTATTCCAAATCACCAAGGACGAACAAATCAGAGAGATTGAGCAAAATCTCATTGAACATTCATGTGCTGAATCCCACAAGGATTTCATGAAGAAAGGAAAAAGCCCGTTATGGAAAAACAAAGAGTTTTTTATCAATCTCCCTTTCAAGAAAAATGAAAACATCAATCCAACAAAAGCCAGTCATTCAGGCATGAATCCGCATCATCTTCAGCTTGCAAAGAAAGAATGCGAAGAACTTTTGAAATTTGATCTGATAGAGCCATCGGATTCATAATGGGCATGCGAAACATTTTATGTCAACAAAAGAGTTGAGCAGACAAGAGGAAAACTTACTCTTTTCTCCCACTTAGCCAAGGCCAAATATTTTTTCAAGTTTGATTTAAAATCTGGATTTTGGCAATTGGGAATCCACCCTGAAGAAAGACCCAAAACGGGATTTTGCATCCCCGATCATCACTTCTGCAGACATGTGATTTTTTACCCTCCCCAAGATTTTTTATATTTTAGCATGTAAATATTTAGTTTGGGCCTAATATCTTTATTTCAACTAATTTTCACTCTTTTACCTTATTTTGTCACAAAAAATAAAAATTACAAAAATATTTTAGTTTACATATCTTTCATAAATTTAATTAAAAAATACAAAAATAATACCTTATAATCTTGAAAATACAAAAAAAATATATATAATAATTTTATGTTTTAATATAGTTTAGTTTAATCAATTAGGATTAGTTTTTGCATTGTGTAGTATTTTTATCTAATATTAAATGGAGTTAATTAAGGTGTTAGACCATAATTTTAACAGTTTTAGAGCCCAATTCTTGGCCCAATTCAAATTATCCCATTAAGCCCAATACCCAATACCCATTAAACTAACCCTAGGGACCCTTCTAGACTCTTCTTTGGAACAAAAAATAAATAAAAAAGACCCTAAGGACCTAAGAGCAATAAGAAAAAGAATGCACAAAAAATATAAACCTAGATTCTAGACTCCTAAAAGAGGGCATCAACTGACAGCCATAGATAGAGAACACACCCCACCCCCAGCGATCTTCTTCTTCTCCATTCCAAAATCAGTGAAACTTCACTCTCTCCCCTCCACGACTTGAACTCCGGCGAGCAACCACACTCAGAACCTACAGCAGCGACCAAACGGAGCTCCACTGGTTGGAGAAATCGACACTTCTCGTTGGAGTTTGACTAGAAAGTTCAAATTGGACAGTAAAGCTTGAACACCGATCTGTTTGGTTTCGAGCTCCGGCGATGGCCACTATTCTTCTTTCTCTCTCGTCTATCCATTTTCTTTATTACTGCTGCAACGAGGATGATGGATCTGACCAAATATACATGTTTTCCGGCAGCTCATTTCCAATACATGTGAGGTCTGTGTTCAATTGCGAAGTAGCCGATTTTAGTTTCCGTCCGTGGTTCCCATTCGATTTGCACCTGTTGTTTTTTTTACGAGTTTGATGTTTGGTTTACCATGTCGGCCTTCTTTGCACATTCAAACACAGAATCTAGTTGGAAGAAATTGAGGAAAAAGGAGGTTTGACAACTTCCAATGGAGAGTCATGCCCTTTGGGTTGAAAACTGCACCCTCCTTGTTCCACAAAGCCATGATAAAAATATTCCAACCCATCCTCCATACCTCTTTAGTTTACATCGATGACATCTTGTTATTTAGCGATACATTGAAAGAACATGTCAACTTGCTTCGTCAATTTGGGGCATTGATAACATAATACGAGATTATGCTTTCTGCAAAAAAGATGGTTCTTGCTCAAAAGGAGATCGATTTTCTTGGAATGCATTTTTTCCAAGGGGAATACAGTCCAGGACCACATATATGTCAGGAATTGCTCAAATTTCTAGATACCAACTTCACAACAAAGCAGATCCAATAGTTCTTGGGTGTAATAAATTATGTAAGAGATTTCATTCCAAATATCTTTACATACATTTCACCGCTCACATAAATGCTCAAGAAAGATGCTCCATCAAGGGGAGAGAAACAAGATGAAGCCGTCAGAAAAATAAAGGAGATATCTAAAAATGTCAAGTCCCTCTAAATCCCTTCAGATGTAAAGAAGATACTGCAAATTGACGCCAGCAATGAATATTGGAGTGTTGTTCTATTTGAAGAAAAAGATGGCCAGAGGAAAATATGTGGATATGCCAGTGGAAAGTTCAAAGATGCCGAGCAATATTATCACTCCACTTTCAAGGAAATTCTTGCAGTAAAGAATGGAATCAAGAAATTCAACTTTTTCTTGATACATACAGAATTTATGATAGAAATGGATATGAAGGCCTTCCCAAAAATGATCCATATAAATGCAAAAATTATTCCCAATCCTCAGCTTCTCTGATGGGCACAATGGTTCTCCCCATACAAGTTTCAAGTCAAGCACCTAAAAGGAAAGGATAATATTCTCACAGAAGAATTTTCAAAAAGATTTTCCCCCGCAAAACTGAAGTCAAGACAATAGCTAATCAGCCACATCTTCATGTTTTCAAATGTACCAGGAACAAGCTCATTGAAACCAACAGATCATCTGCCAGAGTTGTTCAACCACATGGATCCCTTTGATCTATCAATTTTAATGGAAAGAAGAACTTATTACGAGCTCTAAGGTTTCCAACAATATGGAGGATCCATTCTTAAGCCTTATGGAGTCAATCCAGAATATCCGTTCTGCCATATATTCATAGCTCAAGCCAAGGATTTTCCACAAGAACTATTATATTTTTTCTGGTACCTATGCCATCAGTATTATATTTTCATGGAATTCAAATGCAACATCTTCAAGGATTTTGATAACATTGCACCAGCTCTTAAAGTATTTTTACTATGGTTCAAGCCTAGAAGATATTGGTGAAATGTTTCAGCGATTCCTACATAGCAAAGGTTTTCATGTTCGATAGGCCAGTGAAGACTATTAATGAAAAAGTCCAGGCGCAAGCAGAAGCATCATTCTAGTGGAAATATCCCGTGTCCATTTTATCAATGGAAGAAGAATATAGCGAGGCACAAAGAATCATTTTCCAGCAAAATAGGTGCATCCCGAGAGAGATATGGCCAAAATATTGGGCAAGCTGGAATTATACAAACAATCATCCTCACTATGAAAGAGTTCGGGAAGCAGCAAAAGAATACCAAACCCCATACAAAGTCATCCGAGAAAAGATCACTCACGATATTTCCAGATTAAAGTTGCGGATTACATCTCTCAATCCAAAGGAGAAAGAACACAGCGGAGAGGGACCCTCAAATTCCAGCCATTACTACACAAGGTCTTTGAAAAGATGCCTAGAAGACAACCCTAGAATCAATGAAGGATAATTATCTAAATCCCTGCTAATCCCAACATAATCCTACATTACCTACCAAAAAACCCTTACTTCCACTTGTTTTCACATGCTTCCACATGTTTCCACATGCTTCGTCACATGCTGTCACATGCTGTCACATGCTTTTACATGCTACACCATGTATATTTCACCCCTTTCACATGTTTTCAGGAGCTTTTTAATTGTTTTGCCACAAGTCCTTCACATGCCAAGAGGGACCCACTTGTTGATATGTTTGCCATGTTAGATAGGTTTATTTTGTCATAAAAGTTTGTCTTGTAATAACCTCCTAGTCCTATATAAAGGAGGCCTTGTAGTAGTTGGAAGATCATCTTGTAACCTTTGTAAATCTTTTGTGATATACTACATATGAGTGCTTTCTAAATTTCCCTCTTGTTCTTTCTTTCAAATGGATGGAAAGGCCGGTCAATGTAAGAAAATAGAGTAAGAAAACTCTTTGAAAGTTAGCTTATTATAGTACGAAAGTTTTCTGCATTATAAATAGCTAACGTTGGTTATAGTACAAAAGTTTTCTGAGTTGTGTAGCTTGGAAACCATCCCTTATGGGTTGTTGAAGCCAACCCCTTTGTAGGAAAACTTTTGCGACTAAAAGCAAAGTAACTGTTTGTGTAGATTGGCAAGCCGTCCCTTATGGGTTGTTGAAGCCATCCCCTTTGTAGGAAAACTTTCGTATCTATGATTTAGTTTGCTTTCTTGGAGTCTCTTGCTCTGCACAGTATAGAGAACAAAGCAAGAGACTCCAAGAAAGCAAACTAAATCATAGATAAGGAGCCAAACATTTCGACCTAAAATCAAGAGATCTTGGACAAGAAAAAGTGTGAAAGATAACTTGCGTTAGTGTAATGAAACTAGCAAGAAAGTAATCACTATTATTTTTAGCCCCACGGCGGGCGCCAAACTATTTACCGTGAAAATGGTAATAACAATTAAATTTGTTAATGGGACATTAAAAATACCTGATCTATTTTTATGCTAGTTGTTAGAGCAGTTGATGCTAGGGGTCTGAAGTTTAACGATGAAATACAAACTAAAACAAGGCAGTAATCAAACCGAGGGGCTTGCTAACCGAGCTTCGGACTGGTCGATAAAGGGCCTCGGGGTCGATATCCAGCTCGAGTTCGAGCTATCGGGGGTAACCGGGAAAGGGATAATAGTTAGAATATAATTAAAAAGGCTATTTATGGCCAATACCAAGCAATAAATAAAGAACAAGTATGAAAGCAATAAATGCTAAGAGTGGCCACGAGCGAGTAAGAGCGACCAAGTTAGAGAGAAGAAAGAGAGTGATATTATTGATCTTGTGTAGAATAGTTGGAGGAACAACAACCCATTACAAAGTGGTTTAAATTCCCTTTATATAGGAGGGGAATCTAGTTATATTACAACATACAATAATTGTAAAAGCATGGAGATGGGACGGCTAGACGTGACGCCTCGACACAAGCTCTAGGTAGGCCAGCTCTGTCAGACTTAGCCGCGTGCCTTGGGAATTCCCGTTTTCGTTCCATCCTCGATTTCATCTTCTTTGAGTCGGGCCTCGATGAGCCCCGAGGGAGGGGACTCGTTCGCAACTCCATGTCCTCGGGGTCTCGAGATATTCTTCAGAAGTGGCTTGATAGCAAGAAATTAAGCCCTCTAATTTTGCCGCATATAGATAGTCTCCGCGTTTCCCAGAACGAAGTGATGGGAAATTATTCTAACACCTGACTCTACGAGCTTCTCGTGGTGACGTCATACCAATGATGGAATATGCGGCACGAGTTTTTGCGACAACCGGGATGTCCCACGGACTTGTGTATTTGACATCATTCAATGCACTACCGATTCCCATTCTTCAAGGTGAAAGTACCACCATCAATTCGGTTCTTCAAGAATGCAGTAATTGCATTCACCGGTCAGTCTTCCAAAGCCTCGATGACCGTGTCATTACCCCTTATGAATGAGGGTGTTCTGGCATTGTTATTCTATCAAAGTACCTTCGTCTGCTCATTCGCCCATTTCTTCTTGTCATCTTCCTCTATTATTGAACATCATGTTTGGTGTTTGTGGCCTCAAGGCCATTTGGCAGAGCTCTCGTACGCTGTGTTGCGGCCTTTTGCCAGAGCTTCCCCTTGTTGAGCATGGCCATGCCGTCTTATCACTGATGTGGTTGCTATTATGACTGTTGTTGCTGCCCTTGTTTGCTCGAGATGATGACTTACGGGGGATAGCTTTCCTTTCTCATGAAAAGCTCTTCGGATTATATACCGTTGCTCAAAAAGGGGCTCGGATTATACACCGCTGCTCACCTTCATACCTCGGCTCGACGTGGCGCTCTGCCCCGAGCTGGTAGCTTGCACGACTAAATGTTCCATGAAATAGATTCTAAGTAGCCGAGCAAGGGAGGCGGAGGCTCACCTGGTCCGCTATCTCTCCGAGCTTCTCTTGTGCGTTTACGGAGATTTTGAATGTATGCCACTGTTGACGATTGCCAATATTTTTCTGGCCTTTGGTCGACAAAAATGGCTCTTCTCCGAGCTCATTGTTGTTTTCTAGATCAAGCCTAAAACGGTCCGGTAATTTTGGATCATCGGGGCCCTCGAGCCTCGTGGAGATAGAGCACCAAAGTGAAAATCAATTTTGGGCATTTGGAGCTTTTACCTTTGAGTTTTGATGGAGGTAACCTTTTAAGGTGTTTATAGGCAAGTTTCTAAGTAAGGGCCATTCATACTTAAGTGACTTCCTGACGTCGAGCCCTCTTGGGAAGAGCTTGAAGTGCTTATTTTTCTTTTTGAAAAAGAAACCCACGAGAGGTGGTGTCGCTTCGAGCTCTATGATGGCGCTGAAGGCTTTCCTAAGCCTCACTTCTTTTTTATGGAGGTACTCGAGGTCGGGAACCACCTCGAGACTGGAGATTATGGAGGTCTCTTGGTCGGGTACCACCCCGGGATCTGTACCGAGGCCGTTAGCCTCCCGGGCTTACCCTAGATAGGCGAATCATTGTTGTTTCCCACATATATATGGGGTGGCTCTTGCTTCTTAGGAAGATCCCATATTTTAGATAGCTATCCTTCCGCCTTGGCATCGGGTCCTTTGTTACCTTAAGCGCAAAAGTGTTGGTGTATGCCCCTGCTTTAGTCTGCCAATTCTACCATAGCCTTGGCAGCTACTTCAGGGCCGGCCCCGGCAGGGAGGGGAGAGTTCCACTCCCGGTGCTCAGGATCCGAGGGAGTTTACTCTAAAGATTATGTATTTGATAAGAGAGGAACATCTTTAGATGGTGAGGAGATATTGCAGATGGGGCGAGGGGGTAGCATTGCAGGCGCTTTCCCAGGATGAGAGGATTACGAACTCCACTGATGGATTGCTAAATGTATACTTATACCCTTTTGTGTTAATCCCCCTTGATAGGGTCGTGCTTGATTTTTTCCTAAAATATCGAGTTACTTTGGCGCAGATACACCCGTCATTTTGGCGAGTGGTGCTGATGATGAGATTCTTTGCGGAGGAGGCCGAGCTTGAATTCATGCTTAGTCACGTCGTGAGGCTGTACCATCCCTTTCACCATCGAGGACTGGTAACCCTGCGGTGTCGTTCGCCCATGACTTTTGTTGTTAATGATGAGGAAAATGAGGATCAAGAGTGGGTCAGTTGATTCATCCGGGTTCTAACGACTGACATTATCCCCATGGAGCTCATGCCATTCCCTGAGGGATGGAATTATGCATGTGAGTAGAGTGTCTCGTGCTTTCTTAGACTGACTTATAGTGAAAACCAGTTGAGTAATTATGTTGCCTTCTTTCTTGCAGCAACTTCATGCACGCCGGGCGAAGTTCTCGATTTACCCGTCTAGGTTCAGAGGTTGACAACCCATTCGACTTGTGGTGAGCGTAGGTGGCGAGCTGTATCCTAAGGCAGATGGGAAGCGAAATACCAAGGTATGCACGTATGCTACCTTTACCTTGGTCTTCGTATGTTTGAGATGACATTTTTCTCTTTCTTTTGTACTAGCTTTGTCGTTGTAGGTATCGGGCGGTTCCTTGGGGCGAGGCTGTGTTCCTTTGGATAGGGGGAGGAGTCGTCGGCCTCCGAGCTAAGGGACGATGGTAATAAACGAGATTTGCACTCTCAGTGCGATGGAGCTTCTAGCGGGGCTAAACAGGCACGTGTCTTCGAGAAGAGAACATCGCCCGAGCCTGCTGTTCCCGAAGTCTTAGGTTCCGGAAGTGTGGTTCCTTCGAGTTATTATGCCTCACCCGAGGTTGGTTCATCTAGGGCCGGAGGGGCTGGACCAACAGGAGTGTGCTCGGCCTTTGAGGAAGTCTACCGGTTCACTTCGCGGTGAGTTTTAGCATAGTCCTTCTGCATTTCACGTCTTCCTTTCCTTATCGAGTTTTTCTTCTATGAGCCTTTGATAGGCTCAGGTCTGAGCTGCTCCGTCATGGGGCTAGGCTTCGGAAAGCTCTGGATGAGGGTGAATCCGTTAGGCTCTCAAGCGAGGAGAAGGAGGTTGAGTTGATGCACTGGCGATATGAGGTGTATCGGAGCTCGAATTACGAGAGCTATTTCATAGAGAAGATAACCTCTCGTAGTATGCGTTTCACCTTTTTGTCCCTTAAGGGTAATCCTTTCGCCTATCTTAGTTGCAGAAAAAGACTGAGGCTCTGGAGTACCTTAGGGGCGAAGCCGACCGAGTTAGGAATGCTTGTGGTGAACGGGGGGCTCAGGTGCAGGCTCAAGCTTTGGACGAGAAGGGTACCTTGGCTAAAGTTACCGCCTTCAAGGTCCAACTCTGCTTGGCTCGTTACAATGCTTCAGTCCAAGTGGATATGATCGCGAAGCTCGAGGCCGACCTCTCGAAGGTCAGGGTTGAGATAATCGATGCTCGGGCTGAAGCAACATTGAGTCGGACTAAGGTTGATCAGGAGAGGCGATTCATTTGAAGGACGCTACTGATGCCCAAGCCGAGTTGAAGCGGGCCCTCGATCGTGAAAAGAGGATCGAGGAATATGTTTGTTGCAGATCCCGAAGAGAGGTACTCGAAGAGATCAGCGCCAGGTGTTTCGTTCTTTCAGAGCAGTTGGCTCGTGCAAGGGCAGATGAGCATGATGCTCGGTCACTTCTTGCCGATGTCATAGAGAGCTAAGCTAGGGATGGTAGTCCGTAGCCTTCTAGATCCGAGCATAGATTTCGCCATTTTGTCGATGGAGAATGCACCCTTTGCATATGTAAATAAAAGAAAACTTGAAGCTTTATCTCTTTTGTATCTCTTTCTACATTTATTTCGACCAGGTGGGCTGGTTTCGGTGTTTGGTGGGAGGCCTACGGATCCGGAGCTCATTAGAAAGGCCTAGAGGCTCTTTCATGCTCTGTCAAGTGCAATTTTTAACACGAGTAGGTGTTAGAGCTTTTGTGCTTTTCCCAGCTATTTTTGGGTTTAGTCTCTGAGTTAGGCTTGACTCAAGCTTTCTTGACCTTTAATCTCTTGTTCCTGCGCGGGCAGACAATAAAGGTTCTCACGCCTTGCCCTTGGACATTTGTATTTTAACTATTTTGGGTTCAGTATTCGAGTTGTGTTGCGACTCGAGCTTAACTGACCCTCAAGTTTCTTGTGCCTATATGGGCAGATTAAAATGGCTTTTATATGCCCTAGGTCGAATCAACCTTTTAAGTATGTGGCCCTGAGGCTCGTGAAACTGGCGACAATGGCTCTTACACTGTGCCCTTAGGCATGTATAGTTAACTATTTTGGCTCTGTTCTCCGAATCGGGTGATGACTCGAACTCATTTTAATCCTCAAGTTTTCAATTTTTTAGCTGGCGGCAGTGGTTCTTACGCTTTTGGTCGTTGAGACCTTTTAGTGTGTGGCCCTGAGGCTCGTTTGGCTGGCGACAATGGCTCTTACGCTTTGCCGATAAGAATATGTAGGCTTTGTTTTCCTCTAGTTAAGGTCTTTTTGAAATAATTTTTCCTAACTCATCATCGGTTCGGGAAGAACCTCGATTTCAAGTCGTTAGCGGCGATGTTCAAGCACTTCAGAAGGTTTAGCTCGTAAGCTGAGTAGCTCGAAGCCTTGTGATTTGGAGCTGACATGGTCGAAGCTCGTTTGCCTATTGAGGGTATCATGTTTTAATCGATTCTTTTTGAATTAGATTCAAAGTAATGGCCTATGATTTTTTTAGCGATGGACGGGCATCCCCGAGTTGCGTTAATTTGGCTGGTACAGCCGTTTTGACTGTAGTCATATGTGTTTGGCCGGAGCCATTTTTGATCCTGAGTGATAGTTTAGGCGTCTATATCGAGGGTATGCCCTTTCAGGAGTCTTACAAATGCGACATATAGCCTAAACTTCGAGATTGAGTTTTATGCCTGTAGTAAGGTCATATAAAACTTTTCATGCCTATTGAGGTCTTATAGTTTTTCATGCTTGTTGAGGTCTTACAGTTTGTCATGCCTGTTGAGGTCTTATAGTTTGTCATGCCTGTTGAGGTCTTATAGTTTTTGTTGATACGTAAAATAGATCTGGCTAAACCAAGTCTACCCGCTCGGGGTCTTACGGCCTCGAGTTTTCCAGTGTATGGCGATTGACGACAATCTCTGAGTCATCGAGTTTGCTTAGGCTCGAAGGCCATTATTCATGAACTAAGAGTTGCCTCGTTAAGGCCTTATGAGCACAGGGTTCCGACCCTGAGGTCATGCGGGTGCTACACCATTGACGCTAAGTCTCCGAGTATTTCGGGATGTACCTGATGGGGGGAATCCTTGCCAAGAGCATGCTGAATTTTTATTTTTTGGAGTGCGAGATGCTGAAAGATATTCTTTAATTGCTTGGCGTAAATACATGTTACCTCATTGTCGTGAGCTCGGCCCTCGTGGGCGCAACTCCTTTGACCATTTGGCCTGGTACATGATTTCCTATTAGAACTCAGTTTGTTATTCCCCGGCCTCTCCGAGGGGACGACGCCTTTAAGGGGGGTGCCCTCCATTGTTCGGGGTTGATTGCAAAAGAAATCCTATGAGCTTGTTCGATCCTCCTTAAGAGGCACGTTGCTCTGCAAAGAATCTTTCTGGCGAGACCTTTTTCAGGGCGAAAGTCTGGCCGAGGGGAAAGAGTGCGACGGGTGTCGGCCTTGGGATCTTCCGGTGGAGTTAGCATTTCCGAACGCCTTGGTCGGGTGTCTACATACATGTTAGTGTTAAATAACAAAGGAGGGAGGCAGTTTTACTTTACCGCGAGATGTGCAGGCGATGTTCCGAGGTTCGATATGTCCCTGCTGTTTTGGAGCGAGGACTCTAGTACAACCCTCTACTGTGTTTAATCGGGCTTGGCCGAAGGCGTGGTTCACTTACCCTTTGACTCTTTCGAGAGTAGAGATATTGGTACCGGCGATGTATTATGTGATGCAAACATTTTCCTTACTGCGTGTCGTTTCCCGCAGACGGTTTCAATTCCGTCCTTCTTTGGGGGTTTCATTCTTTGGCGAAGAGGGAAAGGTATCGTTTTCATGCAGTGTGTTCGCGGCCGTCTGAATAAGGCGTTCATGCCTTGCGCCTCTTTTGATGATATATGACTTGGCGTTCCGGTATGCGCCAGCCGCGCAGACTTATAGATTGGTCTTTCGTCTCGTCGTCCCGACCACTATATGGAATCCACTAAAGATTCGAGACGTGGGTGTGATTTGGTTTGATGGTCCGAGCTTCCCTATCAACCTCGGCCCGACAACATTGATCGAGCCACCTGAATTCATGAGAATATGTTTTATTTTAAATGGATCGAATGTGGAAGAAGGTTACCAATGCGTCAGTGTGAGGCCGAGACAAGGTCTCGGTGTCCTTTTTACTGAATGTGAGGGCGTCCTCGGGAATATATCCCCGGATGCATTTTGCTCTAGTGACGAGCATTTTTACACTCCCTTTTATGAGTTCTTGAAGAGTGTCATCGCTCCTCCACTATCGTGGAAATACGTCGCGAATCATTTGCTTCGTTCTGCTTGGACGCCTTCCTTACTCGAAACTGAACTCGAGTCTGATCGCTCGATTGATCTCAGCGGTGAATTTTATTGAGTAGCTCAGCTATTTTCCTCCTGAGGTGGTGGCCATTTTTGGCCCCGTGGCCGTGCTTGTTATACAGTACACACACCAAGCTATGATTCCTCTGAGAGGGATTTTGCTGAATAGGTCTGGGCCATATGGTATCCCTGGTTTCGCTGATGGCTAATACGATGTCTGATACAACGATGTTTAAATTGTATCTTGATGAGCGAGGCACCCTCGCTGGCCTTGTGTACCCGTCGATTCTGGCTCTTTTAATGATTCCTCGTGCATATTGTCCTCGATCTATTCTCCGATTGTTGCGAGGTAGATTGTGTCTCGGGGCGTTCCTCCTATTTGCGTCGTATGGGCGGTACCTTTCTCTGTTTGGCATTGGTTTCTTTTCCATGAGCTTGCTTAGGTATACTGAGCTCAGGGGGAGGGGGGTTTCTGGATGGTCATCCACAACCCTGGTTTGCGACTGGTGCTGGATATGGGCATCCGACCAGATTTTGGCTGGGTACCCGAACAAATTCTGTTTCAACTACCTTGAAATCATCAGGCTTTGTTTGTTTAAGATTTGAGTAAAGGCCTACACCGCCTCGTCGTCTGAGACCGGTGGTAGTTCCGTTCGTTCCGTTTGGGAATGAGATGCGAATTCTCACAGTATTTCATTCTTCCTTCGCTCAATCTCGGATGTGTCGGGCTTTCTCACCATTGCTTCGATGGCACCAGCGTGTTCCTTTTTGGAGGAATACACCAGTACGGTAAGTGAGTTTATGGGGTCGGGAGTTAGGCTATGGTGCCGCATCACGACCCCTTTCGGGAGCGCTTCTTCGAACCTTTTTAATAAGACGGACTCGATCTCCTCGTCTTTTATGTAATTACCTTTCACCGCGCATGTACAGGTGTAGGCAGTAACGTGTTCGTTAGGGTCGGTGGTCCCGCTGTACTTAGGGAGTTCCGGTTCTAGCATTCTGAACTTCTTTGGAATGGGCTTCGGGGCTGCTTCCTCGGGGAACGACCTTTGTATGAACTTCTTCTAATCTGAGCCCTTGAGGATCGGGGGTCTGGTCGACCCTCGAGTTGTAGGTCTCAACCTTCTTAGCGTAGGCTGCTATCTTTTTCTCGCCCAATTCGATCCTTTTGGTGAGATCCACAAGCATCATTACTATGGCGGGGTCGGCTAGCATTCCATTATTGCTCGATCTCTCGGGGACCTGTTCGACTGGGGGAGTAGTTTCCGGTGCTACTGTGCTGGGAGTCTTCGGGTGGCTTTGCAACTGAGCGATAGCCAACAGCTGTGTCTACAACATTTCAAAAATATCGTGAAAACTAACTTCTTGTGCTTCCCGAGCCGGGGTCTTTTGGGCTTCCTGTTGGCCGCCATGCTGTATGTTTCAGTTGGTGTGTGAGGTTTCGTCGACCTGTTGCACGTTTTGCCAACCCACATTTGTTGGAATTGGTCCAGGTGTATTATCGGGGTTCTGCAGTGGCGCGCCAATGACTAGAATAGCCACATCATTTTTGCCGTGATTTCTGAGGTAGTCGTTCTCAACACTGTTTACGGAGCTAGACATTTCGACCTGAAATCAAGAGATCTTGGACAAGAAAAAGTGTGAAAAATAACTTGCATTTGTGTAATTAAACTAGCAAGAAAATAATCACTATTATTTTTAGCCCCACGATGGGCGCCAAACTGTTTACCGTGAAAGTGGTAACAACAATTAAATTTATAAATGGGACTCAAAAAATTAGTGATCTATTTTTTATGCTAGTTGTTAGAGCAGTTGATGGTAGGGGTGTGATGTTTAACGATGAAATACAAACTATAATGAAGCAGTAATCAAACCGAGGGGCTTGCTGCCTGAGCTTCGGACTGGTCGATGAAAGGCCTCGGGGTCGATATCGGCCTCGAGTTTGAGCTATCGGGGTAACCGGGAAAGGGATAACAGTTAGAATATAATTAAGGAAGGCTCTTTATGGCCAATACCAAGCAGTAAATGAAGAACAAGTATGAAATCAATAAATGCTAAGAGTGGCCTCGAGCGAGTAAGAGCGAGCAAGTTGGAGAAAAGAAAGAGAGAGAGATATTATTGATCTTGTGTAGAACAATTGGAGCAACAACAGCCCATTATAAAGTTATGTAAATTTTCTTTATATAGGAGGGGAATCCGGTTATAGTACACCATACATTAATTGTAAAAGCATGGAGATGGGATGGCTAGAAGTGACGCCTCGACATAGGCTCTGGGTAGGCCGGCTCTATCAGACTTAGTCGCGTTCCTTGGGAATTCCATTTTTCGTTCCACCCTCGATCTTCCTCTTCTTTAAGTCGGGCCTCGACAAGCCCCAAGGGAGGGGACTCGGACGCGACTCCATGTCCTTGGGGTCTCGAGATATTCTTCCGAAGTGGCTTGATAGCAAGAAATTAAGCCCTCTGATTTCGCCGCATACAAGTTTCAACTAGTTTTGATGCCATGGGCTCATATCTTCTTTCTGGGATTGTCTCATCTGTCATGCCTTCTTGTTCCTCATACTTCATATACTTCTGGGTCTCTTGGCTGGTTTACAAACATAGGGGGATTATCGTCTTCGGAAGAGTTTGTTGTGGATTTATTGCTTGATTGAGAGCTATCTTCCATTGTTTCATTGTCTGATGAATTTAGGGATTCCGACCATGGAGTATCTTCTTCTGATATGTATCTAGGCTGGGAGACATAGAGATCTGGAGCCTTTTGGTCAGAAATCACCAGATTTTCGGGGTTCGATCCTTTTGAACTTTCTCCTTGGTCTCGCCTTTTCTTGATTTGTTTTTGCACTGCAAGAGCTTTTTTCCTTTCCAAAACCATTTTTGCAATATCAAAATCATGTTCTTCTTTTAAGGGTTGGGTGAAAGAGATTGGATTTTGTGAGGTAGATGGAAATGTAGAAAAAGTGTAGTCTAATTTAGGTTGGGAATATGCTTTGTGGAGACATAGGGAAGAAGGTTGGTTTGGAGGGGAAAACTGGGGCCTTTTGAGTCTCAAAGTGGTCATTTCTCAAAAGTTGAATCTGTTCTTTGATGGAAATCATCTCCCTTTGTTGTTGTTGAAAGAACTGGAAAAGTGAAGTTCCTGGCGGACAAATCTCATATTGTAAACTGGCCAATCTTATTTCCAAGGCTTTGATTAGTCCTACATGGTGAGACGATGTCTGCTCCATCTTTTCCTCAATTGTTTCCACTTTGCTTATCATTTTGTTTTGTGTATGGGCCACGTTATTTATGGTATTGCCTATGTTGTTCAGTGCTTTGTTTTGGCAAATGGAGTTTTCGGATTGCCAGTTCATTGTTGCTTCGATGTCACTTGTTGGGGGTTTTTCTCCAGTAGGTAGCACTATGTTTTTATTGGGAATTTTTGGAGCATGGCTTATACCCTCTTTTTCAAAAGGTTGAAGTGAAGGAAAATCTTGAGTATGATTGGATCTTGAAGGACCTAGCATGACTATCTGTGGTTGTGTCGGATTTGTAGTTTTTTGAGTTGGTGAAGTTTTAGGTTCAGGTAGCTTTTTGGATTCTGGGTATGAGCTGATGGTGATTTGTGTTTGGGGGTGGTTTCACTATCCTCCTAGCTTAGAGTGAATTTTTCTTGTAATTTTGCCATTCTTGGGTTTTGTAACTGACAAGAAATTCATATTTACCTGGACGACTTAATGAGCCAATTGAAGGATCTTTATTTTCATATTTGGCTCGAAATTGTTTTTCAGTGGTTTTCCCTTTTTCTTGAATTTTGGTTTGGTTTCATTGAGGCCGAACCTTTCCCAATGACACGAAGCCCGTAAAGGTTTCATTGCTTTGGATCTTCCAACATTCTTGGCAGTCACAACCAAGATCCCAAGGGCAGTGTCCCGTAAAGGGGCTTTTGAACCACCAAGCCCTTTTTCATTCTTTGTCAAAATTTTGACACTAGTCATGTTCTTCCATGATGCTTTGTATATTCCAAAAGAACTCTCCGCCAGGTTCATGGTATGTATCTATTGTATCTTTGGGTTGAATCATTTGGCAAGAGAAGATGGTTTTATTGGTTTTTTTGAGATGAGAATGGTCAAAGCTTATAGAAACGGTTTTGTCATTTCTTTTGGTAAAAGTTGGTTCATCAGATTATAGAGATTCTTCTGGTTCCCTTAAATTTTCAAAATTTGCGATCCAGGAATCAGGGAGACTTTTTACAAGCTCATCTCTGGAAATTTTTCTAGGTATTTGGGTGCACATGGTGTTTCCTTTTGTAGCATCAATATTTAAGAGTAAAGCATTTTCTCCTACGAGTAGGCAAAGATCCATATCATGATTTTGGATTCTCCATGCCATTTGATGATGGAGAGTGACTTGGATGGAATCTTCGGCTTGAGGGGCTCCATGAATTTGGATTTGGATTTTTAGTGCTACGGCTAAGTATGGATCACAAAGGGACATGCTAAAATTTGGAAAGATAGTTATGAAGACAGTCCTAGCATTCAGGATAACTTCTGCAATACCCAAATTTGCATGTTGGTACTCCAAATATCTTGTATCTAGAAGATAAAGTCGAACTACAATAGGTTGACCTTTTCTTCCGTGATATGTTAAAGCGATTCGGATAGCACCAAAATGGATATGGGTAAAACCATGATCTCTCCATTGCTTAGGATAATCATCTGGGTTTTGAAGGGTGATGAATTGTTCGTCTCGAGTGGCAAGAATAGGATGCTGGTCAAGTTTTGAGGCAACAACATATTCTTTGACTCCTTTTGGTCTATGTTGGATTAAGGAACGGATTTGGGTCCAGGGTGCAAATAAGTTTTTGGCAAAGGCTGAGTAAGGGTTTGTGAGAGGTAGTTCAGTGGAAGATACTTTCTGTTCGTCGGGTAGGATATCTACTTCATAGAGGTAATCATATTAGTTGGACAAGGTTTTATATAGAGTAGGGGACATATTCATTTTTGCAAGGGACGAGGATGATAGAAATGACACAGACATATTTAGTTAACTGTTCCTCCCTCCGAAAGGATGGGCTGGCTCTGATACCACAGTATAGAGAAGAGAGCAAGAGACTCCAAGAAAGCAAACTAAATCATAGATATAAAAGTTTCCCTACAAAAAGGGATGACTTCAACAACCCATAAGGGACGGCTTGCCAAGCTACACAAACAATTAATTTGTTTATAGTCGCAAAAGTTTCCTAAAAGGGGGCTGACTTCAACAACCCATAAGGGACAGTTTGCTAAGCTACACAACTCAGAAAACTTTTGTACTATAACCAACGTTAGTTGTTTATAATGCAGAAAATTTCTGTACTACAATAAACTAACTTTCAAAGAGTATTCTTACTCTATTTTCATATATGGACTGTCCTTTCTATCCATTCGAAAGAAAGAACAAGAGGGAAATTTAGAAAGCACTCATATGTAGTATATCACAAAAGATTTACAAAGGTTACAAGATGATCCTCCAACTACTACAAGGCCTCATTTATATAGGACTAGGAGGTTATTACAAGACAAACTTTTATGATAAAATAAACCTATCTTACATGGCAAAATTATCTACAAGTGGGTACCTCTTGGCATGTGAAGGACTTTAGGCAAAACAACTAAAAAGCTCCTAAAATATGTGAAAAGGGTGAAATATACATGGTATAGCATGTAAAAGTATGAAAGAGCATGTGACAACATGTGACTAAGCATGTGGAAACATGTGGAAGTATGTGAAAACAAGTGGAAGTGGGGCCCGGATAGTATGGAAAGATGTGGAAATTTGTCTTAGCATGAGTAGATGAATTTTGAGGGTTTTTTGGTAGGTAATGTAGGATTATGGTGGGATTAGCAGGGATTTAGATAATTATCCTTCATTCAATCTAGGGTTGTCTTCTAGGCAACGTTTTAGTAATGCTTGGAACTTGACGGTCCCTCTCCGCTGTGTTCTTTCTCCTTTGGATTGAGAGATGTAATCCGCAACTTTAATCTGGAAACATCGTGAGTGATCTTTTCTCGGATGACTTCGTATGGGTTTGGTATTCTTTTCCTGCTTCCCGGACTATTTCCCAGTGATGATGAGTGTTGGTATATTTCCAGCTTGCCGAGTATTTTGGCCATATCTCTCTCGGAATGTACCTATTTTGCAGAAAAAGGATTCTTTGTGCCTCACTATATTCTTCTTCTATTGATAAAATGGACACGGGAAATTTTCACCAGAATGATGCTTCTGCTTGTGACTGGACTTTTTCATTAATAATCTTCAGTGGCCTATGGAACATGAAAACCTTTGCTTTGTAGGAAGCCCTGAAACATTTCATCTAATATCTTCTAGGCTTGAACCATAGTAAAAATACTTTAAGAGTTGGTGCAATGTTATCAAAATCCTTGAAGACGTTGCATTTGAATTCCATGAAAATATAATACTGATGGCATAGGTACCAGAAAAATCATAATAGTTCTTGTGGAAAATCTTGGCTTGAGCTATGAATATATGGCAGAACGGATATTCTGGATTGACTCCATAAGGCTTAAGAATGAATCCTCCATATTGTCGGAAAATTTGGAGCGCATAATAAGTTCTTCTTTCCATTAAAATTGATGGATCAAAGGGATCCATGAGGTTGAACAACTCTGGCAGATGATCTGTTGGTTTCAATGAGCTTGTTCCTGGTACATTTGAAAACATGAAGATGTCGCTGATTAGCTTTTCTCTTGACTTCAGTTTTGCAGGGGAAATCTTTTTGAAAATTCTTCCGGTCGAGACAGAAAATCTGCGAGAATATTATCCTTTCCTTTCAGGTGCTTGACTTGAAACTTGTATGCAGAGAACCATTGTACCCATCTGAGAAGATGATGATTGAGAATAATTTTTGCATTTATCTGGATCATTTTTAAGAAGGCCTTCATATCCATTTCTATCATAAATTCTATATGTATCAAGAAAAAGTTGAATTTCTTGATTCCATTCTTTACTGCAAGAATTTCCTTGAAAGTGGAGTGGTAATGTTGTTCGGCATCTTTGAAATTTCCGCTGTCGTATCAACATATTTTCCTCTGGCGATTTTTTTTTAAAATAGAACAGTACTCCAATATTCATTGCTAGCATCAGTTTACTGTAACTTCTTTCCATCTGAAGGGATGTATGACATTTTTAGATATCTCCTTTATTTTTCTGACTGCTTTATCCTGTTTCTCTTCCCATGATGGAGCATCTTTCTTGAGCATTTTTGTGTGCGGTGAAATGTATGTAGATATATTTGGGATGAAATCTCTTAGATAATTTATTACACACAAGACCTATTGGATCTGCTTTGTTGTGATGTTGGTATCTGTAAATTTAAGTAATTCCTGACATATATATGGTCCTCAACTGTATTCACCTTGGACAAAATGCATTCCAAGAAAATCGATCTCCTTTTAAGCAAGAAGCATCTTTCTTGCAGAAAGCATGATCCCGTACTATGTTATCAATGCCTCAAATTGACGAAGCAAGTTGACATGTTCTTCCAATGTATCACTAAATAACAGGATGTCATCGATGTAAACTAAAGAGATATGTCGGATGGGTTGGAATATTTTTATCATGTCTTTTTAGAACAAGGAGGGTGCAGTTTTCAACCCGAAAGGCATGACTTTCCATTGGAAGTGATGATCGGGGATGCAAAATCCCGTTTTGGGTCTTTCTTCAGGGTAGATTCCCAATTGCCAAAATCCAGATTTTAAATCAAACTTGGAAAAATATTTGGTGTTGGCTAAGTGGGAGAAAAGAGTGAGTTTATTTGGGATGGGGAATTTATCATCTTGGAGGAAATGGTTAAATGGCTGGTAGTTAATGACTAACCTAAGGTTTCCTCTTGTCTGCTCAGCTCTTTTGTTGACATAAAATGCTTCACATGCCCATTGTGAATCTGATGGCTCTATCAGATCAAATTCCAAAAGTTCTTCTCATTCTTTCTTTGCAAGCTGAAGATAATTTAGATTCATGCATGAATGACTGGCTTTTGTTGGATTGATGTTTTCATTTTTCTTGAAAGAGAGCTGGATAAGAAAAACTCCTTGTTTTTCCATAACGGGATTTTCCCTTTCTTTATGAAATCCTTGAGGGATTCAGCACATGAATGTTCAATGAGATTTTGCTCAATCTCTCTGATTTGTTCGTCCGTGGTGATTTGGAATAGCCTTGGAATCTCAGAATAAGGTTTGAACTGCTTTTTAAAAGCTATTCTGTTAGCCTTGATCTGGAGTTGATTCCAAAGTTGTCTGTAAATGTCGAATCTAACAATAAGATCTTTTCTTGGTACATTAGATCCTATCAGCTTGGTTCTGTACTTCAGTACTAGAAAGAACTCATTGTTGACCGGATGCTTTGTGATGACGGTGGTAGTCAGGATTCCATTTGATGCAGGGTTAAAATCCTTAAAGTGCGGCACCCATGGATCTTCAGAGAGAACCTCAGGATTTATGAGTGAGGAAGAAGCTCCGGTGTCGATAAAATCAATAACTCGAGTTGGTTTATCCCATTTGGATGAATAGACTTTGAGTTCTTCTTGAGGAACGACCACGAAAGCGTTGATCTCCTCTCGGGCTTCGATCCACAGAGAATATGGATTTAAGGTCCTCCTCTTTTCTGAGATGTATGCCAGTGTAATCTTAAATCTCTGCAAGGAGTTTGACAGACCTTCTCGACTAGGGACAGTTTTTAGTGAAATGTCCAATTTTGTGGCAAATAAAACATCTACGTCTGAAATATTTTGTGCGACTCTTGGACCTTGATTTGCCGTTTGGAATTCTTGGCCATCTGAACCTCCTGAATTCTCTTTGTCACCTAGATGTGTGGCAGGAACATCCTGATCCAGTGATTTGATCAGATTTGCGGCATGCTTTGTCAAGCGCTGGATTATGTTGGAAAATTTGCTTTAATGTAGAGCGCTTCGTACAAATGTCATCCAATGCATCGAAAATAGCTTGCCTAATGTAACCAATTTGTGGGATTGTTATAGACTGAAACGTTTCTTCAATGATGGTCATGGTTTAGCTTGCCAACAACTTTGGAAGGGAAGAGACAAAGGCTTGCTTTAGATTGATTTTTCTACCGATCTTGAAGTATATCTTCTCCATTTTTTTGAAAATGCCTGTCAATGTCATTTCTGTCGAATGACACACACTTCATCTCGAAGAGTTGTCTTCGCATTTTCTCCTGTCTTTGGCCAGTATCTCCGCAAAAAACTTCATGTAGGATCCTGATGTTGAAGGCAAAATCTTGGGAAGTAAGAAAAGTATTTTTCTCTTGAATTCCAAGTGAGTTCCACAAATCTATGAGGATTCGTGAGAACCGTGAAGTGAGATCTGATAGGATGATATACTTTTCTCGTTCCACCAATTGTTTGGTCACATCCAAGTATAGATGTCTTGGATCCTTTGGGGCTATCTTGAAAACTTGACGTCATGTAAGGTGAAAGTGTGGAAATCAGTTCCAACGGGTTTTGACACCATGGGCTCATATCTCCTTTCTGGGATTGGCTCATCTGTCATGCCTTCCAATTCTTCATCTATTTTAGATACTTCTGGATCTCTTTGTGGGTTTACAAATATTGGGGGATTGTCGTCTTCGGAAGAGTTTGTTGTGGATCAGTGCTTGACTGAGATCTATCTTCCATTGTTTCATTGTTTGATGAATTTAGAGATTCCCACCATGGAGTATCTTCTTCTGATATGTATCTTGGCTGGGAGACATAGAGATCTGGAGCCTTCTGGTAAAAAATCATCAGATTTTTGGGGTTCGATCCTTTTGAAGTTTATCCTTGGTCTCACCTTTTCTTGGTTTGTTTTTGCGCCCAAGAGAATCTTTCCTTTACCAAACCATTTTTGCAATATCAAAATCATGTTCTTCTTTTAAGGGTTACGTGAAAGAGATTGAATTTTGTGAGGTAGATGGAAAAGTAGAAAAGATGTAGTATAATTTAGATGGGGAATATGCTTGTGGATACATAGGGAATAAGGTAGGTTTTGAGGGGGAAACTGGGGAATTTTGTGTCTCAAAGTGGTCATTTCTCAAAAGTTGAATCTGTTCTTTGATGGAAATCGTCTTCTTTTGTTGTTGTTGGAAGAACTGGAAAAGTGAAGTTCCTGGAGGACAAATCTCATATTGTAAATTGGCCAATCTTAGTTCCAAGCCTTTGATTAGTCCTGCATGGTGAGACGATGTTTGCTCCATCTTTTCTCAATTGTTTCCACTTTGCTCATCATTTTGTTTTGTGTATGGGTCACGTTCTTTATGGTATTGCCTATATTGTTCAGTACTTTGTTTTGGTAGATGGAGTTTTCTGATTGCCAGTTCATTGTTGCTTAGATGTCACTTGTTGGGGGGGGGGGGGTTCTCCAGTAGGTAGCACTATATTTTGCTTCGAAATTGTTGGAGCATGGCTTATACCCTCCTTTTCAAAAGGTTGAAGTGAAGGAAAATCTTGGGTATGACTGGAGCTTGAAGGAGTTAGCAAGAAAATCTGTGGTTGTGTGGGATTTGTGGTTTTTTGAGTTGGTGAAGTTTTAGGTTCAGGTGGCTTTTTGGATTCTGGGGTATGAGCTGATGGTGATTTGGGTTTAGGTGTGGTTTCACTATCCTCCCAGCTTGGAGTGAATTTTTCTTGTAATTTTGGCCATTCCTGGGGTTTGTAACTGACAAGAAATTCATATTTACCTGGACGGCTTAATGAGCCAATTGAAGGATCTTTATTTTCATGTTTAGCTCAAAATTGTTTTTCAGTGGTTTTCCCTTTTTTATTGGATTTTGGTTTGTTTTCATTGAGGCCGAACCTTTCCCAATGACACTTGTGGTGTTCATATTATTTTCCAATTGGATCTTCCAAACATTTTGGGCAGTTGCAACCAAGTTCCCTAGGGAAGTGTCGCCTAAAGGGGCATTTGAACCACCAAACACTTTTCCTTCTTTGTAAAAATTTTGACACCAGTCATGTTCTTCCATGATGCTTTGTATATTCCAAAAGAACTCCCCGCTAGGTTCAGGGTATGTATATGTTGTATCTTTGGGTTGAATCATTTGGCAAGAGAAGATGGTTTTATTGGGTTTTTTGAGATGGGAATGGTCAAAGCTTATGGAAATGGTTTTGTCATTTCTTTTGGTAAAAGTTGGTTCACCACATTGTAGTGATTCTTTTGGTTCCCTTAACTTTTTATAATTTGTGATCCAGGAATCAGGAAGAATTTTGACAAGATCATCTTTGGAAATTTGTCCGGGTATTTGGGTGCACATGGTGTTTCCTTTCGTACCATCAATTTTTAAGAGTAAAGCATTTTCTCCTCCGGGAAGGGAAAGATACATGGCATAATTTTGGACTCTCCACGCCATTTGGTGATGAAGAGTGGCTTGGAAGGAATCTTTGGCTTGAGGGGATCCTTGGATTTGGACTTAGATTTTTAGTGCTTCGGTTAAGTATGGATCATAAAGGGACATGTTGAAATTTGGAAAGATAGTTATGAAGACACTCCAAGCATTCAGGGTAACTTCTGCAATACCCAAATTTGCATGTTGGTACTCCAAGTATCTTGTATCTATAAGAGAAATTCGAGCTACAACAATTTGAACTTTTCTTCCGTTATATGTTAAAGCGATTCGGATAGCACCAAAATGGATATGGGCAAAACCATGATCTCTCCATTGCCTGGGAAAATCATCTGGGATTTGAAGGGTGATAAATTGTTCCTCTCGAGTAGCAAGAATAGGATGCTGGTCAAGTTTTGAGGAAGCAACATATTCTTTGACTCCTTTTGGTCTATGTTGGACTAAGGAATGAATTTGGGTCCAGGGTGCAAATGATTTTTTAGCAAAGGTTGAGTAATGGTTTATGAGAGGTAGTTCGGTGGACGATACTTTCTGTTCGTCGGTTAGGATATCTACTTCATAGAGGTAATCATATTTTCTGGACAAGTTTTTATATACAGTAGGGTACATATTCATTTTTGCAAGTGACGAGGATGATGGAAATGACTCAGACATATTTAGCAAATTGTTACTCCCTTCGAAAGGATGGGCTGGCTCTTATACGAAAGTATAGAGAACACAGCAAGAGACTCCAAGAAAGCAAACTAAATCATAGATACGAAAGTTTCCCTAAAAAGGGCTGGCGTTATCAATATAGAGAACAGAGCAAGAGACTCCAAGAAAGAAAACTAAATCATAGATACGAACGTTTCCCTAAAAAGCGCTGGCTTTATCAATATAGAGAACAGAGTAAGAAACTCTAAGAAAGCAAGCTAAATCATAGATACGAAAGTTTCCTTTAAAAGGGCTGGCTTCAACAACCCATAAAGGAAGGCTTACCAAGCTACACAAATAGTTAATTTGATTATAGTTGCAAATGTCTTCCTACAAAGGGGCTAGCTTGAACAACCCATAAGGGACTGTTTGACTAGTTACACAACTCAAAAAACTTTTGTACTATAACCAACATTAGTTGTTTATAACGCAGAAAACTTTCGTACTACAAAAAGCTAACTTTCAAAGAGTATTCTTACTCTATTTTAATACATGAACAAGCCTTTCCATCCATTCGAAAGTAAGAACAAGAGGAAAATTTAGAAAGCACTCATATGTAGTATATCACAAAAGATTTACAAAGGTTACAAGATGATACTCCAACTACTACAAGGCCACCTTTATATAGGACTAGGGGTTATTACAAGACAAACTTTTATGATAAAATAAACCTATCTTACATGGCAAACGTATCTACAAGTGGGTCCCTATTGGCATGTGAAGGACTTTAGGCAAAACAATTAAAAAGCTCCTAAAAACATGTGAAAGGTGTGAAATATACATGGTGTATTATGTAAATGTATGAGGGAGCATGTGACTAAGCATGTGGAAACATGTGGAAGCATGTGAAAACAAGTGGAAATGGTGCCCGGATAGTATGGAAAGATGTGGAAATTTGTCTTGGCATGAGTAGATGATTTTTGAGGGTTTTTTGGTAGGTAATGTAGGATTATGGTGGAATTAGCAGGAATTTTGATAATTATTCTTCATTGATTCTAGGGTTGTCTTCTAGGCATCTTTTCAAATATCTTGTGTAGTAATGCCTTGAACTTAACGGTCCCTCTCCGTTGTGTTCTTTCTCCGTTGGATTGAGAGATGTAATCCACAACTTTAATCTGGAAATGTCGTGAGTGATCTTTTCTCGGATGACTTCGTATGTGGTTTGGTATTCTTTTGCTACTTCCCGGACTCTTTCCCAATAAGGATGAGTGTTGGTATAATTCCAGCTTGCCCAGTCTTTTGGCCATATCTATCCGGGATGCACCTATTTTACTGGAAAAGGATTCTTTGTGCTTCGCTATATTCTTCTTTTATTGATAAAATGGACACGGGAAATTTCCACCGGAATGATGCTTCTTCTTGCGCCTGGACTTTTCCGTTAATAATCTTCATTGGCCTATGGAACATGAAAACCTTTGTTGTGTAGGAATCACTAAAACATTTCATCCAATATCTTCTAGGCTTGAACCGCAGTAAAAATACTTAAGAGCTGGTGCAATTTTATCAAAATCCTTGAAGACGTTGCATTTTAATTCCATGAAAATATAATACTGATGGCATAGATACCAGAAAAATCATAATAGTTCTTATGAAAAATCCTTGGCTTGAGCTATGAATATATGGCAAAACGAATATTCTGGATTGACTCCATAAGGCTTAAGAATGGATCCTCTATAAGAAGTTCTTCTTTCCATTAAAATTGATAGATCAATGAGATCCATGAGGTTGAACAACTCTGGCGGATGATCTGTTGGTTTCATTGAGCTTGTTCCTAGTACATTTGAAAACATGAAGATGTGGCTGATTAGCTTTTGTCTTGACTTCAGTTTTGCGGGGGGAAATCATTTTGAAAATTCTTCCGGTCGAGACAGAAAATCTGCGAGAATATTACCCTTTCCTTTCTGGTGCTTGACTTGAAACATGTATAGAGAGAACCATTGTTCCCATCTGAGAAGCTGAGGATTGAGAATAATTTCTGCATTTATCTGGATTAATTTTGGGAAGGCCTTCATATCCATTTCTATCATAAATTCTGTATGTATCAAGAAAAAGTTAAATTTCTTGATTCCATTCTATACTGCAAGAATTTCCTAGAAAGTGGAATGATAATGCTGCTCGGCATCTTTGAACTTTCCACAGGCGTATTTACATATTTTCCTCTGGCCATCTTTTTCTTCAAATAGAACAGCACTCCAATATTCATTGTTGGCATCAGTCTTCTTTCCATCTGAAGGGATGTAGAGGGACTTGACATTTTTAGATATCACCTTTATTTTTCTGACTGCTTCATCCTATTTCTCTCCCCATGATGGAGCATATTTCTAGAGCATTTCTTTGAGCAGTGAAATGTATGTAGAGATATTTAGGATGAAATCTCTTACATAATTTATTACACCCAAGAACTATAGGATCTGCGTTGTTGTGAGGTTGGTATCTGGAAATTTGAGTAATTCCTGACAAATATGTGGTCCTGGACTGTATTCACCTTGGACAAAATACATTCCAAGAAAATCGATCTCCTTTTGAGCAAGAACCATCTTTTTTGCAGAAAGCATGATCCCGTACTGTGTTATCAATGCCTCAAATTGACAAAGAAAGTTGACATGTTCTTCCAATGTATCGCTAGATAACAGGATATCATCGATGTAAACTAAAGAGGTATGGCGGATGGGTTGGAATATTTTTATCATGGCTTTTTGGAACAAGGAGGGTGCAGTTTTCAACCCGAAGGGCATGACTTTCCATTAGAAGTGATGATCGAGGATGCAAAATCCTGTTTTGGGTCTTTCTTCAGGGTAGATTCGCAAACCAAAATCCAGATTTTAAATCAAACTTGAAAAAAATATTTTGCCTTGGCTAAGTGGGAGAACAAAGTGAGTTTATTTGGGATGGGAAATTTATCATCTTGGAGGAAATGGTTAAGTGGCTGGTAGTTAATGACAAACCTAAGTTTTCCTCTTGTCTGCTCAGCTCTTTTGTTGACATAAAATGTTTCGCATGCACATTTTGAATCTGGTGGCTCTATCAGATTAAATTCCAAAAGTTCTTCGCATTCTTTCTTTGCAAGCAGAAGATGATCTGGATTCATTCCTAAATGACTGGATTTTGTTGGATTGATGTTTTCATTTTTCTTGAAAGGGAGCTTGATAAAAAAACTCTTTATTTTTCCATAACGGGCTTTTTCCTTTCTTCATGAAATCCTTGTAGGATTCAACACATGAATGTTCAATGAGATTTTGCTCAATCTCTCTGATTTGTTCGTCCTTGGTGATTTGGAATAGCCTTGGAATCTCAGAATAAAGTTTGAACTGCTTTTTAAAAGCTTTTCCGTTAGCCTTGATCTGGAGTTGATCCGTAAGTTGTTTGTAAATGTCGAATCAAACAATAAGATATTTTCCTGGTACATCAGATCCTATCAGCATGGTTCTGTACTTCAGTCCTGTAAAGAACACAATTGTGATCGGATGCTTTGTCATGATGGTGTTAGTCAGGATTCCTTTTAATGCAGTGTTAAAATCCTTAAAGTACGACACCCATTGATCTTTAGAGAAAACAACATGATTTATGAGTGAAGAAGCAGCTCCGGTGTCGATGAAAGCAATAACTCGAGTTGGTTTATCCCATTTGGATGAATAGAGCTTGAGTTATACTTGAGGAACGACTACGAGAGCGTTGATTTCCACTCGGGATTCGATCACGGGTTCTGAAATTTGATAGTGATCATTGCCTTGATCTTCATAGACATTAAGAGAGAATAAAGTTTCTTCATTAGGTCATCATCCACAGAGAATATGGATTTATGGTCCTCCTCTTTTCCGAGATGTGTGCTAGTGTAATCTTCAATCTCTTCAAGGAGTTTGACAGACCTTCTCGACTGGGGATAGATTTAGCAAAATGTCCAATCTTTTGGCAAATAAAACATCTATTTTTCTTGTGAAAATTTCCTGGCCTTCTACGTTTGAAATATTTTGTGCATCTCTTGGACCTTGATTTCCCTTATGGAATTCTTGGCCATCTGAACCTCCTGAATTCTCTCTGTCGCCTAGATGTGTGGTAGGAACATCCTGATCTGGTAATTAGATTAATTTTATGGCATGCTTTGTCAAGCGCTGGATTGTGTTGGATAATTGGCTTTAAGGCAGAGCGCTTCGTACAAATGGTCATGGTTCGGCTTGCAAACAACTTTGGAAGGGAAGATACAAAGGATTGCTTTAGATTTATGTCTCCACCGATATCAAAGTAAATCTTCGCCATTTTTTGAAAATGCCTGTCAATGTCATTTCTGTTGAATGACACACACTTCATCTCGAAGAGTTGTCTTCGCATTTTCTCCTATCTTTGGCCAGTATCTCCGCATAAAACTTCATGTGAGATCCTGATGTTGAAGGCCAAATCTTGGGAAGTAAGAAAAGTATTTTGTCTTGAATTGCAAGTGAGTTCCACCAATCTCTGAAGAATCCTGAGAACCGTGAAGTGAGTTCTGACAGGATGATATACTTTTCTCGTTCCACCAAATTTTTGGTCACCATCCAAGTATAGAAGTCTTGGATCCTTGAGGCCATCTTGAAACCTTGATGTCATCTAAGGTGAAAGTGTGGAAACCAGTTCCAGCTGGTTTTGACACCATGTGCTCATATCTTCTTTCTGGGATTAGCTCATGTTGGCCCAAGAATAGGTGAAGTTTTGAAGAATGACAAAAAGAACTCAGTCATGGACCAGGTCCATCTTGTGAAGCACAGTCATGATCAACCTATACATGTGAGATGCACGTGAAGGAGATAAGTCCTACTGATC